>NW_024870945.1:3937500-4507164 GCF_019054845.1 Dipodomys spectabilis
CCTACACAAGTTATACTGACATCAAATATAGTGAAAGCGGGAGTTATACTGTGGGGGAGAGACATACAAAGCAACAAAGAAATAATCTTATAAATGCGTAAGAAACACATGCATGAAAGAAAAAAAGCATTGAAATGCATATATAAGGGTTCATTTTCCTAATATCACATTATCTGACCATTTCCGCTTGACTCATACATATACTAGATATTGCAAATAAGGGAAACCATGGGGCCTATGTTTCTTTGGGCCTGGCTTACTTCACTTAATATAATTTTTTCCAAGTCTTTCCATTTCCTAACAAATGGGGCAATGTCATTCTTTCTGATGGAGGCATAGAATTCCATTGTGTATATAAACCACATTTTCTTGATCCATTCATCTACTGAGGGGTATCTGGGTTGGTTCCAGATCTTAGCTATGGTAAATAATGCTGCAATAAACATAGTTGTGTGGTCTTGTTTGTAAACATTTGGGTAAATGCCCAAAGTGGGATTGCTGGGTCATAGAGGAGTTCTATGTGAAGTCTTTTGAGGAACCTCCATACTGCTTTCCAAAGTGGTTGAACAAGTTTACATTCCCACCAACAATGAAGTAAGGTTCCTTTCTGTCCACATCGTCTCCAGCATCTGTTGTTGTTAGAGTTCTTGATTTTTGCCATTCTAACTGGAGTGAGGTGGTATCGCAATGTTGTTTTGATTTGCATTTCTTTTATGGCTAGGGATGTTGAGCATTTCTTCATGTGTCTCTTGGCCATCCTTCTTTCTTCTTAAGAGAAGTTTCTCTCTAAATCTTTCGCCCACTTTTTAATTGGGTAGTTGTTTCTTTGAGGATTTGTTGTTGGAGGGTTTAATTTTTTGAGTTCCAAGTATATTTTAGATAGAGACCCTTGTCCATTGTATGGCTAGTAAAGATCTTCTCCCAATCCGCGGGCTTTCTATTGATCTTGCTAGCTATGTCATTTGCCATGCAGAAGCTCTCCAACTTTATGCAATCCCATTTGTCCAACCTTTCTTTGATTTTTCGTGTTTCCGGGTCTCTATTCAGAAAATTTCGGGCCTGAGCCAAGGAGACCTAGGGTTTCTCCTATTCCATTCTGTAAGGTTTTCAGAGTGTCTGCTTTGATTCTGAGGTCTTTGATCCATTTGGAGGCGATTCTGGTGCAGGGTGATATATACGGATCTAGCTTTAGTTTTCTACAAGTAGTTAATGAATTTTGCTAGCACCATTTACTGAAGAGGCTGTCTTTGTTCCATTCTATTGTTTTAGCTCCCTTATCGAGGATTAGATGGCTATAGGTCTGTAGGTTCATTTCTGGGATTTCAATTCTATTCCATTGGTCCTGAGGTCTGTTCTTATACCAATACCAAGCTGTTTTGATTACTATGGCTTTATAGTAAAGTTTGAAATTTGGTATTGATATTCCTCCAGCTGTGTTCTTTCCGTTAAGGAGTGTTTTTGCTATTCCGGGTCTTTTATTGTTCCATATGAATTTTTGGATTGCCTCTTCTATTTCCTTGAAGAATGAGGTTGGAATTTTGATAGGTATCTTGAATTTGTAGATAGCCTTGGGAATTATTGCCATTTTCACAATGTTAATCTTTCCAATCCAGGAGCATGGGAGGTTTTGCCAATTTCTAAGTTTTGTGTTGATTTCCTTTTTCAAGATTTTAAAGTTTTCATCATAGAGGTCTTTCACTTCTTTGGATAAGTTAATTCCTAAGTATTTTATTTTTTGTGGGGCTATTACAAATGTACTTGCTTTCCTAATTTCAGGCACACTTTTCTCATTGTTGGCATACATAAAAGCCATTGCTTTTGGGGGGTTAATTTTATAACCTGCTACTTTGCCAATGTTTTGAATCAGCTTGAGTAATTTGGGAGTGGAGTCTATGGGATTCTTTAAATACAAGATCATGTCGTCTGCAAAGAGGGAGAGTTTTATTTCTTCTTTCCCTATTTGGATCCTCTTTATGTCTGCATCTTGTCTTATTACTGTAGCTAGAAATTCTAATACTAGGTTGAAGAGAACTGGAGAGAGTGAACATCCTTGTCTTGTTCCTGAGTTAAGAGGAAATGGCTTTAGTTTTTCACCATTAAGTATAATGCTGGCTGTAGGTTTGTCATATACAGCCTTTATTGTATTGAGGAATGTTCTATGGATTCCTAATTTTTCCAAATCCTTCATCATAAAGGGGTGTTGGATCAGGTCGAATGCTTTTTCTGCATCTATTCAGATAAATATGTGGTTCTTATTCTTGCTGCTGTTGATGTGATGGATAATATTAATTGATTTGTGCATATTTAACCAGCTTTGCATCCCTGAAATGAATCCTCTTTGATCATGGTGTATGATTTTCTGGATGAATTGTTGAAGTCGGTTAGCCAATATTTTGTTGAGATGTTTTGCATCAATGTTCATCAAAGAAATGGGTCTATAGTTCTCTTTCTTTGATGAGTCCCTGCCTGGTTTTGGGATGAGGGTTATGATGGCTTCATAGAATGTGTTCGGTGGTGAGCTTTCTCTTTAAATATCATTGAAGAGTTGGAGTAGTATTGGTGTGAGCTCTGCTTTGAAGGCCTTATAGAATTCCGTTGTAAAACCATCTGGTCCTGGACTTTTCTTAGCTGGTAGGTCTCTTATTGCTTTTTCTATTTCAACGCTTGATATGGGCCTGTTAAGCTGGTTTAACTCATCTTGGTTTTGTTTTGGCATGTCAATATTTGCTAGGAAGAGGTGCATTTCTGTCAAGTTCTCAAACTTATTAGCATAAAGTTTTGAGAAGTATTCCCTTATAATGTTCTGAATCTTGGTTGTTTCCGTGGTGATGTTTCCATTCTCGTCTCTGAGTTTATTTATTTGGGTGTGTTCTCTTCTTTTTCTGATAAGATTTTCTAAGGGTCTGGAAATTTTGTTAATTTTTTCGAAGAACCAACTCTTTGTTTTGTTGATTCTTTCTATAGTTTTTTTTGGATTCTAATTCATTTAATTCTGATATCATTTAAATTAGTTCTGTCTACTGGATTGGGGTTTATCTTGCTGGTCTTTTTTAAGGAGGTTTAGATGTGTCATTAAATTGTTGGTTTCAGATCTCTCCAATTTGTTGATGTAGGAGCTCAGAGCTATAAACTTGCCTCTGAGAACTGCTTTTGTTGTGACTCAGAGGAGCTGGTTATTTGTGTGTTCATTTTTGTTGAATAGCATGAACATTTGAATTTCCTTTCTAATCTCTTCCATGACCCACTCGTGATTCAGCAGTGTGTTGTTAAGCCTCCATGTGATACCAGATTTTCTTTGGTGGCTTTTGATGTTGAGTTCTAATTTTATTCCCTTGTGGTCAGAGAGAATGCAAGATATAACTTCAATGTTTCTGAATTTACACAAGTTTGCTTTCTGTCCTAAAATGTGGTCTATTTTAGAAAGTGTTCCATGTGCTGCTGAGAAAAAAGTGTATTTTGATGCTGTTGGGTGAAATGTTCGGTAGATATCTGTTAAATCTAGTTGATCTATGCAGCTGTTTAGATCTGCAGTTTCTCTGTTGAGTTTTTGCCCAGTTGATCTATCTAGTGGGGAGAGTGGTGTGTTAAAATCCCCAACAATTAATGTCTTTGGAGTTATGTGGGATTTGAGGGAAAGTAGTGTTTCTTGGATAAATTTGGGTGCTCCATTGTTTGGCGAGTAGATATTTAGAATTGTAATATCCTCCTGAAGGAGAGATCCCTTAATTAGTATGTAGGGACCTTATTTATGTCTTCCCACGAATTTTAATTTGAAGTGTATTTAATCCCGCCTGTTTATGGGGACCGTTTGCTTGGTAGATTTTCTTCCAACTTTAACATTGAAAATGTGTTTGTTTTTACGGGCAAGATGTGACTCCTGAAGGCAGCAGATAGAAGGGTCTTGTTTTTTAATCCAACTAGACAGTCTATGTCGCTTAATTGCAGAGTTCATTCCGTTAACGTTAAGAGAAAAGACTGAGAGGTATTTGGGAGTTCCTGCCATGTCATCCACCTTCTTGGTGGCTGCGCAAACTGCCTTCTTCCTATGTTTCTTGGATTCTCAATTTGGGTGCAGTTTCTTGACCTTTATTGTAGTCTTGTTGGTTTTCTATGTGTAGGACATCTTTAAGATTCTTTTGTAGGACTGGTTTGGTGGAGATGTATTGTTTCAATTTTTCTTTGGTATGGAAGGTTTTTATTTGGCCTTCAGTTATGAAGGAGAGTTTAGCTGGGTACAATATTCTTGGTTGATAGTTGTTTGTTTTTAGGGCATGGCATACATCATTGCAGGCTCTTCTTGCTTTGATTGTCTCTGCTGAGAAATTTGAGGTGATTCTAATTGGTTTTCCTTTATAGGTGATTAATCTTTTCTCCTTGACAGCTTTAAGGATCGTTTCCTTGGTCTGAGTTGATCCTGCGTGGATTATAATGTGACAGTGGGATGTCCTATTCTGGTCGGATCTTTTTGGAGTTCTAAATGCTTCTTGTATCTGAATAGGCCTATCTTTTAGCATGTTTGGGAAGTTCTCTGCTAGGATCCTGTTAAACAAATTTCCTAGGCCATTAACTTCTGTTTCTAGGTGCTCCTCTACAGCCATTATCCTTAGATTAGGCCTTCTGATGGTGTTTTCCAAGTGTTGGATAGATCTATCATATTTCTTGGACTTGTCTTGGATGGTTGTATGTTCTTTATCTATAATATCTAGGCTGTCTTCAATCCCTGAGATTCGATCTTCTGCATGGTCTAACATGCTGTCAAGACTTCCTACTTTGTTTTTGATCTCTTTTCCTTCTAATTGGTCAGCTTTGATGGCTTCAAGTTCTTTGTTGAAGCTTTGTTTTAGATTTTGTATGAACTTCTTTACTTCCTTAATTTGATGGTCAGTGTTTATTCTCAGATCACTTAGTTGATTGGTTATGGTTTCCTTGGACTCCCATTCCTTCTGTTGGGTTCCATTCAGCATTCCTTTTGTGGTCTCCCTGACTTCCTTCAGCTCTTTGTTAAAGGATTCCATGAGTTCCTTTAGTGATCTTTGTGTATTCTCTTCCTGCTCTCTCAATTCCTGTATTACTCTTTTAGCTTCCTCCCGTTCGAAGGATTCCTTTAGTTCTCTTTGAGTGTTCTCTGCCTGTTCACGCCATTCCTGCCTTTCTCTTTGAGTATTCTCAAACTGCTCATGCAAATCCTGTATCAGCTTTTGAGTAGCTTCCTCATGCTTATTATATTCCTGTATAAACTTTTGGAATGCCTCCTCTCTCTCCCTATCACGCTCATACAGAGACATTTGTATGCTTTCAATCTTTTGATTTATCATGTTTGCCAGCAGTGCTTGTAGAGCTATTTGGGAATTCTCCTCTGGATTATTCATGATCTGTTCTGTCCCCTGATATTGCGATTGAGAATTGAGATACCCGGATTTGCCATTTTCCTTGTGTTTTTCCGGCTTACTCTGCTCATTTGAGATGAAAATAGCACCAGTTTTGTGCTACAACACTCTTTTAAGGCAAGCATCAACCCAAGTCTGAATTTGCACAGTCAATAGTCTACAGATACGATCTAGTTCAACAGATACATCTATTCAACATCAAACAACTATACGTTAATTGGCTAAGAACAGCAAAGTATAATTTGGAAGACCAGTAATTATTAGGGTTAGGGAGAGATGTGGGTAAAAAAATAGAAATAGATTGATGTGGGGTGGCTTATGGAGAGTTAACTAAGTCTTAATCTCAATGCAGGAAATAGGTTGGGTAGGATGAAAGTAGAGAGAGAAAGAAAAAAAAAGAAAGGGAACAGGAAAAAAAGAGACCAGAAAAAATAGGTAGAAATTAATAAAATTATGTAGAAGCGATAACAATCTATTTAGATAAGAACGTGAATTTACTGAGAGAAGGGGAGGGATATGAAGGAGATATGAAAAACTTAAAAATAAAAATGCTTAAAATATTATATAGGTATAAAGAGGTAGTACTGCTATTAAGGAATTTAAGTCTCAGCGGTTTTGACTTGAGTAATAAATTTGTGGATTAAGTGTGCACACAATGTGGGATAGGGTCTAATAGTCAACTACGGGTTTATCTGAGGATGTGCAGGACAAGAATTAAGTCACATAAAGAAGAATGAAAGAGAGGAGAAAGGAAGAAGAAAAAGATGAGAAGTTCAGTGGAGGTAAACAAAAAACAAAAAGATAATTTAAAAAGAAAAAAAAAGAGAAAGAAAACCAAAAAAGAAAGCAAAAACGCACACTTCTGTATCCCCAAAATAAAAATTATAAGAGGAAAAAAAAGTTTCTGGAAAACAATTTTTTTATCAAAAAAGGTAAAGATTAAAGATTGAAAAAAGTTTTAGAAAAGAAAAAGAAATTTTTATATAAGGTAGCAAAAATAAAAACTAAAAAAAAGAGAAGACGAAGATGCAGAGAAAAAAGAAAAAAACAAAACAACAAAAAAACTTCTTTGAATTTTTTTGGGAGGAGTGGGAAAAATCCTGTATCTCCCTTGTGTCTGTAACCAGCCTCTTGTTGGAGTCGCTGGTCTGCCTGTGGTCCTGTGATTTGGTTGGTTTCTTAAGCCAGTTTGTTCGAACAGACGTAAAATGCTCTGCTTTACCCAGGATTTGGTGATCCTCCTCTCAGGCTAGTTCCCTGCGAGACAGATCTGCTTTGAGTATCACAAAAGAGGGGGATGCAGTGATGAGGCTAGGTTCTGGTAGCTTTTCTGGGCTGGTTTTTGAAAACCTCACAGAGCCCAGCCTGGAGCCATTCTCAGGGTTTCTGTTTACTGATTTTCAATTGTTTGGCGAGGCTGCTAGAGGGAGGGGCAGCCTCTGGCTCTGATTACCCAGTGAAGAAACCCACTCCTCGGGCTGGCTCCTGAGCTGGGTGACTTTTCCCTGGGTGGAGCTGAGTCTGGCAGGTCACGCGCCGTTAAGTTCTTGTGACCTGCTAAATGACTCATTTTATTCCAAGGCCTGAGCTGGAGCTAGCAGCTCCTCTGAGCTTTGTCGGTATCCAAGATGGAGATCACTGGTGCTGGGGGTGGGGAAGGGTGGCTTTCCCTCCTCTGCACCCTGAGAAGGAGTTAGGACGTCAGGCTTCTACTCACAACGAGTCTTATTTCCTGGGTCGTCTCTGGTCTGCGAACTGCAGGATGAAGATGTCTGCTCCTTGTTGGTTCTTGCTGCTGTTGAGTAGAATCCGCTCGCCTGCTGAGTCTGGCTCCTTCGTCCCGGACTCTCTGTTGCTCAGGTATGGCGCCTGTGCTCTCCGCCACTGCCACAGCTGCCGCCGCCGCCACAGCTGCTGGCAAGGGCTCAGAAGTGTCTCCTTGCCTGGGTTTCCTTCTCTGGCCTAACTCTCTGTCCTGTGATGGTTCACTTGGTATAATTCTCTGACTTAGGACTGTTCACTGGAACTCTAAAACTGCTTTCTATGTGAGAGCTTACTTAGACTCCAGCTTCTCCTCCGCCATCTTCCCGGACTCTCTGATCTCAGACTTCTTAATAGCTAGGATTTACAGGGGTTGAGCCACTGGAGGCATTGGGTAGAAGCTTTTCTTGAGCAAGAGTTCTTCCCTGCATTTTCCCTGACTCCTCCATGCAAAGGGTGCCTGAAGGTCAGGAGCTGTGAAAAATAGTCTTCCAGCCACAAAATTGGCTGGGGTCTTTGGTAAAAAGTCAAGCTAATCTTCCTCTGAGCCCCATTCTGTGACGCCGCCCTCTGCCCTACCTGTGACTCCAGTACAAACCTTGACCCAGCCTTCAGTGTTCTGCCAGACTTGTCTGAGGCCACAGAACCTTCATTACACCCACACCACCTGCTCTAGAACACCCCTCAGGACCTTTACGCATGCTCTGCACCTTCTGCCCTAGGCCCTCTGTCCTGTTCCATATCTTAGAACTCATGTGGTATTTTGGCACTGGTTGTATCACCTCCTGGAGCAAGTCTTTCCTTCCTTTCTCTCACTTTTTTTTAATACTGAGTTGCTAGAGATCGAACTAGTGCAGGCTGACTGTCAAATGCTCTATCTTGGTGTGTGTGTGTGTGTGTGTGTGTGTGTGTGTGTGTGTGTGTGTGTGTGTGTGTGTGTGTGTGTGTGCCAGTCCTGTGGTTTGAATTCATGGCCTGGATGTTATCCCTGAGTTTTTATGCTCAAGACTAGCATTCTACTACTTGTACAACAGCTCTGGTTTTTTTGGTTCTTAATTGGAGAAAAGAGTCTCATATAGACTTTCCTGCCTGCACAGGCTTGCAGTTATAATCTTCAGATCTCAACTTCCTGAGTGCTATTGTTACAGGGGTGAGCCACCAGCACCTGCCCTCTACCTCTTACCTACCTCGGCCTTCCTCTGAGTCTCAGAATTGTATGTCTCACCAAGCTCACATTTTTTTGCCAGTGTTGTGGCTTGAACTCAGGGTCAAGGCATGTGCCTGAGCTGCTTTTGCTCAAGGCTACATTCTATCACTTAAGCCACAGTGACACTTTTGGCTGATTCTGTTTATGTGATACTGAGGTATCCGACCCCGGGCTTCATGCTTGCATGTTAAGTACTCTACTACTTAGCCACATTCACAGCCCAAGGCTTACTTCTAACAGGAACTATGAGGGTGGGATTTATTGGCATACTCTTTTCAGCACAGAAATCACTGGGCATTTCAAATCTTTGCAGGATTTGGGACCAGAGTGAAACTCGGCAAGGAGGAATGATGAATGAGTGATAGCCACCAGGCCCCAGAGATCTAGGCTCACGTCCTATACAGGAATAGGGAATATTGAGCCAGAACCTTCCACAATACCTATAGCCTAGGAAAAGTGGTCTCCCTGGAAGCAGTGCCTGGCTGCTAGATGTCCCAATGGGACACCTCAGCCAGAACATAATGAACCCGTTGCATACACCAGCCAAGTCAATCCTTCTGGGCTTCAGTTATTAAATGGCAGAGAAGGATGCTTTGTTCAAGCTACTGGCTCAGACTTAGTACTCTCTGAGTGCTTTTCCCAGCTTTCACATGTTGGGGGTCTGGTCATGGACAACCTGATGAAGGCCCATCATCCATACATCATCCGTAAATACACAGAGACATGGAGTTACTGCCTTCTTTTTTTCTTTGGCAGGTCTCAGGTTGAAATATGAGCCTAGGCCCTATCCTTGATCCCCTCTTTCTCAAGACTAGAACTCTGCCCTTGAGCCACAGCCCCAACCCTTGGGGATATTTTCCTGTGATCTCTTAGAAATAAGAGTGTTGCAGACTTTCCTGCCCTGGCTGAATTCAAATTGGCATTCTCTACATCTCAGCCTCCTGAGGAGCTAAGATTACAAACAGGAGCCACTGACACTTGGCTTTCTTTGCTTCTTCTTGTTACTTTTTAATCATGACAATCTGAAATCTTCAGTGTCATTCCAATGGTTTGCATTCGAAGTAAACTTCCCAGGCCTGGAGTTCGAACCCCAGGACTGCCACACACAAATGGAGGCAGATCCTGACAAACTCATTCCTATTTACATGAATGCTAATGGAATGTTATAAAAGTATTTAAATTTGCAGTTAATTCATGATTCTATTTCAGAAAGCCACACATAAATCATTGGATTTATATCTTCCATTCTAGCACCATGTTATGATTTCCCTAATGGAAGGATATTGATTCATTTTTAATTAATGCTTTTATAAGTATTAAACCTTGATACTTCATTAAATGGAGACATAATTTAATAACTAATTGTTGGTAACTATATATCATTAAATGGAGACCTAACTTACTAACTAATTATTGGTAACTATATAAAATTTCATAATATCCTCACATTCTCTCTCTACATATATATATACATATATATATATATATATATGTATATAAAACAATCTACACACACAAACATATATATATATATATATATATATATATATATATATATATATATATATATATATATGGCACTAGTGTGGCTTGATAACAGGTAACAGGTCGTCAGAACTTCCTGGCAGCTCAGTTTGCCAGAGGTTGGTGTGCTAAGACTTTGATCCCATTTATGGATTGGACATTGTAGGCCGTGAGTTGAAATCCCAGCATTGCCAAAAATTTATTCATGTAGTAAGAAGCCACTTTTGACACATTTTTTTTCCTGAAAAAAAGTCCTGGGGCTCAGTATGATGTATAATTCATATGCAAATGTATCCTGTATGATAGGATGTAATAAATGAAATGTTATATGTGTAATAATACTAAATGAATAAGGGTAATAAACATCATACTCACTAAACTCATGTGTGTATTTTTTCCAGTGCTGGGGCATCAATTCAGGCCCTGGGAACTGGTCTGAATTTCTTGTCTTCAAGGACGGTGAGCTTCCCCTTAACCCACAGTGCCACAGAGAAACCCAGATGCTGAGTTCAAATCCCAGGCCTGCCAGAAAAATGGTGCAAATTCCAAGACAGGGCCTTATTTTATTTTATTATTTTTTTTGCCAAGCATGGGGCTTGAACTCAAGTCTTGGCATCTCTGCCACAGCTAGCCCTGCGATTCTAGGATCCAAGTTCAAATCTTTGGGTTGGTAAGAAATAAAAAGGAAAAGGATAAAACGGAGAAATTCAAGAAGGTGGTTTTACATTTTTTCCCTTTGCATTGTGACCATCCTGCGTGTAAATGACAAAGCCCTGAAAGTGTACATGACATTGCATGCTGATGTTTGGCTGGCTATTAGGGAAGCCATAACCCAAAGCATAACTTAGGCTGGGAGGTTGAATCCCAGGGCTGCCACTAAGTATTGGCGAGAGATTCCAAGAAACCCATTTCCATGTACATCCATATGAATAGAATTTTATAAAAGTAACAAATTAGTAGTTAGTGTATGAGTATATTATAAAATTATACATAACAATTTTATTACATTGATTAATTTTCAATTAATAATTTATTATATATTCAACCATGACACTTAAAAGTGGAAAGAATAATTTGAATGTCAATAATGGGTAGTAATATACTATATGTAATTTCATAATATACAGACACATTTCTCTTGTCTTATACATATGTATATTGTCTTATATATATATATATATATATATATACATATGTATATGCATATACATATATGCCTATCTACACATTTATCTGTTCATACGCTTGTCACTCCTGGGGCTCAGTGGTATAATGATAGCTAGTACATACAAAGCCCTGGATTCAATTCCTCACTACCACATGCACATAAAAATCCAGAAGTTGTGCTCTCGCTCAAGCAGTTGAGCATTAGCTTTGAGCATAAAAGCCTAGGGACTGTGTCTAGACTCTTACTCAGGTCCAGGATGGGCATGAAAAAATATTGAATGTTGTGACTGTAACTCTATAAGGATATGACTTCAAATACCTCATCACAGAGCAAGCCAGGAGTCTGGTGCTGACAGCTGTCATCTAACCTGACTTAGGGAGAGGTATACGACTGCAACTCAGCCCCACAGAACCAGATGGTCCTGGCTTGCTCACTCCTGTCATCCAAGCTACTCGGAGGCTGAGATCTGACACTGGTGGATTTAAAACCCAGTCCTGGCGGGATGTCTGTGAAACTCTGAGCTGTGGATCAAAGTGATAGATCTCCAACCTTGAGCAAAAGATCTTAGGACAGTACCCCCAACATTTTAGTGCAATCCCTGTGGCTGACTCCCCCCAAAAAAATGCTCCTCTGAATCATTAGATGTGAACTTTGTGCAGTTTGTGATGTGTTTCTGAAAGAATGGTGATATTGATGAAAGCACCCTAATACTAATTAATGACAGCTTGTGGGATGCATCTATGTGATGATTCTTTCCTGGAGTCAGGGCCCTCACGGGGTGCTGTGTGCTGAGTCCTGCACAGGATGCTATGTGCTGAGTCCTTCACAGAGTGCAGTGTCCTGAGTCCTGCATTGGGTGCTGGGTGCTGAGTCTTTCACAGGATGCTGTGTGCTGAGTCCTGTAAAGAGGGTTATTTGCAGCCAGGCACCAGTGGCTCACGCCTCTTATCCTAACTACTCTGGAGGCTGAGATTTGAGAATAGTGGTTCAAAGCCAGCCCAGGCAGGAAAGTCGCTGAAACTCTGATCTCCAATAAACCACCAGACAACTGGAAGTGTCACTGTAGCTCAAGTGGTAGAGCACTAGCCTTGAGCTGAAGAGCTGAAGGACAGTGTTCAGGCCCAGATTTCAAGCCCCATGACCGACAAAAAAAAAAGTGTTATGTATTTTTTTTTTTTTTTTTTTTTTTTAAATTTTATTTTATTTTATTTGAGAACATACTGTACAGAGGGGTTACAATTACATGGGCAGGATAATGCACACATTTCTTACCAAGCATTGCATCCTCCTCCTTTGTTTACCCTTCACCTCCCTTCCCAGCCTCCCCCCTCCCTCCCACCCAATCATACCCCCCCTCCCCCCCCCCCTCACCGACATTGTAAAGCTGGTTTTGACATGACATTTTGTACTTCTCATTGTTGCAACAGGTCCACCTGAATCCTTAAACGACTTGTTTGTCCCCGTCTCCTCCACATGTTATACTGACATCAAATATAGTGAAAGCAGGGGTTACACTGTGGGGGAGGGACATACAAAGCAACAAAGAAATAATCTTATAAATGCATTAGAAACACATGCATGAAAGAAACAAAAACATTAAAATACATATTTGAGGTTTTGTTTTCCTAACATCACATTATCTGACTTTTTCCGCTTGACTCATACCTATACTAGATATTGCAAATAAGGGAAACCATGGGACCTATGTTTCTTTGGGCCTGGCTTACTTCACTTAATATAATTTTTTCCAAGCCTTTCCATTTCCTAACAAATGGGGCAATGTCATTCTTTCTGATGGAGGCATAGAATTCCATTGTGTATATATACCACATCTTCTTGATCCATTCATCTACTGAGGGGCATCTGGGTTGGTTCCAAGTGTTATGTATTTTGTCCTTCAAAGGGTGCATACTTTCATCTTGTCCCTGTAAGAACTCCAACTGACATGACTGCAGAAAAAAATATTGAGGCTCAGATGTGTCCCCATGGCAGGGACAAAATTATGTATTACTGAAGACTAGTGAGTTGTCTACAGTACACAATTGTTTTGTATTGTTTTTTCTAAGTCATGAACCTTGAACTCAGGGCTTAGGCACTGACCCATACCTCTTGGGCTCATGGCTAGCACTCACCACACAGAGCCAAGGACCTCCTTGCAGCAGGTGCCATGGCTTAGGGTTCTATAACCGAGGTCTGTCATCCTGCCTTCTCAAGAAGCTGAGATCTGGGTTCCAAACTATCCCTGACACAAAAGGTACCATGAGACTATTATATCCTTTTCACCACTAAGAAACCTGAAGTGGAAGCTAGGTGCTTGCGTCTCATGCCGGTCGTCCTAGCTACTCAGGAGGATGAGATCTGAGGATCATGGTTCAAAGCTAGCATGGACAGGAAAGTCCTTGAGACACTTAGATCCAATGAACCACCAGAAAAATGGTAGTGGCTCTGTGGCTCAAGTGGTAGAGCACAAGATTTGAGCTAAAGAGCTCAGAGACAGCACCCAGGCCCAGATTTCAACTCCTACAATGACAACAACAACAAAAAAGTCAGAAACATACTAACAAAGTTGAAGTAGAGGGGTGGGAATGTGCCTTAGGAGTAGAGTGCTTTGCATATATGAAACCCTGAGCTTGATTTCTCAGAAACACATCACTAGGAAAAAGCTTGAAGGGGCTCTGTGGTTCAATTGGGAGAGGGCAACCATTGTACAAGAGAAACTAAGTACAGTGCTCATGTCTTGAGTTCAAGCTCCAGGAATAGTGTATGCACACACACATGCATGTACACACACTTACACACAGAGAGAAAGCAGAAGTGAAGCTGTGACAAAGTAAAGCAGTAGACTTCGGCTCTGAGCTCATGGTCAGCACCCAGGCCCTATGTTTAACTCCCAAACCTAGCCAGCCAGGGCCTAACTAGGAGAGGTCAAAGGTTTCAAAACCTGATGAGCTTCACCAGTCCTAGATGACAGGAAGCTTTGTGATATCCAACATGTGTTCGGATTTTCCAAGCTCCTGGAAACCTAGGAGAGGCAATATAGGCCCATCATTGCCGGCAATGAAACGTTTCATTATGTTGAGTGCCCTAGTTGTCTGCCTGAAGGATTCCTGAATTATATTGAGCACTGTATCTGAACACTGGAATATAGTCTCATAAAGGCAGGATAAGAGCACAGAACTTGGCCTGCAATGGGAGTTGGCAAAAATGAAGGTCTCCTGTTAAAACAGAGCACTGGGAAGAGAGATAGCTAAGGTAAAAACAGACCTTTTTCTCCTGACCTTCAGAGCCTGCCCACACATCCTCACTAATTGGCCCAGATGGAGTTATTTGGTACACAGCTGTACAGGAGTGAGGTCTTTTGTGTTCCTGTCGAGACAATGAGGGAGACTTCCTCCAGCAGGCCTGGGAAGAAGAGAAAACCTCAGGCTACATTGGGAGCAGTGAAGGGAGCCCTGGAACATGAAATACCATAAAAACGGTCTCTGTGTTATGAACTCATTGTATTGAATACAATTTTCTTGCTTCGTGCCATTCATCATAGCTACTCACGAGTTTCACCAAGAGGAATACATCCATACATACACAAAGAAATTGAGGTACAGGTTTTTTTTTTGAGGGAGCAGTCCTGGTGTTGAACTATGAGCCTAGGGCTGGCCCAAGAGCTCCTTTTGCTCAAGGGTACTGCATTAAGCTTGAGTCACAACCCCACTTCTGGGTTTTTCTGTGATCTCTTAGAAATAACATTGTCAAGGACTTTCTTACACTGGCTGGTTTCAAACTCAAATTCTCTACATCTCAGCCTCCTGAGGAGGTGGGATTACAGTCAGCAGACACTTTCACCTTCTTTCTTTTCTTTGTTTTATAATCTGGACTGACTTCTTAATAAGGTCATCCCTATGGTTGGGACTTATAAGTAAACTACCCAATGTTTTTATAGCTGCTTTCTCTGAGAGTATTTTCTCTCTTCATCTTACCCTCTGGTCACAAGGTTGAAGCCAAAAGTGAGAAATGAGTGTTACAGGATTTAGGAGCAAATGTCCACAGGACATGCCAGTTCTGTCACTTAGCATTGAGCTGCAGTGAATTTACTGTCTCAGGATATGAGGACCGAAAGCTGGAGTGATCCTCATACTATCTGCATTGCTCCTTTTGCCTATAAAATGATATAATGATTATGAGTGTTTTGTATCTCCAACCTTAATTATCTAGGACACACTAGAAGCATGTCCCTGTTTCCGTTTTTCTCTAGTACTTCTCGAGATTTAGACTAAAGGTTTGGGTAGAGCGGCTCCTAGGAGAATCCCTGAGGAAATCCACTTGAAGCTTCCTCAGGAGATCTCCATTCAAAGCCAGCCCTAGAAGGAAAGGTTTATTGTCTCCAATAAACCACCAGAAAACCAGAAGTGGAGCAGTGTCCTAGAGGGTAGAGCTCCAGCTTTGATAGAGATAGACAAGCAGGGGATACAGGCCAGACCAGGCAGGAAAGCCTGGGAGGTGTTTATGTCCATTGAAAAACCAGATGGCTGGAAGTGGAGCTGTGGCAGTGGTAGAACCTCAGCCTTGTGAAAAACAGCTGAGGAATGCAGCGCGTCCTCAGTTTAAGCCATGGGGTGGCCACAAAAGAAAATTCAAAAAGAGAAGGCCAAGTTTATGTATCAGTGTCCTAGTTACTTACGTGTGTATATTACTTCCCTAAGTGCAAAGAGGCTGTATGCAAATCTTCTGCTTTTATTTACAGATTTATGTTTTAGATATGCTTATTGTACATACTGCATCATTCTCTTCATTTCAGCCCCATTGATTTTCTCTTCCAGTATTCTAGGCCTGTTTCCTTATATGGTGCACACCGAAGCTCTCAACAGCCTTTATTTACATTTTATTATGAGGCCAATGCAGGAGCAGTCACAAATCAGGCAGGGGAAGAGAAGATCAGAGTTCATAGAAATAAGCAGTATTCAGAAAATTATACTTGGGGACGCAAAATGGTAGCATATATATGTAAAAACTACAATTAAGAAAAAAGATGAGGGGGCTGGTAATGTGGATTAGTGGGAGAGTGCTTGCCCAGCATTCAAGAGGCCCTGGATTCGATTCCTCAGTAACACATACACAGAAAAATCCAGAATTGGTGGTGTGGCTCAAGTAGCAGAGTGCTAGAGACAGTGCCCAGGCCTTGAGTTCAGCCCAAGAAATGTCAAAGAGATAACTAAGTATGTAGTTAGGTGGTTAGGTAGTTAGGTAGGTAAGTAGGTAGGTAGGTAGGCAGGTAGGTAGGTTGGTACATAGATAGATAGATACAAAGAAATAAAGGAAGAAAGGAAGGAAGAAAGAAAGAAAGAAAGAAAGAAAGAAAGAAAGAAAGAAAGAAAGAAAGAAAGAAAGAAAGAAAGAAAGAAAGAAAGAAAGAAAGAAAGAAAGAAAGGAAGGAAGGAAGGAAGGAAAGAAAGAAAGAAAGAAAGAAAGAAAGAAAGAAAGAAAGAAAGAAAGAAAGAAAGAAAGAAAGAAAGAAAGAAAGAAAGGAAGGAAGGAAGAAAGAAAGAAAGAAAGAAAGAAAGAAAGAAAGAAAGAAAGAAAGAAAGAAAGAAAGAAAGAAAGAAAGAAAGAAAGAAAAGGTCGATAGATAGATAGATAGACAGACAGACAGATAGATAGATAGATAGATAGACAGACAGACAGACAGACAGACAGACAGACAGACAGACAGACAGACAGACAGAAAGATAGACAGACAGATAGATAGATAGATAGATAGATAGATAGATAGATAGATAGATAGATAGATAGATAGACAGACAGACAGACAGACAGACAGACAGACAGACAGACAGACAGACAGACAGATAGACAGATAGATAGATAGATAGATAGATAGATAGATAGATAGATAGATAGATAGATAGATAGATAGATAGATAGATAGATAGATAGATAGATAGATAGATAGATAGATAGATAGATAGATAGATAGATAGATAGATAGATAGATAGATAGATAGATAGATAGAAAAATGATAGCTGAATCTGGTCTTGGACTTCAGGAGGAAAGAAGGGAACAATTCCCAGTCATGAGGCTTCTGCAGTGTGCCAGGACACCAGCATCACCTTCACACAACCACAGAGCAGGAAAAATGTCTCTTTCCCACTTCTCAGGCAGCCGAATGCCCCAGAGTAAAGAGGGCAGAGCCAGGTTCTAACTCAGCTTCTTGGAGACAAAGAGAAATGACCCTGCCTCACCTTGGACTGGGGATTAGCATTAATGATGTGGAGAATGAAGGAAGGAGAAAAGACTGGCAAAAGTAGAAGAAGGGCCTTCAAATCTGATAGATGGAGAGTAAAAAACCCACTCCCTAAGACCAGAGAGCAGGGCTTTTCTACTTTGTTCCTCCCCTCTCCCTCACTAAACTGGCTCTCTATTGGTAACCTAAAGATAGCTTGAGGATCTCTTCACCTGAGGGAGGAAGGTTAGTCATTGTTTGAGGAAGCTGTGAAAAGCCTGACCCTGGTGTAACTCTAACAAATGTTTCAGGTTTCCCCCCATTGCTGGCTGTCCCTGGAATGAATGAAGTGGTTTTGCAGCTCACTTCCCTTTTGAGTGTGTATATTCTGCCTCCTTGTTCTCTTCACCTAGCCTGGCTTGTGAAACTGTTTTCTGTCCTTCAAATACAGTGTTACACTGGAGTTATTCCTGCTAACTCTGCCAGGGCTTGGATCCTGAGAACTTCATTTGAACCCAGGATGGGTCAATGGGTCAAGAACACTAAGAACATTTAGAGTAACTTCTCATCACCAAGGGAAAAACAAGAAGCTCTTCAACATCTGACCTTTCAGACGTGGAAGTCAGAGTGTCATAGACTTTCCTGCCGTGGCTGGCTTCAGTGTGATCCTGAGACCTCAGCCTCCTGAGCTAGAGTGATGGGCAAGAGCAACTGGTGCTCTGCTAGGTTCAGATGAGTAATGACATTGACAATACAAGTCAACTGCTTATCACAAAGGGTTTGGGGAGCATATTAAGCCTTTCAACATTGGACTTTTCAGAACCCTGTGGACACAAGGTTACAATGCTAGAGTCTGTGAGGTTGGGAATGTGTCCTGCTACACTTAAGCATGGAGGTCTGACTCCAATTCTGGTGTATATCAGCGTTGATTTTCCAGAGAATGTTCTCGTAATTAGCAAATAGGAAAAGTACTTTGATTAACCCTCAATTTTTTCCAGTTGTGTGTCTTGTATCAACCCTGGGCACTGTCCCTGAGCAATTCAGTCAAGTCTAACTCTCTACCACTTGAGCCACAGCTCTACATGGGATTTTTTAGTGGTTCATTGGAGATAAGAGTCTAACAGGCTTTTCTTGCCTAGGCTGTCTTTGAACAGCCTCATGAGAAGGTAGTTTTCCAGGTGTGAGCCACCAGCATCTGGCCTATTGTTTTTGACAGTCCTGGGGATTGTTCTTCTCAAGGATAGCACTCTACCACTTGAGCCACTCCACTGCGTCTGGCTTTTTCTGAGTATGTGGCACTGAGGATTCAAACCCTGGTATTCTTGCATGTTGAGTGAGCTCTTTAGCACAAAGCCACATTTCTAGCCTCTCCCTTACAATTTTATCCCACAACTTGCCTGTCCTCAGGAAAAGGCTTCTCAGTATAAATCTAAAGACATCCCTATAGGAAGGTGTCCAAAGATAAATAAGACAAAGCTCATTCTTGGGAGAGACTGTGACAAATGCCTCCATTTAATTATGTATCATGTTTCAACACAAAAAGTTTTAATGATAAATGAGTCAATGTCCTAAATTATTGTGTATAATTTTATAATAGATGTGCAAAATATATATGGGAATGAAAATATAAATAAAATAAATAATAAAAAACACAAAATCAATCATGAAAATCATAACATGTAATAAACATACTTATGTAAGTATATATCATATATTACACATGCATAGAAATATTTTTTCCATTGCAGGGACTTCATTCAGGCCATGGGAACTCTAGCCTGAATTTCTTTTCTTCAAGGACAGTAAATTTTTCCTTCACCCATGGTACAAAAGAGTTTACCTGGACAGTGAGATCAAATCCCAACAATTGTAGAAATACTGGCCCCAATTCCATTAATCTTTTAATGGAAGCAGTTACGTTTATTCAGTTCCATACTGAACATTAAATAAAAAGCAGTGTAGAATTGTGTACATCTATTCAGACATCCTCCTCTACCCCCAAAGTGCTTCTCGGAATGCTACATGGTTTCTTTTTTGTATGTTTTTTATTGTAAAAATGTTGTACAGAATGGTCACAGTTACATGAGCAAGGTCATGAGTATATTTCCTATTGAGCATTGTTACCTTCTTCTTTGTTTTCCCCCTACCATCCTTTACCTCCCATCTCCACAACTACTCCCCCTACCAAGCTCAGTGACTTAATTTTTTAGTTTTGGCTTGCCACGGGTTTGAACTCAAGTAGTAGCAAATCTGCACTTTCCCTCACATTGTTACAAGTTCCTGAGTTCAAATCCCAGTATAGGAAAGAAAACTGGCAGAAATTCCAAACCAGAGAGCTTTATTTTTTTTAATTTAGTTAAATAATCATTTTTTTTCTTTTTTATGGCTTTTTTAAGGCTTGAACTCAGGTCGTGGCAACTCTGCCTCAGCTTCAATCACCCTAGGCTAGGTGCAGCCTCAGGACCCATACCCAATCCTGGAATCCTAGGCCCAGAGGGCTTGCAGAAAGAAAAAATGAGTGGGATAGCACAAAAAGTGGCAAGCTGCAGAGGGATGGAGGTTTATTTATTTTTTTATCTTTGCACGGTGACCATCCTGGGTCTGAATGCCATGGGTGCAAAGTACACCTGACCTGCCATTGCTGAGGGCTGGCGGGCTCGCAGGGAAGCCATAGCCCAACCTATCAACATAGGCCCTGGGTTCAAATCCAGGTCCTGACAACTACCAATGGCAGGAGATCACAAGACACTCATTCCTATGCATAGGAATATCACTTGAAAGAGAAGTTTGTGCATTGGTCAAGCCTAAAATTGGATGCAATAACCCTAGGACACTGATTGATCTTAATTTCATGCTTTATCAAGCATGAAAAGAATAGCATTCCTTTAATTGTGGTATAATAAATATCTAAGAGTTAGTAGGAATGTAGTAATGTCATTCAATCATAGATAGGCGGCTATGGTGCTTTTTACCAATATATATTTATTTGTATACTATTGTCTGCCTATCCTTGTACTGCTGTTTTGGCCAATCCTGGGTCACGATCTCAGCACCTAGGAACAACCTCACAGCTTCATTGGCTAGAGGCTGTTGTGCTCACACTCACCTATTCATGAATTGTACCTGCTAGGCCCTGAGTTCAGATCCCAGCAGTGCCAAAAATTTAATCTTGGAGTAAGAAGCCAAGTGCGAAACCGGTTTTCCTTTTCTGGGAGAGTTCTGGGAGTCAGGCATGATCGAGAACACATCTACAAATCTAGATGGTATGTGATAGGATGTAAACAATGTAATACATAGTTAGGATGCATCACAGTCAATAAAATAAATGGTAAATAAATGAAAAAAATAAAAAATATAATGTATAACCACACCAAACATAATATAGACTGAACATCTGTATGGAAGTTCAATCCTATATTTAAAATGTATATAAAGGAGTACGTTTTCCAGGCCTGGGGCTTGAATTCAGGCCTAGGGAATAGGCCTGACTTACTGGTCTTCAAGCAGGGCGAGCTTCCCCTTCCCCGACAGTGCAATAGAGTTACCCAGACCCCGGGTTCAAATTCCAGGACTTGCAGACAAAAAATGGCACACATTCCAAGCCAGGGAGCTTCATTAGCATTTTTAATATTTTTAAGTTCACTTCACCTTTATTTGATACATATTGATTTTATAACATGAGAGTTTTTCAAAAAAGGGGTCTAAACTTTTACAGTTCAGCATAGCACATTGGTGTTTCTATTTTGACCATCTGCCATGAAGAGTGAGAATGAAAATAAGGACATCATTTCTCCCTAGAAGGTCGGGACAGTTGAATTTATTTCTATTTAGAGTTATTTCTACAATTATAAACTCTCTGCATTTGCGTCCTATGAGTTTTCCTCAGTGCCTACCACGAAATACACTAGGGGAGGCCTCATAGCACAAAAGGTAAGGTTTCTGAATAAAACCTCATTTCTGTGAGGACAGTAGGTACTTCTAAGCATTTTGGGAATAAACTGGATTGTAAAATGAAAAACGAAAATAATGGGACTGTGATGTACTCAGTAGTGGAGTACTTTCCTAATGAGCATAAGACCCTGGCAGAAAAGTTTCCTAAAGCTCAGAATGTTAGAATTTTACGATCTGCATGAACAAACTTCTTTTCTTTGGGGGGGGGTTCCTGCGGCTTGAACTCAGGGGTTATCCCTGTGCTCTTCAGCTCAAGGTGAGCGATCTACTGCTTGATTCACAGTGCCACTTCGATTTTCTAGTGGTTTATTGGAGATAAGAGTCTCACGGACTTTTCTGCATGGGCTGACTTTGAACCACCAAACTCAGATCACAGCCTCCTGAGTAGCTAGGATTATAGGCATGAGTCACTGGTGCCAGGCACATGAAAAAACTTCTTAAAGATTGATTCTGAGAAAAGAAACTTGGAAAACACTTTTAGCATAAATAATTTATAATGCCATGGTTAAGGCACTAATTCATTGGCTGGTTTCTTAGTTTATTTAAATATATATGCATTATTAATATATATGTATATATATTATTAAAAATATAGCTCTGAAGTGTACCTAAGAGCATATGTGCTCATGTAAAGTTATACAAATGAAAAAGCTTCATTTTTCTTTTCAGTTTGGTTGGTACCATAAATTAGGTGGGATTTGTGTATTGTTTTGTTCTCTGTTTCCCCTACCTCCTCTCCTCACATTTGAACTCAGCTTGCTCTTACTTGGCTTCGTTGTTCATAGCTGATTTTCTACCACTTCAGCTATACCTGTAGCCTGGCATTTTGCCAGTTAATTGGAGATGATGTCTCTCAGGCTTTGCTGCCTTCATTGGCTTTGAAATTTCATCTTCCAGTTCTCAGCCTCCTGAGTAGCTAGGATTAAAGATGTGAGCCACTGGGGTGCCTAGGGATGCAGAAGATAGACCCCCCCTTGCTGTGTGAAACCTTGTCTTCTGTGCTTGGTCACCCTTTTCAACTGAAGAGGGTCCCAGAAAACCCAGTATGGAGGTGAGGATGCTGGGGGTCAGAATAGAAGGTGAATATCTGGGAAGACCCCCCCCCCCCATACACACACATACAACCGGCCTGTCCCCCGCCCCCAACTGTCTATAGTTCTCACAAGTTGATCACATTTCCCAGCTCTACCAGCTTCTGCTGGTGCTCCAGGTCCATCTGGTCTCCAACAAACTCAGGAGATACACAGCTGTGTGTGTGTGTGTGTGTGTGTGTGTGTGTGTGTGTGTGTGTGTGTGTGTGTGTGTGAAAGAGAGAGAGAGACAGACAGACAGACAGACAGACAGAGACAGAGAGACAGAGACAGAGACAGAGAGAGTCAGAGACAGAGACAGAGAGACAGAGGCAGGGAGAGACAAAGAGAGACAGAGAGATCAGAGAGACAGAGAGACATACATAGAGAGACAGAGAGGGACAAGGAGAAGTCATCTTTCTCTTTGTACAGCCTGACTGTATTAAGGTGAGTGATCTGTTGGCAAATTGCAGGTGCTGCAAGAAAGAGTGTTCTGTCACCAGTCTGAATGTGTGTGTGTGTGTGTGTGTGTGTGTGTGTGCGTGCGCGCATGTGTGTGCATGTGTATGTGTGTGTGTATGTAGAAGTGAGTTGTAACAAGGAGGCTGGATGCTTTTGGTAACTTCTACCTGCTATCTTTGGGGGTGCATGTGCTTCACAGCTGAGGTCTGGGGGCCTGGAAGGGTGAGAGGCTAGAAGGGGACTCAACATTGTAAAATTACAAGAACAAGGGATCTCTGTTCCCTGGAGCTGTGTACTCTCTTGGGCCTGGTTGGTGGCAGTGGGAGCTTGGGAGGACCTGGGAGTGTGGCTTCCCAGGGGGAAAGAGAGCATGGCCAACACTTAGTAAGGATATGAGCCCTGCTAGTATGGAGTACAACAGCAAAGCTCAGACTCCAGGTCTTCTCATCATGATGTCTGAAGGGTGAGGCCAACCCTACTTTATATCTTGAGCTGTGATCTTCAGATCTCAGCCTCCTCAGTAGCTAGGATTATAGGCATGAGCCTCCGGCACTGGGCCTCTGGTTATTTTTTGTATATTAGGGTTTGACCTCAAGGCCTTAGGCTTGCCAGTCAGGTCTTCTAACATTCGAGCCAAGCTTTTATGTCTTGGGGATTTCTGAGATGGAGACTTAATATATGCTCAGGCTGGGCTGGATCATGATCCTCCTATCTGTAACAGGCATGCGCCACCAGGCCTTGTCCTCTGTAATTGGAATTGTAGACATGTGGTGCCATGCTCCGTCATTGGTTTGTCCCAAACTCAGTCCATGGCAGCCAATTCTTGACCACAGGTGAAGCTCTGGGTTGGGCCTCGACCATTGGACTTCAATTTCCTCATGTGACTGTTGTTAGGAAACAAGGGATTAATACAGAGGGATCTCTGGAGCAGAGCCAGGCACAAAGGGAGGGGCCTTAAGATATAGTTCTCAGCAATTCTGTGAGCATATGACAGGAAGATACCCAGAAAGAAATCAGATGGTGTGTGTTATTAATGGTGTGACAGGCATGGGATTATTAAACAAAACATGGCTTTCTTTCATTATTACCCTATCCCCATGAGGAAGGGGATCCTTCACTTTGTTCACTTTTGCAGCTGGGGAAAATGAGGCACAGAGTAGCTGAGTGACCTATTCATGACTCCCAGCTGAGAGGAAGCTCTGCCTGACTTCTCTGCCATGCTCCCTAGGACAATGGTTGCTATTCAGTCCACTTCTTGTGGTGGGAAGTCCACTTCTTGTCAGTCATGGGGCTTGAAGTCTGGGCCTGGGCACTGTCCCAGAGCTCCTCAGCTCAAGGCTAGGGCTCTACCACGTGAGTCACAGCACCACTTCCAGTTTTGTAGTGGTTCTTTGGAGATAACAGTCTCAGAGTCATTCCTGCCCGGGTTTGCTATGAGCCATCATCTCATATTTCAGCCTCTTGTGTACTTAAGATTATAGGTATGAGCCACCTGCACCAGGTTTAAGTGTAATTCTGACATTCTTTCAATCTCTCTCTCTCACAGGAACTTGTTGAATGGGTGTTGGAGGAGGTGGCCCAGCATCCCCATGTGGCTGGAACCAAGGTGGCCCTCTCATCCTGGAGGTGTACTGTGGGTCAGGAGATGTCTTGCTCAGTCTGTTGTACCACCTCCATGAGGTAAGCCCTTCTGTGCCTGGCTAGACCAAGACGGTTATTCATTGTCCATCTAGCCTTACTGGACTCAGTATTGTGTTCAATGTCCTTTTCTAGCAAAAAAATTCTGGCCAAAATTGATACATAGTTAAAGAATAAAAATGTAATGCCATCTTAAGAAAGTCATTTAGGGCTATGGGAAAGTGGTTTCATGGTATGGTGATTGCCTAGCATGCATGAAACCCTGGGTTCAATATCTTAGAATCACATAAACAGAAAAAGAAACACTGGAAATGGTGCTGTGCCTCAAGTGGTAGAGGATTGGCCTTGAGGGAAAAAAAAGCTGAGGAATAATTCCCTATCCCTGAGTTTATGCCCCAGGACTGGAAAAACAACAACAACAACAAACATTTAGTAAATGAAAATAAAGAACCCATACTAGGAATATATAATTGCTCATTCCATACTAATACCTGACAATAGTCCATAATTCATGCACTTTAGCTATATTAGGATACTGAGTTGAAAAAAAAATGTTTTCTTCATAAGGTCATGGCAATTAATGCCAGGAATGTGCTTAGATGTCAGGTGAAGATTAATTCAGGAAATTCAAAGATTCCAGGCTTTTGAGTGTTCACTGCTAATCACAATGAGATGGGTAGTCTAAATGAGATGTGGAAACCTTTTTGGCCAGTCATGTCACCAAAATGGCAGAGGCTAATTAACAGTTGTGACAGAAGAGAAGAAATGACTCCAGATGGAAGGAATAAATGATAGTAACTAAGGTATAGCAGAAACCATTCTAGGGAAGCATTTTTGGTTATTGAAGAACTAGTTATCAGCTAGGCATATTCCTCATTGCCTTTAACATTCTAAATCTCTTAAGCTAGTTCTTAATCTCTGTGTGATAAATATATCTCTTTCTATGCTGTTCTTGCATACCTGGTCTCCTTTGCTTTCTTTTTTTTATTATTTTTTAATTGTGAAAATACAGTGCTTTCTAAACATATGTCTTTCTCTATTTCTCTATGAATATTTCCTGATAATAAATATACCTACACAGATTGAAGAGGCTGCTAATGTAAGGGTCCCATAACTCCTGAGTCATTAATGTAACAAAATGGCAAAGGAAGACATATTTATTGCTACCTCAATTATTCTAAAAACTGCAGTGTCACATCATTTGATTCAGATTTCCATTCTTATCTACTTAGTGTCATTAACTGCACTAAATACAAATAGTAGCCGGGTGTTGGTGGCTCATGCGTGTAATCCTACCTAGTCAAGGGGTTGAGACCAGAGGATTCTGGTTCAAAGCCAGCCTGGTCAGAGAAGTCCATGAACCACTTATCTTCAATTAACCACCAGAAATCCGGAAGTGGTGCTGTAGCTAAAGTGGTAGAGCACTCGACTTCAGCTGAAGAGCTGAGGGACAGTGCCCAGGATCAAAGTTCAAGCCAAATGACCAACAGAAAAAGTACAAAAATGACTTTAACTTTCCCCAAAAGGAAAGACAAAGTCAATAGTAATCTTCCCAAGCAGAGAAAATAATTCCAACATGATTCATTGCACCTACTTTTGCTGAGTTACTTAAGTTATGGATTCTTTGCTGAACATATTCTCTTCTTTTAAAAATTGTCAAATATTAGCTTTATTATAAACTTCATCTAATATTTCTTGGTTCAAAAGAAAAGTCCAGAAGTTGACATCACTTGGATTTATTACTATCTCAGTTCAAAGCCAACCCAGGCAACAGTGTTGATCAAACTCTTATCTGTAATTAAACACCATAAAAGGCAAAAGTGGAGTATTGGCTCAGTCAGTAGAGTACTAGCTTTGGGGGAAGGTGGGCAGGAAAGACAACTGTACAGGGACAGGGTCCAAACTCTGAGTTCAAGCTCCAGAACCAGCACAAACTAAACAAACAAGCAAACAAAAGAAACCTAGGGTATTTCTTTGGGACCCTCTTATAGGAGTACTGGTCTGAGAAGAGGCTCCTTTTACTGATCATGCTCACTGGATTCTGCTCTTTCGAAATCCTTATTGCTATGGAAAACTCAGGACCAGACTAAAGGAATTCATAACTGACACCTGCAACAAGAGAATCATCTCAGGAGTGAAACATCCATCCATAAGACACTTTAAAACCTCCCTGCCTTTCTTCCTTTGCAAAAGACCACTTTTAAAACGAAGTTATTTCCTTTGTCCTATGCTGGCCTTCAAATGGAATATTCTTTCCTTTTGTAATACCCTTAACTAGACTAGAAGTTTATATACAAGTTTTATATGAGTAAAGGACACACTCAAAAAATCAGGGGCAGAGTTTCTTTCAAGCCTTGGATTCTTTCCTTGTATTGTAAAAAGGAAAACAAAAAATAATTCCATTAGATTCTGATTTGCAAGAAACCAAAAAGCTATAACTGGAGCTGTGGTACAAGCAGTAAAATGATATCCTTGAGAAAACTAAAACAAAACAATAAATTCTGGGACAGAGACAGGCCCTGAGTTCAAGCCTTAGTATTAGCACCAAACAAATGATTGAACTAATTAGTTAATTAAGTAATTAAATATAAATTAAGTGGTCACATGTGGGTAGGGAGGTAAAATGTAACATCTGTGGTGACTGGATTGTGTATTATTTTGTAGTAAGGCAAATTATCATTTGTACTAATCATTAATTTTTTATTTGAACTTTTTTTGTACAATAAACCCTGAATTTAGCATGCATGTATAGGTGTGTGTACATGTGTGTATATGTGTGTATGTGTATATGTGTGCATGTGCTGTTGTAATGTTGCTTGCCAATGTGGACAGGGTGAGGCTGAAAAGAGCTAAATTTGTTGCAATGTTTTTATTTATCAGTATTCTGTCATGTCATTTCAGTTGGACCACCCTTTTGTACATTTTATTTGTCAAATAATATCATCAGAATAAAAGGATTTACAATATTAAGTTAGATAAAAGAGACTGCTTTCAGCTCTTATTATATGTTAGGTGAGAAGATTCAGACATATTTAGGTAGTAAATTAGTGCTGTAAGATGACTGTCGGTACAAAATATGTATTTGACCTCTTAAATTTGTTATACTTTTAACATACACTCATGGAGTGAGTTTGACCAACTGGACCAAATAGGTATTGCTCTCTAGTTATTCCCATGAAACACAAAGTGGATAAACTCTTTCTGGCTTTCTGTTGAAAATAACTTTCTTTGTAAGATCATATCTATTCACACTAAGAGGTAATCAACCAAATATTTATCAAGTTTGAACATCCCATCATATTGACTGAAAATCAGTATTGTTGATATGCTTGTTAGCTATTCCTTTCAAAAACAAACAAACAAAAAGCATGTGTCATCTCTAGATAGTGGATGTATCTGAAGTTGTTTTGTACATGCAAAGGCCTAATGGACCTTTTGTGGGAGTAACTGTCGCAACTTAACAAATAAGGCTTTTCGAATACCTTTTCCAATATAAATAACATCCCAGAGCGAGTCTTGCAATTTCTGAAAACCCTTTGAATATTTTAGTATTATTTCAGTTCATTGACTATAGAGCTAAAGACATTTCTGAAATAAATATTGTTAAGATCAGAAAAGGTAAGTGGGTATATAGGCTTTTGTGCATCATTTTATGAAAATCCAGTTTTTATGAAACTAAATGAAATAGAATAAAAGAATGTAAGTGAATTTGGTAAGCTAATTATTAGTTTAACTTTGTTTTCTATTAACATAGTCATTTGAATGTAGATGATGCAGTTAAATTACTTCCTTTGTGTTTCTGTACTTCAGGTATTTTTCGTATCATCGTAGTTATGGGAGTGAATTTGTAGTATAAATAAAGGTCCTTTAAAATGATTAGGATTAATCTTGTGCTTTGTGTCCTACTCCCAAGAAAATGAGTTATTTTCAAGTGTTAATAGTTTATAATTGAATCTTCATAAGAAAATTTTAAAAATGCAGTAGCATTGATGACTTTTTCAACCAATTGTATGGACAAGTTGGAGAGTCTTTAATTCGTGCTTCGGTCTTGGTGTCTATGATTTTTAATCTCTTGTTCCTAACATTAATGATAGTTCAGATGGCATTTTGGGGTATATGAAAGGTAAAATATTTATCTGGGGTCAAAGGTGATTTTTATATCAGTCTTGCTTTAATAACATTTTAAAGCAGTATATTTCTCTCAGAATGTTGGGTATAAAAAGCAATCAAAATACTTCTAATGGTAAACAACCTAGGTGAGCTACAATGTGGAAATGATTGGTCCATAACACCTGCAGTCTGTTTCCATAAGCAATTGGGCAGGACACTCTTTCGTTATGACTGTGTTAAACAGAAATGGGGTCCCCAGGCAGTACAGTGTTGAGTGTAGGAATAGAATATGATTTCTACTATTTGGAGCTAGAAATCAAGAATGTTATACATTAGCAGTTCCTTTCACTAGGGATGTATAAATTGATTATGAACTTGGAGTTTTCATATTACAGCTACCTATTTTCTAACAAAGATAAAGTCAAATATAATTAGAGTGTACACAATAATTCTGGGAAATTTTCATAGAATTAGTAGACTAAGTGCTGGTATTTTAGTCATAAAATAAAATGAGGTTATTTGATACAGTGGGAGATGGTCCTCAGGCTAGCACTTACCATGTGTGCAATGCTGTACTAGTAATTCCAATTCTGAAGATGTCAATAACATCATCTGAGAATTAAAAATGGAAGTAGTTCCACTTTATGGGATTATTGTGAGGATTAAGTTAGATACCACAGGTAAAGTATTTGGAAAAACTATCATTCAGCATTTGATACTTTCTACCTGTTATTTTATCATGTGATAAATTCTAACAATTTTACTGTGATTTTTATATTGTGTCTATTTACAATCTGCAATGTGATATATTGATATTTATTGCATTGGTCAGTTTTTTGACATTATGATGAAAATACCTGCAAAGAAAATTTCTGAGGAGGAAATTATTATATTGATTCATGGTTTAAGAGAATGCAGTTTACGATCAGATGTCTCCATTGTTTTTAATTATATTTTTATTAAATAGTTGTTCAAAAGAATTTCCATTCCCAAATCAGTTTATAAGTACAATGAATCTTTAATAACTTTCTTATACCCTTCCAAACCTCACCCCACTTTCATGTTTTCTAGTTTCATACTATCTGCATTGAATATCATGCCTTCACTCTCTTCCTCCACAACTCCCTTTATTCCTTCCCTTTGACTTCTGCTCACATCTTCCAAGCGATAGATTCCTGGTATTCATTTCGTTGGATTAAAATTCAATTTTATAAGAAATTACACCTTTTATATACTCCTCTGCAAATAGCATGCTTTGCTTAATACTGTCGTGTAATTGTAACCCCTCTGTATGGTATTTTTCACAATAAAACATCTCAGTTTTGTGGTCAATAGATTTTGAAAAGGATGCCATGACTTTATGAAATAAAAATAGAATCTTAAATGGGTGTAGTGGCACTATTGCCTCCCTCGATTTAAAAAAAATTTCTTAGACTACTATCTCAATCCTTATACAAAAATTTAAAAATTTTAAATCAAAGATGATTATCAAACTAAATGTGAGATGTAAAAACATATAAAACATAAACATAAAAATTCATGGTATTGGATCAGTAAATGTTTCTAACATATGACATGGAAAGCATTTAGTGGGTAAAGAAAAGCAAGAATAAACTGGATAATATCAATTTATAATCTTTCATAATTCAAAGGACAATATAACAGAAGTGAAAACATATCTAACAGATAGAAGACACATATTTGTTAATGATACAATGTTAATGCTGCAATGATTCTCAGTCTAAGTATTTTTATATCTTCTAATTCTATATAACTTTTCCCAAAATAGGATATTTCTTTAAAGAACATATGTAAATATTAGGAGCATATGAAATAGGTTCCTCGTTAGTATACAAGAATAAATAAAGAGAAAACCCACTAGTAGGACTATAATATAAAAAGATGACACAAAATATAGTAATGCACTTGTGGAGAAGTTGATATACTCCACATAGCAAATGAATTTGTATAATACTTCAATCATTAAAGCAAGCAAGTTTTCAAAAGGTCAAAGAGAATTGAATAGGTTCTATCCATTACACGTCTATGTATGTATTAAAGAGAAGTAAAAAAAAAAAAAAAAAAAAAAAAACTTGATTCCACAGAGAATGTAGTTCATTGAGAGTGCACTTGAATACTTTGTGTGAGATCCTGGAAATAATCCCCAAAAACAAATTTGAAAAGGATCACTATAGAGGATGTATGCTGGACAAATTCCTGTAAATGAATATTATATCTACTTTAATGTCTGTTCTAAAATTTATAGCATTTCTATTTGAAGAAAAGCAAATTTGTGAAAATTTTAGGCTTGGAAAACCTATGATTGTACAATTCACTTCCAAAGCAATAAAATGCATTCAATAAAAGGAGATAATATATTTCAGGTGAATTACATGTCAGCCAAAAAAAAATCTATTGTTAAAATACTTGACACAAAATGTAGAATACATAAAAAGATATTTTCTGTGTTTGCTTAAAAACTTTGTAAACTGCAACATTTAAAACAATAATATGATTTCTGTTCATTTTAAGTATTTTTAATTGTTTATTTTAAGTTTATTCAGAGATAACTCAATCAAAAAGTGTATGTGATAACTGGAATACCTAGGAATTAAGCAAAACCTATAAATAATTGATAACCTTTTCTGGAAGAAACTTTTGGCAAGTGACAAAAGACACAAATCTATGCATCTGCATCTTATGAAAGCCATATGTTACTTGGTCAATCCAATTGTTTTTCTCTACTTTGCTAGGGAAAAATATTCTCAAGATAAGAGCCAATAGCAGTGAAAAGAAACAAAATACACAATCATCTTGATTTATTTATGAAAGTAACAAATGAAATAAAACAATTCCACTTAAGGGACTCCAATATTAGTATCTATGAAGATGTTTCTGAATGCCAACATCAATTGAATTTTTGGAATTTTAATTTCTATGAACATATGAAATTTAGAACAAGAAAAGAAATATAATCTTAGAGCAAACCAGCCTTGGAATAATTTTCTCAATTGCTTTGAAATTACATAAGAATTGATATTCCTTTCCATTGGAAACATTTAAAAATGTTTATCATTTATTATAATTCAAATATAAAGCAATAGTAATTTAATATAATCATTATAAATATCATTCTATTACTATCATAAAATAGAATAACAAGTCAGTACCAATATATTACCTACCCATCATTATTCTTAATTCCTAATCATTACCTAAATATCTTAAACAATCTAAATAGTCATGTCTTTAACATAAACGTAAATATTCTATACTTTTTCTTTAACATTTTCCAGGGACATGCATTCATGTTTCTAAGAAATGTTCACAGCAGTTAAAAGATGCTTTTGTGAACTTAATGTGATAGATTTTGTTGTTGTTGTTGTTGTTTTTTGAAAGGCCTGGGCATTATCCCTAAGCCTTTTTATCCTCAAGGAGAGCAATCTACAACTTGAGGCACAGAGCTAATTCATGTTTTTAGTGGTTAATTGGGGATAAGAATCTAACAAGTACTTTTCTGTCTGGGCCACTTTCAAACACATTTCTAAGATCTCATTACCCAGAATAGGTCGAATTATAAGAGTGAGTCACTGACACTTTTTGATGTATTTTTTATTTTAATTATGTTGTAAGATTTTTGTTTCACTATAGTGTGCATCATTCTACACATAAATTTAGATATGTATATATTTCTGATGACAATCTCTAAAAATGTCATTCTACACATAACATTAATATGTATATATATATATAGATATATAGATATATATATACATGTACATATATTTCTGAAGACGGACTCCCTCTAAAATTTTTTGCTACTATTTTTGACCATTTACATTTCAAAGATATACAGTCTATTTTTCTAAAAGTTTCCTAGAATTAAATAACTAATATTTCAATAGAAAGTAGAGCTTTTACTTTCAAGGGAATTTTTGATATACTTATGACATTGTAGTAACATTTACTGTATATTACTTGAAAATGTTCTGTCCAAACTCTTAAATATTTGTTTGCAGTGAGTGGGGAGAGAGGAAGTTAATTCATACTGGTTAGGAATTAGCAATGCTTCAAAAATCTATTCCATAATTTGTTATAAGCACATAGTCAAGCTACCTGATATAGTTTAGTTTTTTTGTTTCTTTATTTGTTCAAAATTTTAATATGGATGCATGCACAGTGTTAACATTAAAATATTAATCGAAAGATAAATAATAGCAAAATCATAGGCACATATAAGACTTTCATTAATTAGCACTTATGATGCTAATAATAATTTTGATGAAGATGATGATGATGACCACAGTGTAGCCTGACAATGATAAGGTGATTGAAAAGGAAAAAAACTTTACACGTCTTTGAAGCTAGAGTTCCCACATGGAATACAGTTATAAACTGAATTGGATTACATACAATAATAACAAGAGGAGAGTTTCAATACCAAGAAATAAAATTACATTAATAGGTAGAGACAGTAAAAACCCTAATGTTATTCCTGAAGTCTTTCTAAGGCATACTCACTTTTCTTGGTGGTATTGTGTTCTTATAAATAAAATCATTTACTTCCACGTTTTGATGGACTAAGATACAGTTTTCAACTCAGTGTGATTAATTCAAATAACATTCTCTTATAGGTAATATTCAATAACCAATGTTTCCAACAATTTATTAAGAGTATGTCCTTCAGTACAGCTGTAAACACATGACACAATTTATATAATACCACTTACATATTTGAAGTTACCACAAAACGACATAGGCCATAGTGCCAGGAGCTAAAATTTATTTTTATTTCTGCATAAAACAACTTTTGACTTCATACCAACAAACTGAATTTGACTCTTTCCTTATTTGTAAGCTAAAGTGGAAAATGTAAGGACTCTTCACTTTTTTTTTCTTTCTCTAGAAGTCAACAAATATTCTTCAATATCTCTGGTAGATTACATGCATTTACAGATGAGAAATGTAAGGGCAACAGTCAATGTAGTGAGTAAATAATGATACTAGAATTATTGTCTGGGATCATCACTCTTTGTGCTTACAAAGAGAGTAATTTGGTAATGGAGAGGACCAATATGAAAAGACTATGGGGGAAAAAAAGCATACTTTGTAAAAGGTTGTTTTAGGAATAGGTTACCAGTGATGAATACTTGAAACAGGCTGGTGTCATGGGCATAAAAAGGAGTACATAGAAATTGTATTAGTGACAGAAACTGAGAAAATCTTAATCATTCATCTTATCTAAGGGGAGGGTAAGAAAGTTAAGAGGAAAGGTGAGAAGAAATCTAAAATGCATCCACATCTCTGGCTGGCAACTGTTAGTTATATTCTTGGTGAAAAGGACTACAGGTGGAAAATATGGACTTAGAGGAAAAAACTCTCAGTTCTAAGGTTTATGTTAAAGAGATACAAATATATGTCTGTTTAGACATCACCAAAATATCCACGACCTTGAATATACAAAAGAATAATAAAATCGGGGGCATTATTAAAGTGAGGAGGAAAAGGAAAATTCTGACACAAGTGTGAGCAATGGGAGCACCAGTGTGGACAAGATTGGATGAAAGAGATAAGAAAGGAAACAAGAAATAAACACAAATTTACAGAAGTAAAGCAAGGAAAGAATTTGCAGGAATATGTTGAAGGAAATATGCTAATTGGATTTGAAAAGTAAAAGGATATAGACAAGTTCAATAAGAACAGTGATTTGGTGAAAGTCATATTGATAAAATTTTGTGATGTGAATGTGAAGCTATAAAATTCTGGATCCATGAATTCAACAGATCCTGTTGATTTTAAATGCTGGGATCAAATGCTTTTATCCTGACCTTAGAAGAATTATACAGATATAACTCTCGTGAACTTTCCTTAGAGGTATATTGTGAATATTTTTCAAGACTATTTAGACAGGAGGTTAGAGATTGAACTACAGCACAGACAAGCTTAATTTGTCCTACATTTCCAATGAGTGACTCATGTATCCACATCAGTTTGGGATTTTATTGAAATATATTTAGATTTGTTTGGATATCTTATCAGCCTAATCATCACAAATGTAGGACAAGTAATACCAAGTATTAGGTTAAACATACAGCTTTACTGATGTGACTGAAGTCTCCTTGAATTGATTCTTCTTTATAACAGAAAATGCCTCAATAGACATTAACAAATCATAACTTCCATATACCCTATTGAAATCTAACTTTGTTAGGGATATCTTCATGCTTAAATAACCCTGTCAATCAACCTGCCACAAATTCTTATATGTAGGAAGTACTATAATAAACTTCAAGCTTTTATTGAATGGAAGAGTTCAGACATTACCCTCACCTTTTAATCCAAATCTTTAATTTTCTCATACACGTTGGCAAATAGGGAAGAATTCTGATATAACAATAATACAATGGTGATTTGAATTAACACACCTTCTAGGATCTAGTATTAAATTGGTTACTTACTAATTAGCTCCAAATTTTGTGGATATTTATATTTCTCCTTGGAAAACTAATGAGCTCCAAGAAAATGTCCCTAGGGAGGGTTTCACTTCTAATATCACTGTTTGTCTCAAAATACTTTAAATTCTACACCCTCTAATGTGGGCATAGGGTTATACTGTGGAACTTTTCTCCTCAGAGAGTGACTACTACCCTATTGTTTAACATAGACAAAGTACCTTGATACATACACTGGGTGTGTGCAAACAACAAGTGGTAGTTGAACAATGTTCTTAGTAGTTTATAAAGATGAAATTAAAATAGAGCAACTATGAACTCAAAAGGAATGTGCAAAAAAGAAAAAGGCACAAAGTAGAATATACCAAGGAAATGCTGAAGTATAATTTAAAATTATGTACTCACGTTTGAGGGTGTGTTCAAAGTACAGCTTCAGACAGTACAGTTGGGTATCCTGGGGGGAAAACTGCTTTAAACTATTTTGGGGTAATTCTACAAGTAGAAGCCCCTAGCTCTGACTCTAATCAGCCACAACATCTTCAACTTAGGGACTATTTTCCAAGTTCAAAGTGAAAAAAAGAGGGCTCGTCACAGTTAGTGTTCTGGTTGAAGTAATGACAATCACATAACTTTTCTACAAGTCTTTATTTTGGAGCATTAAAGTAGGAAAAAGCCAAATAAATATTTTGCATGTACCTAAATTAAGTGGGACATATTATATTGGTCTCTTTTTAACTGGAAAGTTATAGATTATTTCTTTTTATACTCTAACTTGTAACAATGATCTGCTATCAGTTATTTCTTGTCTTCCTCTTCTTTTGCCCTTCCACTTACATGATTTTTATTTAAAGAAACATACTTGAACTTGCATTTCTAAATTCTTCAAAATTATCTGAATTTCTTCATATTTCTGGAAGCCTCCTAAATCTTTCTCAAGGGAACATTTTGTCACTACCATTTTTATCCTATATGATGTCTTCCTGCCTAACTCAGTGCAAGAAATAAATTAGACTTATCCAGGTATCTCAACACTTGTACCACCACAAAAATTATCTTACTTAGAAATTGTGATTTTAGTATATCTGAGGAGGTGGAATCTGTCATTTTTGTATGACCTTAAGGATACTTACATGCATGCAATCATGATTTTAACCAATATGCCCCTCAGAAAATGAACGAATCCATTAAACACACACGGTGAAATTCTATGCTTCCAATTAATAAGGAAATGGAAAGACTTGGAAAAATCCAACTAAGAAAAATAAGCAAGACACAAAGAAACAGATTCTATGGTTTTCCTCATGTGTAATAATTAGGTAATGGCTAAGATAGTCCTAGCGGATGAGCAGAATGGCTCAATAGCTATGTATATATAACCATATAAGAAGATGCTGAGAAAAATGAATTCCTAAACATGGAAACAGAGGTTTTTCTTTGTGGTTATTGTTTTTACTGTACTATGTCATTTCTTTTAGGACAAAGGGCAAACCAATGCAATAGCAATACTCACAAGACAACATGTAGGATATTCACATTACAACTTGTGAGGGATATTGGGGTGAAGTAAAAGTGTGAGAAAAATGAGGGAGGGCATAAAAAGTTCGACTTGTTAGATATTCACTACCTTACAATTACTGCAACACCTTCTATATATCACCTTGACAATAAACTTAAATTTAAAAATAAGCTACATAAAATATAATTTCACTGTATTTCTATAGTAAAAGATAATCTATGTGTATTACATTTTTTTAAAAAATGAACAATATTTGGCTTCTAATTTGAATTAATTGCCCCTTTCTTTTTCAGATGGTGATCAACCTGAATGCTATCAAGCTATACAAACTTTTCAGAATATACTTGCCATTATTTTTTTAAAAAACATTATTTAATATTGTCTCATAATAAATAGAAAATAGTTCAATTCTCTGGAAACTCCTAATTTTTAAAACTGAATGTTTGTTAAGAGGACAGAATATATGTGTTCTACTAACCACTCATTTTCAAATTCTGAGTATGCCATAACTGAGACATTTAAAACAGTGACTGTATGCATTTTATTTAATTCTGCAAGAGATGCAGTTTCCAATGGGGCATTACATATTTAAAGGTCAACAGAGAAACTAGCCACATTCTGGTAGAAGATAAAACTATGAAGTATCTATAATAATTAATTCCTCTAGAGTAAACATTTGTTCATCATAGTAAGCTATTATTTCAATGACAATCAATCCCAACATTTTATGCAGTAAAGTCATTCTAGCCCAACAGTTTCCACCTTGTAAGCTGCCCCTTAAAATTCCATAAATTCGCAGCATGACTAGCTTATCACTATTGTGAAAAAATTCTACAATTCTGCTAATGTCATGCCCTTTTTATTGTTGAAAGAACACTACACTAAACTTTGCTACACTGTTTTCCCTCAAGTGGTATTCTTGAGATCAGAAAACTTGAAAATATTATTTATACTTATCTTTTCGTCTACCATAGATATTCAAGAGGGAAAGATATGTGTATTATGGTTCAAAGCCTACCCATGCAGGAGGGTTCCTTAGATTCTTATCTCCAATAAACTGCTCAGGAAAAGCCAAACACAAGTAGCACTGAGGTTCTAGTGGTAGACCTGTATCTTTGAGCAAAATACAGGCTCAAGACAGTGTCCAGGCGCAGACGTCAAGCCCTAGGACAAACAAAACCACAAAAACAAAATGAAAACAAACTCCAAACCTAGCATTTTTCTCATTGTATACAGAGGTATATAATTAAGGAAATTTCTTCGTATGTCATGTACAGGTAGAAGAAAAATGATTTCAAACACAAAAGTCTCAAAACATTTCTCTTTTTCTAAATTTATAAATTAATAGCATCCCATTTATTGTCAACTTTTTCTAGATTATTCACATTATCATGATATACATTTACTGTTGGAATTATCTATAAATAGCAATTCTGAACTTCTCCGATGATCTTATCCACGACTGACTGCTCAAAGTGTTCTAACATTTGACACAGGATATGAACATTTTCAGATGCACCTGCAGGGGTCTCTGATTCATTCTTCCATGGATCCGATCCCTTTAATAATTATTACTTGGCTCTTTTACTATCTCTGGTCACTACCTAAGTAATAGTCTCATGCTTTTGGGGGGAAAGTTCACTTGACGACTTTCTAATATTAAAAATTATCACTTGATTCTAGTCTTAAACAGGACATATTTTCTATTATTTTCTAACTTTTCTACACATTGTGAGAGTTGTTTCATATGTGTGTTTGCACATATAAGTGCTTCTGTGTGCATGTAAATGTTTGTATGTATGTATGCAAAAACCTCAGGCTATTATTCAGCACTCTTGCTCATAACTAGTATCCCATCACTTGAGCCATTCATCCAATGCAGCTTTTGGCTGGTTAATTATAGGTAGTGTTGCAAAGACTGTTCTGCCGAGGCTGGATATAAAATGAACTTTCCAGCCTCTTTTACATTCTTAGTTTTTATTTTTTCCAGGAGTATGGTTTTAAACTGCAAACATTTTTGTGAATGTAAAGTCTAACGTGTAGCCTACATTTTTAACTCAACAATTCATACAAAGATAGATGAACATACACATTACACATCCTGAGTGTACACTGCTAGAAATGTGATCTTAAGCCTGGTACTGGGGCTCAAACCTATAATCCTAGTTACTCAGGAGGTTGAGATCTGAGGATTGCAGTTCAGATCAAGCACCAGTACAAAAGTTTTCTGAGGCACTTAACTCCAATTAACCACCAGAAAACTGGAATTGGCACTGTGGCTCAAATAGTAGAGTTCTAGCTTTGAGCTGAAGAGGGGAGGGACATCGCCCAGGCCCAGAGTTCAAGACCCACAACCATAAAAAATAAACAAACTAAAAAAGAAAAAGAAATGTGATCTTATCCACCAGATCATTGCTACTATATTTCCTGCTCTCTCAACATTGCCTTTTTTTCCAGTTAAGTCCATGCTCTTATATGTGACTTGTTTTGGAACCAGAATTACTCTTCTTTTCTACTTTTTACAAATTTGCATGATTAGCTACCATGATTTAGATCTAGTAGAAAACAAGAGTGGCCTCATCCTTCATGTTTCACTTAGTAGTAATGCTTTCCCTATATCACTCCCATAGATCTACATACTGGCCTTGGATTTATTGTTTCAAAGTAGTCTTATATGAAGAGTCTTCTATAGTGTATTGAACCATTATAATTAAGCACAAAACTTCTTTTTCTCCTATTATTCCTATTGTTTCTTCTACTGCTAACTTATGTACACTTGGGAAATAATGCACAACACACACACTCACAAAAATGTTTCTTAGAATATTCTTCCCACATAAAATTGTTCTTAATTACAGAGCCCTTATGAAATTTGAACTTAAAGTAGTCCAGGATGTTTTTTTCATGTTTTTTTATTGCAAAAATGGTTTAAAGAGGGGTTAGAGTTACATAAAAAAAGTTAATGAGTACATTATCTGGCAAGCATTGTTACCTCCTCTTTTGTTTTTCTCCTACAATCCTTTTCCTCCCCACCAACCCATCTCTGTTCTCCCCTCCTCAAGTTGTAAAGCTAATTTTCTACATAGTGCTATGGACAACTCATTGTTACAATAGGTCATACTGTATACTTGTTTAAGCATTTTGTTATTTCCCTTCCCCTCCCCGCATTAGAAAAATGTATATGCAAGATGCAGGTCGCTGACAATAAATATAGTGAAAACAGTGGTTATACCATGGAGGAAGAAAATAGAAGAGAAACAATAAAATCAAATACTACATGTTCGATACATTAAAAAATAGCAAGATAGAAAAAGCAAGTTGTGTCCCTAGCTTGGGTTCCATTTCACTTAACATCCTCTTATATGGCCTTATGTACATGAATAAGGTTTTATAAACCATGCAAATTCCATATTTTCACCTTATGAAATTATCTCTGAAACACATGTTACCTCATGTCCAAAGATATACTTGTGCTATTTCAATGAAGCCAGAAAATATTCATTTTACCTGGAGCAGCACCATAGATTGTTACTGGAAGTAAGTGGAAGGAACTGTTCTTGCAAGTGGAAACTGATCCCAAGAGAGGAATTGAACATAGAGAAATGAAAAAGTTCAAGGTAAATTGTGCTGTCCTTTTGATGGTACAAGAAAAGAATCCAAGGCCTGAAGGAAACTCTGTCCCTGACTTTTTCAAGTGTGTCTTTACTTATATAAAACTTGTCTGTAAACTTCTAGTTGAGAGTATAACAAAATAAAACAATATGCCATTTGAAGGCCAGCATAGAATAAAAGGAAATAACTTTGTTTTAAAAGTTTTCTCGTGCAAAGAAACAAAGATTTGGGGGTTTTAAAGAGACTTATGCACTGATATTTCACTCCTGAGATGATTCTCCTGTTACAGGAGTCAGTTACCCAATTCTTTTTTTTTTTTTTCTTTCTTGGTATTGTTTCTTTTTTTTTTTCTTTTTATTTTTTGAGAACACACTGTACAGAGGGGTTACAATTACATGGGCAGGTTAATGCGCACATTTCTTATCAAGCATTGCAGCCTCCTCTTTGTTTACCCTTCACATCCCTTCCCAGCCTCTCCCCCACCCCCCCACCCTATGCTCTCCGCCTTCCCTCCCCCCCCAGCATCAACATTGTAAAGCTCGTTTTCAACATCACAACTTGTACTTCTCATTGTTGCAACAGGTACCCCTGCATCCTTAAATGACTTGTTTTTCCCCATATCCTCAACAAGTTATACTGACATCAAATATAGTGAAAGCAGGGGTTATCCTGTGGGGGAGGGACGTAAAAAACTACAAAGAGATAATCTTTTAAATGTGTTAGACAACATGCATGAAAGGAAAAAAAAACATTAAAATACATATATGAGTGTTCATTTTCCTAACAACATATTATCTGACCTTTTCCGCTTGAGTAATACATATACTAGATATTGCAAATAAGGGAAACCACGGGACCTATGTTTCTTTGGGCCTGGCTTACTTCACTTAATATAATTTTTTCCAAGATTTTCCATTTCCTAACAAATGGGGTGATGTCATTCTTCCTGATGGAAACATAGAATTTCATTTTGTTTGTATACCACATTTTCTTGATCCATTTATCTACTGAGGGGCATTTGGGTTGGTTCCATATCTTAGCTATGGTAAATAATGCTGCAATAAACATAGTTGTTTTGGTAGCTTTAGTGTGGTCTTGTTTGTAAAGATTTGGATAAATGCCCAAAAGTGGGATTGCTGGGTCATAGGGGAGCTCTATGTGAAGTCTTTTGAGGAACCTCCATACTGCTTTCCTAAGTGGTTGAACAAGTTTACATTCCCACCAACAATGAAGTAAGGTTCCCTTCTGTCCACATCCCTTCCAGCATCTGTTGTTGTTAGAGTTCTTGATTTTTGCCATTCGAACTGGAGTGAGGTGGTATCTCAATGTTGTTTTTATTTGCATTTCTTTTATGGCCTGGGATGTGGAGCATTTCTTCATGTGTCTATGGGCTATCCTTCTTTCTTCTTCAGAGAAGTTTCTCTTTAAGTCATTAGCCCACTTATTTATTGTGCAGTTGTTACTTTGAGGATTTCTGGTTGGGGGATATAATTTTTTGAGTTCCAAGTATATTTCAGTTATGAGACCCTTCTCTGTTGTATGGCTAGTGAAGATTTTCTCCCAATCCGTGGGCTTTCTATTGACCTTGCTAGCTATGTCCTTTGCCATGCAGAAACTCTCAACAGGACTGAGAGGTATTTGGGAGTTCCTGCCATGTTATCCACCTTCTTGGGGGCTATGAAAACTGGGTTCTTCCTATGGTTCTTGGATTCTCAGTTTGGGTGCAGTTTTTTGGCCTTTATTGTGGTCTTGTTGGTTTTCTATGTCTAGGACATATTTAAGAAACTTTTGTAGGGCTGGTTTGGTGGAGATGTATTGTTTCAATTTTTCTTTGCTATGGAAGGTTTTTATTTGGCCTTCAGTTATGAAGGATAGTTTAGCTGGGTACAGTATTCTTGGTTGATGGTTGTTTGTTTTTAGGGCATGGCATACATCAATCCAGGCTCTTCTTGCTTTGATTGTGTCTGCTGAGAAACCTGAGGTGATTCTAATTGGTTTACCTTTATAGGTGATAAATCTTTTCTCCTTGGCAGCTTTAAGGATATTTTCCTTGGTCTTAATTGATCCTGTGTAGATTATAATGTGACTGTGGGATGTCCTATTCTGGTCTGGTCTATTTGGAGTTCTAAAATCTTCTTGTATCTGAATAGGCCTATGTTTTTGCATGTTTGGGAAGTTCCCTGCTAGGATCCTGTTGAACAAATTTCCTAGACCATTAACTTCTGTTTCTAGGCGCTCCTCTATACCCATTATCCTTAGATTAGGCCTTCTGATGTTGTTTTCCAAGTGTTGGATAGATCTATCATATTTCTTGGACTTGTCTTAGATGGTTGTATGTTCTTTCTCTATAATATCTAGGCTATCTTCAATCCCTGAGATTCAATCTTCTGCATGGTCTAACCTGCTGTCAAGACATTCTACTTTGTATTTTATCTCTTTTCCTTCTAATTGGTCAGCTTTGATGGCTTCAAATTCTTTGTTGAAGCTTTATTTTAGATCTTGTATGAACTTCTTTACTTCCTTAATTTGGTGTTCAGTGTTTATTCTCAAATCACTTAGTTGATTGGTTATGGTTTCCTTGGACTCCCATTCCTTCTGTTGGGTTCCATTCATCATTCCCTTTGTGGTCTCCCTGACTTCCTTCAGCTCTTTGTTAATGGATTCCATGAATGCCTTTAGTGATCTTTCTGTATTCTTTTCCTGCTCTTTCGATTCCTGTATTACTCTTTGATTAGCTTCCTCCTGTTTGTGGGATTCCTGCATTTCTCTTTGAGTGTTCTCAGCCTGCTCACGCCATTCCAGCCTTTCTCTTTGAGTATTCTCAAGCTGATCATGCTAGTCCTGTATCAGTTTTTGAGTAGCTTCCTCACGCTTATGATATTCCTGTATAAACTTTTGGATTGCCTCCTCTCTCTCCCTGTCACGCTCATACAGAATCCTTTGTATGCTTTCCGTCTTTTCATTTATCATGTTTTCCAGCAGTGTTTGTAGAGCTATTTGGGAACTCTCCTCTGGATTATTCATTATCTATTCTGTCCCCTGATTATCAAAATTGGGAATTGAGATACCAGGATTTGCCATTTTTCTTGTGTTTTTCCGGCTAATTCTGCCCATTTGAGATGAAAATAGCACCAGTTTTGTGCTAGAACACTATCTTAAGGCAAGCATCAACCAACGTCTGAATTTGCACAGTCAATAGTCTACAGATATAATCTAGTTCAACAAATACATCTATTCAACATCAAACAACTATATGTTAATGGGCTACGAACCATAAAGAAGAATTTAGAAGACCAGAAATTATTAGGGTTAGGGAGAGATGTGGGTAAAAAATAGGAATAGATTCATGTGGGGAGGCTCAGGGAGAGTTAACTAAGTCCTAATCTCAAAGCAGGAAATAGGTTTGGTAGGATGAAAGTAGAGAGAGAAAAAAAGAAGAAAGTGGAAGGGAAAAGAAAAGAGACCAGAAAAAATAGAAAAGTAAAAATTAATAATATTATGTAGATTCGATAACAATCTAGTTAGAGAAGTACGTGAATATATTGAGAGAAGGGCAGGGATATAAAGGAGATGTGAAACACTTAAAAATAAAAATGCTTAAAATATTATATAAGTATAAAGATGTAGTACTGTTATTAAGGAATGTAAGTCTCAGAGGTTTTGAATTGAGTTATAAATTTGTGGATTAAGTGTGTACACAATGTGGGATAGGGTCTAATAGTCAACTACGGGTTTATCTGAGGATGTGCAGGACAAGAATTAAGTCACATAAAGACTTCAAATTAAAATTCGTGAAAAGAGATAAAGAAGGTCGCTACATACTAATTAAAGGATCTCTCCTTCAGGAGGATATTACAATTCTTAATATCTATTCGCCAAACAATGGAGCACCCAAATTTATCAAAGAAACACTACTTTCCCTCAAATCCCATATAGATCCAAAAACATTAATTGTTGGGGATTTTAACACACCACTCTCCCCACTAGATAGATCAACTCGGCAAAAACTCAACAGAGAAACCGCAGATCTAAACAGCTGCATAGATCAACTAAACTTAACAGACATTTACCGAACATTTCACCCAGCAGCATCAGAATACACGTTTTTCTCAGCAGCACATGGAACGTTTTCTAAAATAGACCACATTTTAGGCCACAAAGCAAACTTGTCTAAATTCAGAAACATTGAAGTTATACCTTGCATTCTCTCTGACCACAAGGGAATAAAATTAGAACTCAACACCAAAAGCCACCAAAGAAAGTCCGGTATCACATGGAGGCTGAACAACACACTGCTGAATCATGAGTGGGTCATGGAAGAGATTAGAAAGGAAATTCAAATGTTCATGCTATTCAACAAAAATGAACACACAAAATACCAGCTCCTCTGGGACACAGCAAAGGCAGTACTCAGAGGCAAGTTTATAGCTCTGAGCTCCTACATCAACAAATTGGAAAGATCTGAAACTAACAATTTAATGACACATCTAAACCTCCTTGAAAAAGAGCAGCAAGATAAACCCCAATCCAGTAGACGGAAAGAAATAGTAAAAATTAAATCAGAATTAAATGAATTAGAATCCAAAAAAACTATAGAAAGAATCAACAAAACAAAGAGTTGGTTCTTCGAAAAACTTAACAAAATTGACAGACCCTTAGCAAATCTTATCAGAAAAAGAAGAGAACACACCCAAATTAATAAACTCAGAGATGAGAATGGAAACATCACCACGGAAACAAGCAAGATTCAGAACATTATAAGGGAATACTTCTCAAAACTTTATGCTAATAAGTTTGAGAACTTGACAGAAATGGACCTCTTCCTAGCAAATATTGACATGCCAAAACTAAACCAAGATGAGGTAAAAAACTATCTTAACAGGCCCATATCAAGCATTGAAATAGAAACAGCAATAAGAGACCTCCCAGCTAAGAAAAGTCCAGGACCAGATGGTTTCACAGCGGAATTTTACAAGGCCTTCAAAGCAGAGCTCACACCAATTCTCCTCCAACTCTTCAATGAAATTGAAAGAGAAAGCTCACTACCGAACACATTCTATGAAGCCATCATAACCCTCATCCCAAAACCAGGCAGGGACTCATCAAAGAAAGAGAACTATAGACCCATTTCTTTGATGAACATTGATGCAAAACTTCTCAACAAAATTTTGGCCAACCGACTTCAACAATTCATCCAAAAAATCATACACCACGATCAAACAGGATTCATTTCAGGGATGCAAAGCTGGTTCAATATACGCAAATCAATTAATATTATTCATCACATCAACAGGAGCAAGAATAAGAACCACATGGTTATCTCAATAGACGCAGAAAAAGCATTCGACAAGATCCAACACCCCTTTATGATGAAGGTTTCGGAAAAATTAGGAATCCATGGCACATTCCTCAATACAATAAAGGCTGTATATGACAAACCTACAGGCAGCATTATACTCAATGGTGAAAAACTAAAGCCATTTCCCTTTAACTCAGGAACAAGACAAGGATGCCCACTCTGTCCACTTCTCTTCAATCTAGTATTAGAATGCCTAGCTACAGCAATAAGACAAGATGCAGACATAAAGGGGATCCAAATAGGGAAAGAAGAAATAAAACTCTCCCTCTTTGTAGATGACATGATCTTGTATTTAAAGAATCCCATAGACTCCATTCCCAAATTACTCAAGCTGATTCAAAACTTTGGCAAAGTAGCAGGTCATAAAATTAACCCCCAAAAATCAACGGCTTTTCTGTATGGCAGCAATGAGAAAAGTGTGGCTGAAATTAGGAAAGCAACTCCATTTGTAATAGCCCCACAAAAAATAAAATACCTAGGAATTAACTTAACTAAAGAAGTGAAGGACCTCTATGATGAAAACTTTAAAATCTTGAAAAAGGAAATCAACACAGAACTTAAAAAATGGCAAAACCTCCCATGCTCCTGGATTGGAAAGATTAACATCGTGAAAATGGCAATACTTCCCAAGGCTATCTACAAATTCAACGCAATACCTATCAAAATTCCACCCTCATTCTTCAAGGAAATAGAAGAGGCAATCCAAAAATTCATATGGAACAATAAAAGACCCCGAATAGCAAAAACGCTCCTCAACGGAAAGAACACTGCTGGAGGAATATCAATACCAAATTTCAAACTCTACTATAAAGCCATAGTAATCAAAACAGCTTGGTATTGGCATAAGAACAGACCTCAGGACCAATGGAATAGAATTGAAAACCCAGAAATGAACCTACAGACCTATAGCCATCTAATCTTCGATAAGGGAGCTAAAACAATAGAATGGAAGACAGACAGCCTCTTCAGTAAATGGTGCTGGCAAAACTGGTTAACTACATGTAGAAAACTAAAGCTAGATCCTTATATATCACCCTGCACCAGAATCAACTCCAAATGGATCAAAGACCTTGAACTCAAAGCACACACTCTGAAAACATTACAGGATGGAATAGGAGAAACCCTAGGTCTCCTTGGCTCAGGCCGAAATTTTCTGAATAGAGACCCGGAAACACAACAAATCAAAGAAAGGCTGGACAAATGGGATTGTATAAGGTTGCAGAGCTTCTGCAGGGCAAATGACATAGCTAGCAAGATCAATAGAAAGCCCACAGACTGGGAGAAGATCTTTACTAGCCATACAACAGACAAGGGTCTCATATCTAAAATATACTTGGAACTCAAAAAATTAAACCACCCAACAACAAATCCTCAAAGAAACAACTGCCCAATAAGTAAGTGGGCGAAAGACTTAAAGAGAAGCTTCTCTGAAGAAGAAAGAAGGATGGCCAATAGACACATGAAGAAATGTTCAACATCCCTAGCCATAAAAGAAATGCAAATCAAAACAACATTGAGATATCACCTCACTCCAGTTAGAACAGCAAAAATCAAGAACTCTAAAAACAACAGATGCTGGAGGGGATGTGGACAGAAAGGAACCTTACTTCATTGTTGGTGGGAATGTAAACTTGTTCAACCACTTTGGAAAGCAGTATGGAGGTTCCTCAAAAGACTCCACATAGAGCTCCCCAATGACCCAGCAATCCCACTTTTGGGCATTTACCCAAATGATCACAAACAAGGCCACACTAAAGCTACCAGCACAACTATGTTTATTGCAGCATTATTTACCATAGCTAAGACATGGAACCAACCCAGATGCCCCTCAGTAGATGAATGGATCAAGAAGATATGGTATATATACACAATGGAATTCTATGCCTCCATCAGAAAGAATGACATTGCCCCATTTGTTAGGAAATGGAAAGGCTTGGAAAAAATTATATTAAGTGAAGTAAGCCAGGCCCAAAGAAACATAGGTCCCATGGTTTCCCTTATTTGCAATATCTAGTATAGGTATGAGTCAAGCAGAAAAAGTCAGATAATGTGATGTTAGGAAAACGAAACCTCAAATATGTATTTTAATGTTTTTGTTTCTTTCATGCATGTGTTTCTAACGCATTTATAAGATTATTTCTTTGTTGCTTTGTATGTCCCTCCCCCACGGTGTAACCCCCGCTTTCACTATATTTGATGTCAGTATAACATGTGGAGGAGATGGGGACAAACAAGTCATTTAAGGATTCAGGTGGACCTGTTGCAACAATGAGAAGTACAAAATGTCATGTCAAAACCAGCTTTACAATGTCGGTGTGGGGGGGGGAGGGGGGGTATGATTGGGTGGGAGGGAGGGGGGAGGCTGGGAAGGGAGGTGAAGGGTAAACAAAGGAGGAGGCTGCAATGCTTGGTAAGAAATGTATGCATTATCCTGCCCATGTAATTGTAACCCCTCTGTACAGTATGTTCTCAAATAAAATAAAATAAAATTTAAAAAAAAAAAAAAAAGAAGAACGAAAGAGAGGAGAAGGTGAAAAGGATAAGAAAGGAAGAATAAAAGATGAGAAGTTCAGTAGAGCTAAACAAAAAACAAAAAGTTCATTAAAAAAGAAAAAAAAGAGAAAGAAACCAAAAAAAGAAAGAAAAACTCACACTCATGTATCCCTAAAATAAAAATTATAACAGGAAAAAAAAGTTTCTGGAAAACAATTTTTCTTCAAAAAAGGCAAAAATTAAAGATTAAAAAGTTTAAAAAAAAATTTATATAAGGTACCAAAAAGAAGAAGAAGAAGAAGAAGAAGAAGAAGAAGAAGAAGAAGAAGAAGAAGAAGAAGAAGAAGAAGAAGAAGAAGAAGAAGAAGAAGAAGAAGAAGAAGAAGAAGAAGAAGAAGAAGAAGAAGAAGAAGAAGAAGAAGAAGAAGAAGAAGAAGAAGAAGAAGAAGAAGAAGAAGAAGAAGAAGAAGAAGAAGAAGAAGAAGAAGAAGAAGAAGAAGAAGAAGAAGAAGAAGAAGAAGAAGAAGAAGAAGAAGAAGAAGAAAAGAAAAGTTCTTTGATTTTTTGGGGGTGGGGTGTGAAAAATTCTGTATCTCCCTTGTGTCCTTAACCAGCCTCTTGTTGTAGTCTCTGGTCTGCTTGTGGTCCTGTGGGTTGGTTGGTTTCTTAAGTCAGCTTGTTCCAACAGGCAGAAAAATGCTCTGCTTTACCCAGGATTTGGCGATCCTCCTCCTAGGCTAGTTCATTGGGAGGCAGATCTGCTTTCAGAATCACAAAAGAGGGGGATGCAGTGAAGAGGCTAGGTTCTGGGTAGAGTTGAAACCTTTCAACAAACAGTAGCTTTTCCCTGGGGCTAGTTTGTGAAAACCTCACAGAGCCCAGCCTGGAACCATTCTCAGGGTTTCTGTTTACTGATTTTCAATTGCTTGTCCAGGCTGCTTGAGGGAGGGGCAGCCTCTGGCTCTGATTACCCAGTGAAGAAACCCACTCCTCGGGCTGGTGCCCGAGCTGGGTGACTTTTCCCTGGGTGGAGCTGAGTCTGGCAGGTCACACCGCCATTAAGTTCTTGTGACCTGTTAAATGACTCGTTTTATTCCAAGGCTTGAATTGGAGCTAGCAGCTCCGCCGAGCTTTGTCGGTACCCAAGATGGAGATCACAGGTGCTGGGGGTGGGGAGGGGTGGCCTTCCCTCCTCTGCTCCCTGAGAAGGAGTGAGGACGTCAGGCTTCTACTCACGCTGAGTCTCGGTTGCTGGGTCGTCTCTGGTCTGCGAACTGCAGGATGAAGATGTCTGCTCCTTGTCGGTTCTTGCTGGTGTTGAGTAGAATCCGCTAATCCGCTGCATCTGGCTCCTTCATACCGGACTCTCTGTGGCTCAGGTATGGCTCCTGTGCTCTCCGCCGCTGCAACAGCTGCCGCTGCCTTGGCAGCTGCTGGCAAGAGCTGAGATGTGTCTCCTTGCCTGGATTTCCCCTCTCTGGCCTAACTCTCTGTCCTGTGATGTCACACTTGGTGTGATTCTCTGGCTTAGGACAGTTCACTGGGACTCTAAAACTGCTTTCTATGGGAGAGCTTGCTTAGACTCCAGCTTCTCCTCTGCCATCTTCCCAGAACCTTACCCAATTCTTTAGTCTGGTCCTGAGTTCTCCATAGCAATAAGGATTCCAAAAAGCAGGATCCAGTGAGTACGATCAGCAAAATGAGCCTCTTTTCAAACCAGTCCTTTAAGCATGGTCTCAAAGAAACGTGTGTTTTTTTTTCATTTGCTTGTTTGTTTGTTTAGTTTGTGCTGGTTTGTGGGTTTGAACCCAGAGGGTGGACCCTGTCCCTGTACAGTTGTCTTTCCTGCCCACCTGCCCCCAAAGCTAGTACTGTATTGCTTGAGCCTTAACTCCACTTCTGGCTTTTTTAGTATTTAATTACAGATAAGAGTTAGACAGACTCTCCTGCCTGGGTTGGCTTTGAACTGAAATATTAATAAATCCAGTTGAATTCAACTGTATGGACTTCTCTTTTGAACTAAGAAATATTAGATGAAGTTTATTATAAAGCTAATATTTGACAATTTTTAAAATAAGAGAATATGTCCAGCAAAGAAGCTATAACTTAAATAACTCAACAAAAATAGGTGCAGTGAATCATTTTGGAATTATTTTTTCTACTTGGGAAGATTTCTATTGACTTTGTCGTTCCTTTTGGGGAAACTTAAAGTCATATTTGCACTTTTTTTGTTGGTCGTGGGTCTTTAACTCTGATACTGGGCCCTGTCCCTCAGTGCTTCAGCTCAAGTTCAGCACTCTGACACTTTTGGTACAGCACCACTTCTGGGTTTCATGTGGTTAATTATAAATAAGTATCTCATGGACTTTCCTGACCTGGCTTGTTTTGAATCACAATCCTGTGATCTCAAATTTCTGGGTAGCTAGGATTACATGTGTGAGCCACCAGCATCTGTCTTATATTTGCAATTATGTGCAATTATTGACACTATGTAGTCAAAGAATGGAAATTTGAATCAAATGATGACATTCCAACTTTTCAGAAAAATTGAGGTAGCAATAAATTTATCCTCCTTTTCCATGTTGTTACATTAACGATTCATGTGTTATGGGACTCTTACATTAGCATCCTCTGCTGACTGCATTTGTCAACTTAGTATCAGAAATTGTTCATAGAGAAATATAAGACTGAGATTTTTAGAAAGCAAAGGAGTTCAGGTATGAAAGTACGGCATAGAAGGATATACAACTTATCACACAGAGATTAAGAATTAGCCTAATTACTAGAATGCTAAAGGCAATGAGGAATAAGCCTAGATGATGACTAGTTCTTTAATAACTAAAAATGGTTCCCTAGAACATTTTGTGGTATAACTTAGTTATTATCATTTATTCCTTCCATTTGGAGTTATTCCTTCTCTTCTGTAAAAACTATTAATTAGCCTCTGCCTTATTGTTGCCATGACTGACCAAAAAGATTTCCAAATCTCACATATACTACCCTTCTGATTGTGATTAGCAATGACCACCTCAAAAGTATGGAATCGGTTCCGGGAAGATGGCGGAGGAGAAGCTGGAATCTGAACAAGCTCTTGCATAGAAAACAGTTTCAGAGTTCCAGTGAACAGTCCCAAGCCAGAGAATCACACCAAGTGTGCCATCACAGGACAGAGAGTTAGTCAAGAGAGGGGAAGCCAAGCAGACACATCTGAGCAGCTGCCGCTGCGGCGGCAGGGTCGCAGCGGCGCCCACCGCCGCGGAGGCATACCTGAGACGCAGTCCGGGACAAAGGAGCCAGACGCAGCGGACGAGCGGATTCTACTCAACACCAGCAAGAACCGACAAGGAGCGGACAACTTCATCCTGCACTTTGCAGACCAGAGACGACCCGGGATCCAAGACCCCCCGTGAGTAGAAGCACCGCTTCCTCATTCCTTCTCTGGGAGCAGAGGAGGGAAGGCCACCCCTCCCCCCCCCAGCACCGGTGATCTCCATCTTGGATACCGACAAAGCTCGGAGGAGCTGCTAGCTCCAGCTCAGGCCTTGGAATAGAGCTAGTCATTTGGCAGTTCACGGGAACTTGGCGGCGAGGTGACCTCACAGACTCAGTTCCATCCAGGGAGGGGTCGCCCAGCTCAGGCACCAGCCATTGGAGTGGCTCTCCTCACTGGGGGGCCAGAGCCAGAGGCTGCCCCTCCCTCTAGCAGCCACCACAATCAATTGAAAAACAGAAACCCTGAGAATGGCCCCAGGCTGGGTGCTGTGAGTTTTTTTTTCACAAAATAACCCCAGGGAAAAGCTACTGTTCGTTGAAAGACCTCAACTCTACCCAGAACCTAGCCTCATCACTGCATCCCCCTCTTTTGTGATTCTCAAAGCAGATCACCCTCCCAGTAAACTAACCTGGGAGGGGGATCTCAAAATCTTGGGTAAAGCAGAGCATTTTTCTGCCTGTTCCAACAAACTGACTTAAGAAACTAATCAAGCCACAGGACCTCAAGCTGACCAGAGACTCCAACCAGACTCTGGTTACAGACAAAAGGGAGATACAGGACTCTTCCCACCCCTCCCAAAAAAAAAAAAAAAAAAATCAGAGAACTTTTTTTTTCTTCTTCTTCTTTTCTTTTTTTCTTTTTCTTGTTTAGTTTTTTTTTCGTTTTTTGTTACCTTATATATATATAAAAGTTTTTTTTTGCTTTTCTATAACTTTTATTAATCTTTAATTTTTGCCTCTTCTGAAAAAATAATTGTTTTCCATTAACTTTTTTTTTTCTCCTCTTATAATTTTTATTTTAGGAATACGTGAATGTGTGTTTTCTTTTCTTTTCTTGTCTTCTTTCTCTTTTTCATTCATTCTTAATTATCTTTTTGTTTTTTTTTTTCTAGCTCTACTGAACTTCTGATCTTTTCTTCTCACTTTCCTATCTTTTCCAACTTTTCCTCTTTGTTCATCTTTATGTGACTTAACTCTTGTCCTACACATCCTCAGATAAACCCGTAGTTAACCAGTAGACCCTATCCCCCATTGTGTACACACTTAATCCACAAACTTATTACTCAATTCAAAACCTCTGAGACTTAAATTCATTAATAGCAGTACTACCTCTTTATACCTATATAATATTTTAAGCATTTTTTTTAAAGTTTTTCTCATCTCCTCTATGTCCCTCCCTTTCTCTCAACATATTCATATTCCTCTATAAATAGATGGTCTTTTAATCTCTAAAATAACATTAATTTTTACGTCTCTATTTTTTTTCTGGTCTCTTTTCATTCCCCTTTCCCTTTCTTCTTTTTCTCTCTCTCTCTACTTACATCCTACCCAACCTATTTCCTGCATTGTGATTAGGACATAGTTAACTCTCCCTGTGCCTTCCCACACCAATCTATTCCTATTTTTTACCCACATCTCTCCCTAACCCTAATAATTTCTGGTTTTCCAAATTCTTCTCTGCGGTTCAAAGTCCTTTAACATATAGTTGTTTGATGTCCAATAGATGTATCTGTTGAACTAGATTGTATCTTTAGACTATTGACTGTACAAATGCAAACTTTGATTGATGGTTGCCTTAAGATAGTGTTCTAGCACAAAACCGGTGCTATCTTCATCTCAAATGGGCAGAGTAAGCCGGAAAAGCACAAGAAAAATAGCAAATTCGGGTATCTCAATTCCCAAGCCTGATAATCAGCGGTTAGAACAGATAATGAATAATCCAGAGGAGAGTTCCCAAACAGCTCTACAAACACTGCTGGCAAACATGATAAATGAAAAGTTTGACAACGTACAAAGGACTCTGTATGAGCGTGATAGGGAGAGAGAGGAGGCATCCCAGAAGTTTATACAGGAATATCATAAGCGTGAGGAAGCTACTCAAAAACTGATACAGGATTTGCGTGAACAACTTGAGAATACTCAAAGAGAAAGGGAGGAATGGCGTGAGCAGGCTGAGAACACTCAAAGAGATCTGCAGGAATCCCGCGAACGGGATGAAGCTAATCAAAGAGTAATACAGGAATTGAGAGACCAGGTAGAGAACACACAAAGATCACTAAAGGCATTCATGGAATCCATTAACAAAGAGATGAAGGAAGTCAGGGAGACCACAAAGGGAATGCTGAATGGAACCCAACAGAAGGAATGGGAGCCCAAAGAAACCATAACCAATCAACTAAGTGATTTGAGGACAAGCACTGAACACCAAATTAAGGAAGTAAAGAAATTCATACAAGACCTAAAACAGAGCTTCAACAAAGAACTTGAAGCCATCAAAGCTGACCAACTAGAAGGAAAAGAGATAAAAAAACAAAGTAGAGAGTCTTGACAGCAGGTTAGAACATGCAGAAGATCGAATCTCAGGGATTGAAGACTGCCTAGATATTATAGAGAAAGAACATACAACCATCCAAGACAAGTCCAAGAAATATGATAGATCTATCCAACACCTGGAAGACACCATCAGAAGGCCTAATCTAAGGATAATGGGTGTAGAGGAGCACCTAGAAACAGATGTTAATGGTCTAGGAAATCTGTTTAACAGGATCCTAGCAGAGAACTTCCCAAACATGCAAAAAGATAGGCCTGTCCAGATACAAGAAGCCTTTAGAACCCCAAATAGACCAGACCAGAATAGGACATCCCACAGTCACATTATAATCCACACAGGATCAACTCAGAACAAGGAAAAGATCCTTAAAGCTGTCAGAGAGAAAAGGGTAATCACTTATAAAGGGAAACCAATTAGAATCACCTCAGATTTCTCAGCAGAGACAATCAAAGCAAGAAGAGCCTGGAATGATGTATGCCATGCCCTAAAAACAAACAACTATCAACCAAGAATACTGTACCCAGCTAAACTCTCCTTCATAACTGAAGGCCAAATAAAAACCTTCCATAGCAAAGAAAAATTGAAACAATACATCTCCACCAAACCAGCCCTACAAAAGATTCTTAAAGATGTCCTACACATAGAAAACCAACAAGAGCGCAATAAAGGCCAAGAAACTGCACCCAAACTGAGAATCCAAGAACCATAGGAAGAACCCAGTTTTCGCAGCCCCCAAGAAGGTAGATAACATGGCAGGAACTCCCAAATACCTCTCAGTCCTATCTCTTAATGTTAACGGACTGAACTCTCCAATTAAGCGACATAGACTGTCTAGTTGGATTAAAAAACAAGACCCTTCTATCTGCTGCCTGCAGGAGTCACATCTTGCCCGTAAAAACAAACACATTTTCAATGTTAAAGGCTGGAACAAAATCTACCAAGCAAACGGACCGCATAAACAGGCGGGAGTTGCAATCCTAATATCAGATAAAATAGACTTCAAATTAAAATTCGTGAAAAGAGATAAATAAGGTGGCTACATACTAATTAAAGGATCTCTCCTTCAGCAGGATATTACAATTCTAAATATCTATTCGCCAAACAATGGAGCACCCAAATTTATCAAAGAAACACTACTTTCCCTCAAATCCCATATAGATCCAAAGACATTAATCGTTGGGGATTTTAACACACCACTCTCCCCACTAGATAGATCAACTCGGCAAAAACTCAACAGAGAAACTGCAGATCTAAACAGCTGCATAGATCAACTAGACTTAACAGACATTTACCGAACATTTCACCCAGCAGCATCAGAATACACGTTTTTCTCAGCAGCACATGGAACGTTTTCTAAAATAGACCACATTTTAGGCCACAAAGCAAACTTGTCTAAATTCAGAAACATTGAAGTTATACCTTGCATTCTCTCTGACCACAAGGGAATAAAGTTAGAACTCAACACCAAAAGCCACCAAGAAAGTCCGGTATCACATGGAGGCTGAACAACACACTGCTGAATCATGAGTGGGTCATGGAAGAGATTAGAAAGGAAATTCAAATGTTCATGCTATTCAACAAAAATGAACACACAAAATACCAGCTCCTCTGGGACACAGCAAAGGCAGTACTCAGAGGCAAGTTTATATCTCTGAGCTCCAACATCAACAAATTGGAGAGATCTGAAACTAACAATTTAATGACACATCTAAACCTCCTTGAAAAAGAGCAGCAAGATAAACCCCAATCCAGTAGACGGAAAGAAATAATAAAAATTAAATCAGAATTAAATGAATTAGAATCCAAAAAAACTATAGAAAGAATCAACAAAACAAAGAGTTGGTTCTTCGAAAAACTTAACAAAATTGACAGACCCTTAGCAAATCTTATCAGAAAAAGAAGAGAACACACCCAAATTAATAAACTCAGAGATGAGAATGGAAACATCACCACGGAAACAACCAAGATTCAGAACATTATAAGGGAATACTTCTCAAAACTTTATGCTAATAAGTTTGAGAACTTGACAGAAATGGACCTCTTCCTAGCAAATATTGACATGCCAAAACTAAACCAAGATGAGGTAAACTATCTTAACAGGCCCATATCAAGCATTGAAATAGAAACAGCAATAAGAGACCTCCCAGCTAAGAAAAGTCCAGGACCAGATGGTTTTACAGCGGAATTTTACAAGGCCTTCAAAGCAGAGCTCACACCAATTCTCCTCCAACTCTTCAATGAAATTGAAAGAGAAAGCTCACTACCGAACACATTCTATGAAGCCATCATAACCCTCATCCCAAAACCAGGCAGGGACTCATCAAAGAAAGAGAACTATAGACCCATTTCTTTGATGAACATTGATGCAAAACTTCTCAACAAAATTTTGGCCAACCGACTTCAACAATTCATCCAAAAAATCATACACCACGATCAAACAGGATTCATTTCAGGGATGCAAAGCTGGTTCAATATACGCAAATCAATTAATATTATTCATCACATCAACAGGAGCAAGAATAAGAACCACATAGTTATCTCAATAGACGCAGAAAAAGCATTCGACAAGATCCAACACCCCTTTATAATGAAGGTTTTGAAAAAATTAGGAATCCATGGAACATTCCTCAATACAATAAAGGCTGTATATGACAAACCTACAGCCAGCATTATACTCAATGGTGAAAAAGTAAGGCCATTTCCTCTTAACTCAAGAACAAGACAAGGATGCCCACTCTCTCCACTTCTCTTCAATCTAGTATTAGAATACCTAGCTACAGCAATAAGACAAGATGCAGACATAAAGGGGATCCAAATAGGGAAAGAAGAAATAAAACTCTCCCTCTTTGCAGAATACATGATCTTGTATTTAAAGAATCCCATAGACTCCACTCCCAAATTACTCAAGCTGATTCAAAACTTTGGCAAAGTAGCAGGTTATAAAATTAACCCCCCAAAATCAATGGCTTTTCTGTATGCCAACAATGAGAAAAGTGTGGCTGAAATTAGGAAAGCAATTCCATTTGTAATAGCCCCACAAAAAATAAAATACCTAGGAATTAACTTAACTAAAGAAGTGAAGGACATCTATGATGAAAACTTTAAAAGCTTGAAAAAGGAAATCAACACAGAACTTAAAAAATGACAAAACCTCCCATGCTCCTGGATTGGAAAGATTAACATCGTGAAAATGGCAATACTTCCCAAGGCTATCTACAAATTCAACGCAATACCTATCAAAATTCCACCCTCATTCTTCAAGGAAATAGAAGAGGCAATCCAAAAATTCATATGGAACAATAAAAGACCCCGAATAGCAAAAACGCTCCTCAATGGAAAGAACACTGCTGGAGGAATATCAGTACCAAATTTCAAACTCTACTATAAAGCCATAGTAATCAAAACAGCTTGTTATTGGCATAAGAACTGACCTCAGGACAAATAGAATAGAATTGAAAACCCAGAAATGAACCTACAGACCTATAGCCATCTAATCTTCGATAAGGGAGCTAAAACAATAGAATGGAAGACAGACAGCCTCTTCAGTAAATGGTGCTGGCAAAACTGGTTAACTACATGTAGAAAACTAAAGCTAGATCCTTATATATCACCCTGCACCAGAATCAACTCCAAATGGATCAAAGACCTTGAACTCAAAGCAGACACTCTGAAAACATTACAGGATGGAATAGGAGAAACCCTGGGTCTACTTGGCTCAGGCTGAAATTTTCTGAATAAAGACCCGGAAACACAACAAATCAAAGAAAGGCTGGACAAATGGGATTGTATAAGGTTGCAGAGCTTCTGCAGGGCAAATGACATAGTTAGCAAGATCAATAGAAAGCCCACGGACTGGGAGAAGATCTTTACTAGCCATACAACGGACAAGGGTCTCATATCTAAAATATACTTGGAACTCAAAAAATTAAACCACCCAACAACAAATCCTCAAAGAAACAACTGCCCAATAAGTAAGTGGGCGAAAGACTTAAAGAGAAGCTTCTCTGAAGAAGAAAGAAGAATGGCCAATAGACACATGAAGAAATGTTCAACATCCCTAGCCATAAAAGAAATGCAAATCAAAACAACATTGAGATACCACCTCACTCCAGTTAGAACAGCAAAAATCGAGAACTCTAACAACAACAGATGCTGGAAGGTATGTGGACAGAAAGGAACCTTACTTCATTGTTGGTGGGAATGTAAACTTGTTCAACCACTTTGGAAAGCAGTATGGAGGTTCCTCAAAAGACTCCACATAGAGCTCCCCAATGACCCAGCAATCCCACTTTTGGGCATTTACCCAAATGATCACAAACAAGGCCACACTAAAGCTACCAGCACAACTATGTTTATTGCAGCATTATTTACCATAGCTAAGACATGGAACCAACCCAGATGCCCCTCAGTAGATGAATGGATCAAGAAGATGTGGTATATATACACAATGGAATTCTATGCCTCCATCAGAAAGAATGACATTTCCCCATTTGTTAGGAAATGGAAAGGCTTGGAAAAAATTATATTAAGTGAAGTAAGCCAGGCCCAAAGAAACATAGGTCCCATGGTTTCCCTTATTTGCAATATCTAGTATAGGTATGAGTCAAGCGGAAAAAGTCAAATAATGTGATGTTAGGAAAACGAAACCTCAAATATGTATTTTAATGTTTTTGTTTCTTTCATGCATGTGTTTCTAACGCATTTATAATGTTATTTCTTTGTTGCTTTGTATGTCCCTCCCCCACAGTGTAACCCCCGCTTTCACTATATTTGATGTCAGTATAACATGTGGAGGAGATGGGGACAAACAAGTCGTTTAAGGATTCAGGTGGACCTGTTGCAACAATGAGAAGTACAAAATGTCATGTCAAAACCAGCTTTACAATGTCGGGGGGGGGGGGTTTGATTGGGTGGGAGGGAGGGGGGAGGCTGGGAAGGGAGGTGAAGGGTAAACAAAGGAGGAGGCTGCAATGCTTGGTAAGAAATGTATGCATTATCCTGCCCATGTAATTGTAACCCCTCTGTACAGTATGTTCTCAAATAAAATAAAATTAAATTAAAAAAAAATTAAAAAGAAAAAAAAGTATGGAATCTTTGAATTTCCAGAAATAATCTTCACCTGACATCTAAGCACATTCTTGGCATTATTTGCCGTGATTTAATGAACAAAAGTTTTCTTTTTTTCCCAAAATTGTATACTAATATAGGTAAAGTACATGAATTAGGGACTATTGTCAGGTATCAGTATGGAAGGAGCAATTATATATTCCAAGTATGAGTTGTTTATTTTGCATTTACTAACTAAATGTTTGTTGTTGTTGTTTTTGCCAGTCCTGGGGCTTAAACTCAGGGATAGGGAATTATTCCTCAGGTTTTTTTTGTTGTTGTTATTCAAGGCTAACCCTCTACCACTTGAGACACAGCACCATTTCTAGTGATTCTGTTTCTGTTTATGTAGTACTTAGGAACTGAACCGAAGTTTTCATGCATGCTAATCAATCACCGTACTGTGAAGCCACATTCCCAGAGCCCTAAATGACTTTCTTAAGATGGCATTACTTTTTCATTCTGTAACTATGTATCATCATTTTAGCCAAAAATTTTTGCTAGAAAAGGACATTGAACACAATACTGAGTCCAGTAAGGCTAGATGGACAATGAATAACTGTTACGGTCTAGCCAGAGCACAGAGGGGCTTACCTCATGGAGCTGGAACAACAGACTGAGCGAGACAACCCCTGACCCACCGCCCACTTCTAGAATGAGAGGGCCACATTGGTTCCAGCCACATGGGCCACCTCCTCCAGCACCCATTCAAAAAGTTCTTGAGAGAGAGAGAATGAGAGAGAGAGAGAGAGAGAGAGAGAGAGAGCGTCAGAATTACACTTAAGTCAGGTGCTGGGGGCTCAGGCCTATAATCCTAAGTACACGGGGGCTGAGATATGAGGACCATGAATTATAGACAGCCAGGGCAGGAACATCTATGAGACTCTTATCTCCATAGAACCACCAGAAATCCAGAAGTGGTGCTATGACTCAAGTGTTAGAGTGCTAGCCTTGAGCTGAGGAGCTCGGGGACAATGCACAGGCGCAGAGTTCAAGCCCCACGACTGACAAGAAGTGGACTTCCCACCACAAGAAGTGGACTGAATAGCAACCATTGTCCTAGGGAGCATGGCAGAGAAGTCAGGCCGAGCTTCCTGTCAGCTCTCTTATTTTTTTTTATTATGAAGGTGATATTCCAAGGGATGGGTTACAGTTACATAAGTAATAAGTACTTTTTACAGTGTTATCACTTCCTCATTTTTTCCTGCTTCCCCCAACCCTGATATCCCAATTCCCCAAAGGTGTGAAGTTCATTTCTAACATAGTGTTTAGTGTATATCACTGTTGCTTTGGTTAATCTTTGTCCGACCATTTCTGTGATTTCCCTTCCCTTCCCCAAATCAGATAAACTTTTGTATGTATAAGACAAAGGGTACAGAAATCAAAAACAGTGACTACAGGGAATAAACCAAAGGAGAAAAAGTAAATAGAAATAAATAAAAGCAGTTCACTATACAATCATCTTGTATCCATTTCTTGGAGCTCATTTCAGTAAGCATCATTTTCTATGGTGACATGCATATAGCTATTGAGCTGTTGTGATCTTTTATAAGAATATCCTAGACATAGTCTAGTTTTTTTAAATGAGTGAAAACATGTGGCTTATGATTCTTTGGGTGTGGCTTGTTTGCCATATTATGTTTTCCAAGTCTTTCCATTTCCTTACAAATGGGGCAATGTCATTCTTTCTGACGGAAGCATAGAATTTTGTTGTGAATATATATGCCATTTTCTTGATTGATTCATTTACTGAGGGGCATCTGTGTTGGTTCCATGTCTTAGCTATGGTAAATAATGCTACAATTGACATAGTTGTGATGGTAACTTTAGTGTGGCCTTGTCTGTGGTCATTTGGGTAAATGCCCAGGAGTGTGATTGCTGGGTCATAGAGGAGATCTTCTGAGGAACCTGTATACTTCTTTATGGAGTAATTGAACAAGTTTACTTTTCAACCAATAGTGCAATAACATTCCTTTTTGGCTATATTCCCACCAGGCCAGCATCTGTTATTATTAGTTTTCTTCATAATGGTCATCAAACTGGGGGGGAGGTGGAATCTCAATGTTTCTTTTATTTGTATTTCTATGGCCAGAAATGTGGCATATTTCTTCATGTTTCAATTGGCCATTCATATTTCTTCTTCAGAGAGGTCTCTCTTTAAATCTTTAGCCCACTTATTAAGAGGGTTGTTTGTTTGAAGATTTGTTTTTGGGGGGAGTTAACTTTTGGGGCTCTAAATTTATTTGAGATGTAAGGCCATTGCTTGTTGCAGAGCAAGTAACTAACTTCTCACAACCTGTGGGCTTTCTATTTATCTTTCTATCTATGTAAGTTCTCTTCTTAGATTTGGTAAGTGTCTGTCAAATCTGTTAATTTATTGAAACAACCAATTATGTTTTGTTGATCTTTTTATGTTTTAGTTCTTCTTTATTCAGTTATTTCTGATTTTTTTTATTTGTTTCTGTCTTCTGCTTTGGGTTTGGGCTTGTTCCTGTTTTCAAGAATGTTGAGGTATATAATTAAAATACAGACTTCAGATTTCCCCAATTGCTTGATGTAGGCACTTAGAGCTATAAATTTTCCTCTAAGTACTGCACTTACTGTTTCGAAGGGGAGTTGGTATTTGGTGTGTTCAATTTGTTAATTTTCAGAAACTTTCAGATTTTCATTCTAATGTATTCAGTGCCTCACTGGTCATTCAGCAATGTGTTGTTCAGTCTTCATGGGTTTGGGAATTTTTTTTTCTTTAGCTTTTTAATTCTAAGTTTATTCTGTTGTGGTCTGACAAGATATGGGAATTCAAATAATTTTTCTTTCAATTTGGATAGAATTTCTATGTGACATATGATATGTTCTATTTTGGAGATTCTTCCATTAGCTGCTGGGAAGAATGTGTATACTGATGCTGAATGTATATTCTGTAGATATCTGTTAAGGCAAAGCGTTCAATGTAGTTACTTAGGTCTTCAGTTTCTTGGTTGAGTTTTTCCTGGATAACCTGTCCATTCATTTCAATGATGTGTTGAGATGTGTTTTTTGGTTAAGTAGTATTTGGTTGATGAAGTGGGGTGCTCCAGGATTCAGGACATTGATACTTAGACTTGATATATCAACCTAATGGAGATGTGCCTTTATCAATATATAATGTCTCTTCCCAGTAATTTTATTTTGAATTTTATTTTGTCTTATGTTAGTAATTCTACTGTGGCCTGTTTATGGTGTTCATTTGCTTGAAAATTTTCCTTCCAGCCTTTCAGTTTGAGTATGTGTTTGTTTTTGTCAATAAAATGTTTCTCTTGTAGATACTACATGCATGCGTCTTGTTTTATTATACTACTATTTAGTCTGTTTCTAATTGGAAAGTTAAGTCCACTGATATTGAGAGTTAAGACTGTGAAATATCTCATAAGTCCTGCTATGTTATTCACCTGCTGTTAGGTTCAGTGTCTAATCTACTCTTAATATATTTACCTTGTTCACTGGTAGGGAACATTTTATATAACCAGTTCCTGTTCTTCATGATATTCTCTATGTAGGATATATTTGATTAACTTCTATCCTGCTGATTTGGTGGAAATACATTGTTTCAAGATTTCTTTGTCATGAAATATTTTTATATATCCTTTTAATGTAAAGGAGAGTTTGGCTTGGGACCATATTCATGGTTGGTTGTTGTTTGCCTTTAATGTTTGTCATATATCATGCGAGGCTCCCCTTTTTACCATATCAGCTAAGAAATTTTACTTATTCTGACTGTATATCCTTTATAAATAATCAGTCTTTTCTCCTTATAGATTTAAGAATCCCTTCATTGATGTCTAATGATCCTCTAGTGGATTATGATGTGATGGTGGTTTGTTTTGTTCTGGTACACTCTGTTTGGTATTCTAAAGACTTCTCTTAGAATGAGCCTATTTCTTTGATTTCCCTGTCTTACAATTTGTTATTGTTTTAGGGCTTCTATCTCTTTATTAAAGCTTTATTTTAGGTCTTGTATGGATTTTCTTTACAAATTTTTATTGGGTGGGGGCTTGGGACGTATGTGTTTTAGCTTTGTCTTCTCTCATATCTTTTAACTAGGCATCCATTTTTCCCTTGGACTCTCTTGCCTTCTCAGAATTTATTTTTCTTTGTGTTTGGAGTCTCCAGGAATTATTTTGCTGATCTTTGCTTGGTCTCATCTTGTTCACAAATTTCCTTGTAGAGGTTTTGTATCTTTTCATTAATCACATTTTCAGCAGTATTTGTAATGTATTTTGAAAACTATCTTCTAGGTAATTGATTCTTCCAATGCCTGTTTATTTACTGTGTGAATTATATTAGCTTGGCATGACTTTTGTCATATTTTTTGATTTGTTCTGTCCATTTGAAGTATTTCTTGGCTTTCATTTTGGGGATATATGATCTTAATAGGTGACTATCTATGTTCTTGGTTGATTTGCCAGGTGTTGCTTTGTCTTCTGTTGTGATTTGCTTTTCTGGAATTAGGTTTTTGTCTAGACTATTAAGTGTAGGAGAAGAGATCACTAGTGAGAGATGTTGTCAAATTAATACTAATGGTTCCAACGACAGTTCCTACTATCCAGTGGTAAGGTGAATTGTGTCTGTGTTTATATGTGAGTGTCTCTGTTTATGATTTTTTTTTCCCAAGTGGCCTTTCATTTCCACACTGCAGTTGTGTTTTTGAATATGTTGGCCAACACAGTCACAGCAGTCACCTTCCTGGCTGGTAACTTTTCATAGATTTCTGTTTTCTTGTGAAGACAGTATAAAATATTCTTTTGAATTGTGTATCTATATATAATTATACCTAACTTAGTGAGTCACTCTAGAAATTGAGTACCTTCTAGGATTCTAGATCTCTGTTTCATTAGAGAAATCTAGAGTAATATTCTGTTGTTATTCTGCCACTGTTTTTCCTCTTCCTCTGGTTTATTTATGATATTGTGGATTTGTTTTCACATAATTTAGGATTTGTGATGGTTGTATCAAGTTATTTTTGTTTTTCTGTTTGTGTTACTTTGAAATAGTGATTTCAGGCTTGTATGAAGAGACAGTAATAATATGAAATGTGAAGAGCTTAAAGCTTAAGGAGGCACAATGAAGGCCTAAGTAACTCCATTACAAGCTAGCCACCATCTTGTGAGGTATGAATTATGAAAATAACCATGGGTTAGACCCAGAAATGACACAAAAAGGAAATCAATTCCTGGACAACTGAGACATAAACAATCCTTGGGAAAGCCACAGGAATTTTCTCCAAATGCATTTACCAAACATTGGGTGGCCATGCAGGACATGGTAACCCAGTGGCCAGACACTTCCTGTCAATAACACCTCAATAATATTAGCCAGTCACATATGTATAGCTTAGTTTGCTTAAAATTTTAATCATGTAATTTCTCATGTAAATCTTCCTTAAAGTTGTTTGTTCAATACTATAAAAACTGTGCTGATTCTATGCTTGGGGTCTCTTAGTGTCATGGGTTACCGATTGCACAGAGTACCAGCCTGGAGCTTGCAAATAAAAAACTCCTTTGTTATTTGCATTAGTCAATGTCTCTGGTGGTCTTCGGGGGGTCTTGAGTCTAGGTAAAACAAATGTAAGTTATTACATTGAAAGAAAGAGAGCAGATATTTTAACCTATTTGCTACAAGTAAATTAATATTAGGCAAAGCTAATTAACTCTTATTTACTCTACAGAGCATGAGTATAGTACTCTTAGATGTCTTGGAGGAAAAGACTTTAGACTGATTACAATTAATGCCTTTCACAGAAATTACTGGCTAAACATTCTTCTTCAGAAAGGCAAATGCTCCACTTTTTTCATATTAGTATTATAAAATCATAACATCTGCATGTTGAATTGTTTTCCTCTGCTATTTTCAATACCATTCTTCATCCATTAGGTATCTAGGGCTTGGAATGACCCATTCCTTAAAATACCTATATTGCTTATATTGTGATATAAATCTCAGTAATATTAAAATGAATTTATCTCTGAGTCTCATCTTGAGCTACATTCATATGTAATTTATGCAGTCTCAAGCAAGAAACCTATTTTACTCTTTTCTGTTCTTTAAACAATAAATCTATTATCTTTAGAAATATGTTCTAAAGAAAATATGTTCTTTTATATTGTTCCAGTAAACATCATTTATTTCTAGTACTTTTACTGATATAAATATAAAGTATGGAACATGGAGACAAGCTCCCCTTATCACTTTAAAATATATCCTTGGGGACTATTTTATATATAAAATAAAAAAGTGCAATGCACATGTTTATACATGAATCATCTAATGGTTAAGTCAATTAGACACAAGAACTATCATACCACATCAGGTCTCAATTTAATTAAAGCCACATTGTTCATGAATATCACTCATTTTTAGAAAATGATTTGTCACAACAAAGTTTATATTTCAAATTTAAAAAATAAAAATTATACCCAGATTTGATGTGAATATCCTGTTTCCAGGAATACATTTATTCAGCAAACAGAGAAAGAAAAAATAAAGGCTTGTCATATAGAAAGAAAGATGTAAAGCATACTGTCTTTCCTTAAGATGATACATACATGCAAATCGTGTCATTTATTCAAAGATACTATAGAAATTCATGAGCGGATTTTGATCAGAAGTGATGAGTAAGCAAAGTAACTGGAAAACTGTATTTTTAAATAGTGCTTTCAATATATGATGATGTTTTCAATAAATAAACCTATAGATGATGATTTTGTATCTATAACACATCCAGTATTCTACATTTTAGACATACTCCCATTCTCTTACCTAAAGTTCTTGATCAATATTCTTCTACTTTCATGATGTCAATTGCTACTAAAGTAACAAGGTGGGTGTTCTATTGGTTACTACATCCAATAAATTTTAGTATTTTGCAACGGTGTCTAAAGTCATGGAGTTTGACTTGGATGTGAAGTTTGAGGGCACTGTATTCAAGGTATTAATTGTCCTGTAGCAGCCAGGAACCTATTGTGAATACACAGACACACGATATACTAAGAATTAGGGACTTGATCTCGGGGAAAGATAAAGGTCCAGGCAAGATCTTGAAGCTGAGATAAAGCAATGCAGCAAACATCAATCAACTATCATTACAGGGGAATGGAACTTATCTCTGATGTGTCTGGGTGGCAGCTGTGTGTGTGTGTGCGTTTTTGTGTGTTTGTGTTTGTGTGTGTGTTGTGTGTGTGTGTGTAGAGAATTTTAGTGTGGCTTCTATATTTACAGTCCATAGAGCATTACTTGTTAAGGAGAAGGTGCCCTTACCAGAGCTCGGATACCACTGTCATCACTTTTTACTGCAAAAAAAAAACAACAACACTTGCTTAATCTCTAATTAAAAAGGGAAAAATAAACTAACATCTTACATGATTGCTTTGAAAATTAATTGGCAAAATGAAGGCCAAAGGGAGAAATTGGAGATTAATATAATCTTTTTCCTCTCTTCTGATTATTAAACCGCAATAGCTGTGATTTTCATGAATCTCCTGTAATGTACTTACTGCTGAATTACTTAAATGTTTAATAATATGAAACATATGATAGAGAAATAGATCAGTTAGCAAGCACAAAGAACTAGTGATACGATTGAGCTTTTGAGTTGGGTTGCCACATCTTTTAGGAATGCAGTTCCTTCATATGAATTTCAAATTTCATGGCTTTCCCTGTGTGATTAAATGGCAAGAAAGTACTGTAGAAACAGAAATTCCTGTTCAGCCAAGTAGAAAGTGCTTATGTTCCCATCCTCATTTTGCAAATTTCCATTCCATAAAGAGTCTTTGTTAGAATGCTTTCATTTAATAAACTTCAGCACATCATCCTTCCCTGTTGGAGACAGGAAAAAAAGATAATTTTGTTTGAATATTATCTTATGTAAGTTAGTGTGTACTGGCATGATTTGTATAATTACAGAAGTTTGTAATAAATATAAGTAGGGATCATGTCGCAACTATAAAATATAATCAAAATCACATAAGACTAGAAGTCACAGAATTTTGTGCATGAAAACATACATTAGATTAGTTGCAGAATTTCTATTTTGAGACAGACTTTATATTAAAGTATAAAGCACTTTACTAAGGGTTGAAACATTTTATTGAAAAATATATATTTCTTAGAGATATTTTTGCTTCATATTTTAAGAAGAAAAATGGTACCAAAGTAATTATTTTTTAAAAATTATTTTCCCGTTTCCATGTGATTAACCTCCAAATTAGAAATCCAGATATTTAATTCAAATTAGCCAAAAATATTTATTGAGTATAAGAACCTTCTGCTCTCTACATTCTTCAAACTAACTTTACCAAATATGATGAGTCTGAAATAATCAGTCTCTTTGTGACCTGTGTTGATATTATTTACAATGAGAGCAAAATGTTTAAAAAGTAGTATTTAGTTTAGCTTAATTGCTCTGAAGAGATAATAAATGGTATAATGAAAGGCTAAAACTGATTAGATTTAAAATTTAGAATTCAGGAAATGTTTTTGACCACACTGGTTACTAACCATTACTTAATCTTAACTGGAACATTGAGAATAACCATAAGCCTAAGTGTAAGTAGATTCTAAAATTAATAGCAATACTCTAGTTCACATTCATTTTAATTCTTACGTGGCTTAATCTGACATTTACCTTTAATTTGACCCTCGTTTTTTTCTCCTACACTCTAACCCTAACCATGACTAGAATCCTAACCATAACCTTGACACTAATGGTATCTCAAATCTAAAATTTATGAAAAATGCTTGTTTGTGTCATGCTAACTGAAATTCCACTTGTAATTCTTGAAAAAAATTGCAGGTTTTCCTAAACCCTATATATTTTCTCACTCTTAACTTTGAACTTATCTTGTTCCATAAGAGGAATCATTATACCCATTGATCTCAAATCCTGATATTATGAAATACATTGTACTTCCATTATCCCAGCTTTTCCTGAATTCCTAGAACCTAAAATAAGTTCAGATTTACTTAACATTTAACCCATTCCTTTTTTTTTTCTTTTTGTTGTGCGTGCGGTTTGGTCTCTGGGCCTGGGCACGATCCCTGAGCACTAGGCATGGGCAAGATCCCTGAGTTCTTTAGCTCAAGGTGTGCACTTTACCACTTGATCCACAGCACCACTTTCAGGTTTTCTGGTGGTTAATTGGACATAAGAGTCTCAAAGACTTTCCAGCCAGGGCTGGCTTTGAACTGCAGTCCTCAGAAATCAGATTCCTGAGCAGCTGTGATAATAGGTGCAAGCCACCAGTTTAACGAAATTCTTTACTCTTTCCTCAACCCCCTTTAAACAGAAAGCTAATTCTAATCACAATCTGAATTAACACCAAATGGTTAATGTAAGGAAAATTGTCTGGATTTTATTCAAGCACACATTTTATTGCTTCTGTTTCTTAGTGAAAAACTAAATTTTACCCTAATGCTTACCCTTCACTAACCCTAACAAGAACTAAAACAGCAATTCACAATTTAAACCAAATCATATCTGAATGTTAAAAGTAACACAGACGTTGGTTTTCATTCATTCTAACTTTGATATCATTCATTCTTCTTAAAATATATTGCAGTTTTACAAAATACCTTACATCTTTTTCTCATCCGAACCCCAGCTCTACCTGGAACACCTTGCTGAATCCTAAACCTACAGATAACTGAATCAAAAATTTATTAGCAAGCCTCTATTTCACATTTATCCCAACTCTTGCTAGGCATGTAGGTCTAAATTTTACTTGCATTTTGAACCTAAAGTTTTTAAAGTGTTTTCCTAGTTCCTGTCAGGTTTTATTTTATATTTTTTTTTAAATTTTAGTTATTGTAAAGAGGCTTACAGAGGGATTATAGCTATATGTGTAAAGTAATGAGTGCACTTCTTGTTGAACATTGTTACCCTCTTCTTTGTTGTTCTCCGACTATACCTTCCCTCTCCCACCTCTCTCACTCCTCTGTCCCAATGGTGTAAAGTTCATTTTCAATATAGTGTGTTGTGAGTATCATTGTTGCAATGCGTCATCTTGTGTTGAACCTAAATTTTATTTTTCTCTAACCTTAATTCTAATTCTGTCTGGGATCCTAACCTTAACCATAATAATAATAATAGCCCAATTCAGAAGATAAGAAAAAATATTAAAGTTTTTATTCATCCTGTAAATCCACTGTACATATTGAATTAAGTTGCAGTTCACCTTAAATCTTCCAAATTAGATTATATGTGCATATTTAAAGATGTAATTTTATTTGAAAAACAGAAATCTTTGGAGGAAGGAGTAATGAAAAGGAAATAGAGGCAGTATAATCAAATGCTTTAAATATATTTTGGAAAGAGCATAAGGAAACTGCCACTTCTGACAATTAATAACCATTAACAAAATAACTAAAAACTAATAAGTAAATAGCACACTGCCATCTAGTGTTCTTTAAGAGAGCCATAATATGTCTTGTGAATAAAATACTTGTGTTAGATAAACTTTGTTCATGCATAATTCATACTGCTATTGGCCAATAATTTAACTTAATCAATAAAAATATATCAAATAAAATTCCATGATAAAAAATATAAATCAGTTAGTAATTGTTTGAGAAAAAGTAGTCATGACTTTAAATAAACTAAATTTCTAGTTTCCTACAAAGCAATGATTTAGGTTTACTAATCTAGTATTTCTAGAAAGTTTAGAGAACATGATTGGCATAAAAAACAGCTAAATGCACATCTTGTTTCTTGAATGGGTGATGTTTTAAACATTTTCTTTTATTCAACTGAATACTTATGTTTACTTTTCAAAATAAATGCAATTTTATCTCCTTTTATCTCTCTGCAATTAAATGTATTACTATATGCAGGTATTTAAAAGCTAAATTTTTCTATGTTTGTTATGTAACCCTACATATTCAGAATGACATGGTTTTTCTATTCGTAAATGTCTAACCTCTGGGATTTTTGCATCAGTAATATAACATCTAATAAGGTTGTTGTGAAGGTTCCAGTAAACAGTGTGGTCAAAAATATTTCCTGAATTCTAAATTTTAAATCTAATCCTTTTTAGGTTTTCATTATTCATTGTCTCTTCAAAGCAATTAAACTAAAATAAATACTACTTTTTAAACCTTTAACTCACATTGTAAATAATATTAACATAGTTCACACAGAGTCTAATTATTTCAAATTCAAAATGTTTGGTGATCTTCGTGTGAAGATTGTGGAGAGTAGAAGGTCCTTATACTCAATAATATTTTGTTTAAATTAAATCAATTCATATATTTGGATTTCTAATTTGGAGGTTAATCACATGGAAACAGGAAAATAATAAGAAAAATGATTACTTTGGGAGCATTTTCTTCTTAAAATTATGCAGCAAAAATATCTTAAAATATCTTAAATATATATTAAACATATTATATGTGTTAAAAAATATTAAAATATATTATTAATAAAATGTTTCCATCCTTAGGTAAAGTGCATTATACTTTAATGTAAAGTTTATCTCAAAATAGAAATTCTGCAACTAATCTAATGTACATTTTCATGAACAAAATGCTGTGACTTCTAGTCTTTTTATGTAATTTTAATTTTAGTTGTGACATGATTCCTATTTACACTTAATACTAACTTCTATAAGCATACAAATCATGCCTGTACATACTAACTTATGTAAGATAATATTAAAAAGTCATCTTTTTCCTGTCTCCAAAAAGGAAGGGTGAGGTGCTGAAGTATATTAAATAAAAGCATTCTAAAAGAGAGTTTTTATGAAATGGAAATTTGTAACGTGAGGATGGGATCATGAGCTCTTTCTACTTGGCTAACAGGAATTCTCATTTCTACAGTAATTTCTAACCAATTAGTCACACAGGGTAATCCACAAAATTTGAAGTTCATATGAAGGAATTAAATTCCTAAAAGATGTGACAACCCTGTTCAAACGTTCGGTCTCATCACTAGTTCTTTGTATTTGCTGGCTGATCTAATTCTCTATCATATATTTCAGATTATTAAGCATGTTAGTAATTCAGCTGTTAAGTACATAGTAGGAGACTCCTGAAATCACAGTTATTGCTGGGTAATATTCAAGAGAGAAGAAAAAGATTATATTAATCTCCAATTCGTCCCTTTGGCCTTCAATATATCAGTTAATTCTCAAAGCAATCATTTAAGATGTTAGTTTATATTTCTCTTTTTAAGTACAGATTAAGCAAGTGTTTTTCTCAGTAAAAAGTGATGAATGGTATCAAAGCTCTGATATGAGCACCTTCTCTTTAACAAGTAATGCTCTATGGGCTATAAATATGGAAGCCACACTAAAATTTTCTCTCTCTACACACACAGACACAGACAAAGACACAGACACACACAGACACACACACACACACAAACACACACACACACACACACACACACACCCAGCTGCCACCCAAAAACATCAGAGATCAGTTCAGTTCCTTTGTAATGATAGTTGATTGATGTTTGTACCATTGGTTTTTCTTTTCTTGAAGATCTTGCCTGGACCTACATGTTTCTCTGAAATCAAGTCACTTGCTCTTAGTATACTGTTTCTATATATTCATAGTATGTTCCTGGCTGCTTCAGGCCAATTAACAGTATCCTGAATACAATATCCACAAACTTGACATTCAAGTCAAACTCCATGAATTCATACTACTATTCCAAAATACTAAAATTTATTGGATCTAGAAACCAAAACATACCCACCTTGTTATATTATTAAGAATTGACATCATGAAAGTAGAAGAATATTGATCAGGAACTGAGGTCAGAGAACAGGAGTATGTGGGAAAATGTAGAACACTGGATGTGTGTTAGAGATACAAAATCATCTTCTGTAGACTCATTTATTGTAAACTTGTGATCTTATAGTGAAATTTCAATCTACATATACAGTTTTCCAGTTGCTTTGCTTACCTGTCACTTCTGATCACGAATTTTCTTATAAATTGCTATAGTATCTTCGAATGCAAATATTTATCATCTTAAGGAAAGACAGTCTCTTTCTACATCTGTCTTTCTATGTGAAAAACCCTTATTTTTTGTTTCTCTACTGAATAAATATATTCCTGGAAACAGGATATTGACAACAAATCTGGTGGTAATTTTCACTTTTTAAGTTTGAAATATAATATAAACTTTGTTGTGACTAGTCGTTTTTTAAAAAATCAGTGATATTCATGAACACTAATATTTTGGTGCCTTTAAGTAAATTGAGACTTGATGTGGTACGGTAGTTCTTGTTTCTAATTGACTCAACCATTAGATGATTCATGTATAAATATGTGCATTGTACTGTTTTATTTTTATATATAAAATAGTCCCCAAGGATTTACTTTAAAGTGATAAGGGGAGGCTAGTCTTCATGTTCCATTCTTTATATTTATTTCAGTAAAAGTACTAGAATACATGATGTTTACTAGAGCAATATAAAAGATGAGAGCATATTTCTAAAGAGAATGGATTTATTGATTAAAACAGAAAAGAGTAAAACTGTCAGGTTTCATGCTTGAGACTGCATAAATTTCATATGAATGTAGCTTAAGATGAGACTCAAAGGAAAATTCATATTAATATTACTTTTCTGCTTGATTCATACCTATAATAGTTATTGCAATGAGGGAAATGATATTTTCACAATAAAAATCTATAAGTAAAAAAATATTAATGAGATTTATATCACATCATAAGCAGTATAGTTATTTTAAGGAATTGGTCATTCAAAGCCCTAGATACTTAATGGATGAAGAATGGAATTGAAAATAGCAGAGAAAAACAATTCAACATGCAGATATTATGATTTTATAATATTGATATGAAAGACATGGAGCTTTTGCCTTTCCGAAGAAGAAGGTTTAGCCAGTAATATCAATGTAAGGCATCAGTTGTAATGAGTCTAAAGTCTTTTCCTCCAAGATATCCAAGAGTACTATATTCATCCTTTGAAGAGTAAAGAAGTAATTATTTTAATTAGCTTTGCTTAATATTAATTTACTTGTAGTAAATAGATTAATGTGTCTGCTATCTTTCTTTCCATGTAATAACATACATTTAATATTATTACTGACTCTTCATACAAGCCTGAAATCACTATATCAAATTAACATAAACAAAAAACAAAAATAACCTGATACCACCATCACATATCCTAAATTATGTGGGAAAAATCAACAATAAATAAAATAAATCAGAGGAAGGGGAAAACCAATTGCACAATAACAACAGAAAATTACCCTAGCTCTCTCTAATGAAACAGATCTTTAGAGTCCCAGAGGGTACTCCACTTCTAGAGGGTCACATCAAGTCAGCTATAATTACATATAGATATACAATTCAAAAGAAGATTTCATATGTCTTCCAAGCAAACAGAAATCTTTGAAAAAGTGCCCACCCAGGCAGGTGGCTGCTGTGAAGGTGGTGGCCAACATATTCAAAATACAGCTGCAGTGTGGAAATAAAAGGTCCACATGGGAAAAAAAGCAGGAACAGAAGTGTACAAGGGAGACAGCCAAATCCATACTCACAGACAATTCAAGATACCACTGTACAACCTGAACTGTAACTAGAACCACAAGTATTAACATCACAACATCTTCCCATAATTGATTTCTACTCCTACACTTAATGGTCTAGACAAAAACCTAATTCCAGAAAAACAAATCAAAACAGAAGATCAAACCAACACCTAGCAATTCAACCAAGAACATAAAGAGCCACCTATTATATCATAGATGCCCCAAAAGAAATCCCCGAAGTGAACAGAACAAATCAGAAAAATACAAGAAATGTGATGTGAAAGTAGTATAATTCACACAGTAAATAACCACGAATTAGAGCACACAATTAAGGACGTAGAAGTCAGTTTTCAAAATTCATTACAAATACTGCTGAAAATGTAATTAATGAAAAAATACAAAACCTCTAAAAGGAAATTTGTGAACAAGATAAGACCAACTATAGATTAGCAAAATAACTCATGGAGACTACAAAGAGAAATAAATTCTGAAAAGGCAAGGGAGTCCAAGGAAAAAATGGATGCCTAGTTAAAAGACATGAGAGAAGGCACAGCTAAAAAAAAAAAAAGCAAAACAAAACAAAAAACCTTCCAACCGCCCCCCCACCCAAAGAAAAGATGTAAGGAAAGTCCATACCAGACCTAAAACAAAGCTTTAATAAAGAGATAGAAGCCATAAAATGACCAAATAGAAGACAGGAAAATCAAAAACAAAGTAGAATATCTCCACAGCAAATAGATGACATAGAAGATAATCTCAGGGGTCAAAGACCAAATAGATCTAATAGGAAAGTGGAAGTAATCATTTAGAACAAATCCAAAGAATAAGAAATGATCTTGCCAGAACTTCAAGACTGAGAAGATCAAATTTGGGGAAGATTGGTATGAAGGAGAAGAGCAGGACACTAAATGGATGGGAAACGTATTACAGAATTCTAGCAAAGAACATTCCAAACATCCAAAGAGATAGATTCATGCAGAGAAGAAAAGCCTTTCGAACACCAAGCAGAGAATTCTAGAAAAAACAACCTACCACCACATCATAATCCATTAGAGGATCATTAGAAATCAAGGAAAGAAGCCGCACGCTGGTGGCTCTCGTCTGTAATCCTAGCTACTCAGGAGGCTGAGATCTGAGGATCACGGTTCAAAGCCAGCCGGGGAAGGAGAGACCGTGAGACTCCTATCTCCAATAAACCACCAGAAAACCGGAAGTGGCGGTGTAGCTCAAGTGGTAGAGTGCTCGCCTTGAGCTGAAGAGCTGAGGGACAGCGCCCAGGCCCAGAGTTCTAGCCCCATGACCAACAACAACAAAAAAAAAGAAATCAAGGAAAGGATTCTTAAAGCTGCCATAGAGAAAAGACTGATTATTTATAAAGGATATGCAGTCAGAATAACTACAGATTTCTTAGATGATATGGTAAAAAAAGAAGAGGCCATCATGATATGTAACAAATATTAAGGGCAAGCAACTATGAACCATGAAAAAGGTCCCAAGCCAAATATTCCTTTACAATTAAAGGATATATAAAAATGTTTCATGACAAAGAAAACTTGAAACAATGTATCTCCACCAAATCAGCAGGATGGAAGTTAATCAAAGATATCCTTCACAGAAAAGATCAAGAACAGGAACTGGTGATATGACAAGCTTCTTACCAGAGAACAAGTTAAATATATTGAGTAGACGATTCACAACTCCTAAGAGCTCCTAAGAGGACTCACCCAAATAGATAAAATTAGAGAAAAAAAATGAGACCACAACATAAATTAGCAAAATTGAGACTGTTATATGAGAGTACTTGAAAAACATATGCTAATCACCTGGAGAATCCTGGAGAAATTTATGATTTCCTATACTCTAACTGAACCAAGACGTGATACATAAGAAGTAATGAAAATGAAATTTCAATAAGCAATTTCCCATAACAGAAAAATGTAAGACTCAATGGATTTACCATGAAATTAAGGCCTGCAAAGAACTTACAATACTCAGATATATCTCTTCAATGGAATAGAAAAGGAATTGGAATTATCAAACATATTCTATGAAGCTGGAATTAGACTCTTCCCCAAATCAGATAAGGACTCATCAAAGAAAGAGAAGTATGAACCCTCCTCTTTGATAAACATTGATAGAGAACTTCTCAATAAAATTCTCACCAACCAATTTCAGCAACTAACAAAAAAAATCGTATGCTATGATCAAACAGTATTCATCCAAAGCTACAATTGGATTCAATATACTTGTCAATAAACATAACAGACACCATCAGCAGAAGCAAGGAAAAGAACCACATGATCATCTATATGGATGTAGAAATAGCTTTTAAAAAGATCCAATACCCCTTTATGATTAAAAGGTCTGAGAAGCTAGGAACACGTGGAATTTTCCTCAGTATAATAGAGTATGTATATGACTAAGAAATAACAAGCACGTACCTAACAGTGGAGGCATGAAGACATTAAAATCAGGAATGAGAAAAAGATGTTCACTCTCTCTACTACTCTTCAATATAGTAGTGGACTTTCTAGCAAGGGAAATAGGCAAGAGAAAAACAAAAAGAGGATCCAAATAGGGAAGAAGTAAACCTATCCCTTTTCACAGATGAAATGATCCTGTATTTAAAGGACCCTATAGCTTCTCAGTCAAGTTAGTAAAGGTGATGCTAACCTTCAGCAACGAAGCAGGGTATAAAACCCACAAGAATCAGTAGTTTTTCTGTGTTACCAACAATGGGAAGATCCAGGCTGAAATCTAAAAAACAACTACATATGTATTAGCCTCAAAATCAAATCAAATTTAAGCAAAAGGAAACAACAACACTAGGAATTAATTAATTTAACTGAAAATGTGAAGGGCCTCTACTGTGAAAATTTTAAAAATCTAAAAACGAAAAATTGAGGGAGATTCAAGGAAATGGAAAATATTTCAATGCTCCTGGTTGGAAGAATTAACATTGTGAAAATTGCAATACTGCTCGCAAACAATTGGCAATGCAATACCCATCAAAATCCCAACAATATTCTTCAATGCAGTAGAGAAAGTAATCCAAATTTAATATGGAATTACAAAATTTCAGTTGGAGCTGAAGGCTTAGAAATGAACTAATGGGCATATATTCATGTTACACACACACTCACAATGGAACTCTATTCGCCCATCAGAAAGGATGATTTTCACCAGTCTTAAGGACAATGAAAGGCTTGGGAAAATTATAATAAGAGAAAGGAATGCACACTAAGAGCAATATAGGTTTCATAGATTCATTCATTTATGGTAACTCAAAGGTGCCTATATATCTACAAGTAAACAAGACAGATTCTACCTCGTCCCAGTTAAATGGCCATTATCAAGAAAATTAACAATAGCAAATGCTGACATGGATGTAGCCAAATGGGAACTCTATTACACTGTTGGTGGGAAATTACACATGTTCATCCCCTCTGGAATGCAGTATGCAGATTCCTCAATATTCTAAACATAGATCTCCCTTAAGACCCAGTAATTACCCTCATGGGCATTAATGCAATAAATAAAAAAACTAACTCAATATACCAGAATAACCATGTTCAGGGCCCAGAACCAGAGTTCAAGGTCTGGAAAAAAAGTTACCACTGCTGGTATTTGTTTCCACAAATATGAACCTTTTGACAAAAGATACCTAATCATTCTATTTGCAGCAGCTAGGACAGGTGGACCCATTGCAACAATGAGATATATAAAATGTTAAGTAGAAAAACAAAATTTACAAATTTGGCTCTGAGTGGAGGGGAGGGTCAGGAGGGGGAAATAGAAAGGGATATTAAGGGGAAACAAAGGAGGAGGTAACAATGCTTGGTAAGAAATGTACTCATTACCTTACCCATGTAATTGTAACCCCTCTGTACGGTATTTTTACAAAAAACACCTTAAAATATACTAAGGATATTTGTAAAGTATATAATGAAGGAAGAATTTCATCCTTTACAAAAATCTATGCTAAACTATTGATATTTTACTGTACTTTTCCTAAAACCAGTTTGATTTAGTTTAATATTTGTCATGCCAAGTTTCTCTATATTCTACTGGAGATTTAATTTTTCATGTATGTATGTATATGTATATGTATATTTATCTGTATCTGTATATGTATCTATCTATGTATGTTCCAATGTGGATCATCAGACTTGAAACATTGCTTTGTTTGCTGTTCAGCAATTAACGTAGTCTCCTCATTCTGTAACAATATCTGTGCTCATTCTCATCATTCCTTTATTTCACACACCATCAGCCTTCTAAAATCAGCTTCATTTCCTGGAGAAGATTATCAATCAGTCCAACCAATATTCACCCATAGGGTTTTAATAAAGCAAGCCTTAAGGAAGGAAATTAACTGAAGGGACAACTACAGAATTTCTACAGAGACCTGACATCTTTCACATTTCTGCCTTCTTCCTCATACTTGAGAAAGCATTGAATAACACTATAAATATACTTCATTTATAACTTAGGATCAGTGTTTCTTTTCCAACCTGAAGCCTTCTTTTCAATGATTTTTGACATAAACGTTTGGGAGATTTTTTTGATTGTGATGGGTTTCCATCCAAAACAAAGCCATGTATATCAAGAAAGCCAACGTTTTCAACTCAGAGTACTAATAAACAAGAGGGAGAAAATTAAGGTTAGCTATATATGTTAAGCACTGATATAGGTAATATCAAGATATTTTGTAATTGTATACTTTTACTGAATAAAGTGGCTCAAACTATAATATTATCTACTTGGAAAATATAGAGATTAGAGAATTCCAGTTTCAGCCAAGCCCAGATACAAAAAGAAGTTTCAGAAACTAACCATTTGCTGGGTGCAATGTTTTATGCTCGTGTTAGGAGGACCACAGTTCAAAAAGGCCAAGGCATAGTGATACTACCTCAAAATAAAAAATCCAATTATAATCTGCAAGTTTGGTAGTAATAGAGATGCTTTTTCACAAGTACAGGGTTTTGGGTTCAATCCTCCAGTACTGCTAGGAATTTAGTGTGTGCCAGGGTAAGAATTTGGCATGTCTGAGGTGAAGACTTCATACTCATTTTACAAGCTCTAAAGAAACATTTACCTCTTTTGCTATTTTTTAAAAGTATAACCATAAATTCCATGTCCAAAACAATTTCCAATGAGATTTTTTCTATCCATTAAGTAATACATTATGTGTTGTTTACCGTCCCACTGAAATCATGCTAGAGAACAAAAACCCATTGTCTTAGAAAGTGACTGCATATGGAAACAGAATCTCAAAGGTAGCAAGTAAGTTAAAGACTCCTCCAAGAGAAGCAAAAGTGTTGGGTCTTTGTCTGTCCTGCAGAAGACGTACGGGTTGCCAGGAAAGGTAAGTGCATGGCTCACCCATTCCCCAGCCTCCATTAGCGTCGGAGACAGACACAGCAGGGAGTCAAATCAAGCAGGAATTTGTTTATTACCACACAGCAAGCAAAAAAACTATGCGGCATGGAAGGGGAGGAAAAGGAACAAACCAATCATTGTAGAGGTCACCCTGTCATGCGTGGTGCTATTGATGATTTCTCCATTGCCATTGCTGATCACTGCCCAGGTTACCTGTTGAGGTTGATGTGGATTCCGTAGGGCCATTGCTGGGCCTGGGAGTGTCAGGAGAGGCAACAGCTGGAGTATCATCATCGGCAATTGTTAGCGAACATAACAGTTTCTCCAAGGCTGGTTGCCCTTGGGGATGGTTAGTAGTTATCTTTTTAGCTTTCCATGTTTTAAACACAAGCCACGGCCACCATAGCCATTTTCTTTCCTTGTTGTTTAGTTTATCCTTGGGCATCCTTGTGTATAGAAGTAATGGGTAAAAACTTAAGGTTCCTGGCCAGATCCAAAAGGGGACTGTCTCCTCTATGGGAAAAATGCATCCAAATCCCTTGCCCATGGTAACTAGCGGGTTAGGTCCTCTTCATTGTTGTGTCAGAGGGTCCTTCCACCTGACTTTCACTTGGGGCTTAGGGTTTAATTGTCCCCAGTGCTTCTGAAATCTGGATTCAGTTGCATCTTTGAAAAAGTTAAAAATGGGTGGAGTTCCGGGAAGATGGGGGAGGAGAAGCTGGAATCTGAACAAGCTCTTGCATAGAAAACAGTTTCAGAGTTCCAGTGAACAGTCCCAAGCCAGAGAATCACACCAAGTGTGCCATCACAGGACAGAGAGTTAATCAAGAGGGGGGAAGCCAAGCAGACACATCTGAGCGCTTGCCAGCAGCTGCCACTGCGGCGGCAGGGTCGCGGCGGCGACCACCGCCGCGGGGGCATACCTGAGACACAGTTCGGGACGAAGTAGCCAGACGCAGGGGACGAGCAGATTCTACTCAACACCAGCAAGAACCGAAAAGGAGCAGACAACTTCATCCTGCACTTTGCAGACCAAAGACAACCCAGGATCCAAGACTCGGCGTGAGTAGAAGTCCGACTTCCTCACTCCTTCTCAGGGAGCAGAGGAGGGAAGGCCACCCCCCCCCAGCACCGGTGATCTCCATCTTGGATACCGACAAAGCTCGGAGGAGCGGCTAGCTCCAGCTCAGGCCTTGGAATAAAATGAGTCATTTAGCAGGTCACAAGAACTTAACAGCGAAGTGACCTCACAGACTCAGTTCCATCCAGGGAAAAGTCACCCGCTCAGGCGCCAGCCATTGGAGTGGCTTTCCTCACCGGGTAACCAGAGCCAGAGGCTGCCCCTCCCTCTAGCAGCCACCACAATCAATTGAAAAACAGAAACCCTGAGAATGGCTCCAGGCTGGGTGCTGTGAGTTTTTTTTCACAAAATAGCCCCAGGGAAAAGCTACTGTTTGTTGAAAGGCCTCAACTCAACCCAGAACCTAGCCTCATCACTGCATCCCCCTCTTTTGTGATTCTCAAAGCAGATCACCATCCCAGTAAACTAACCTGGGAGGGGGAACTCAAAATCTTGGGTAAAGCAGAGCATTTGTCTGCCTGTTCCAACAAACTGACTTAAGAAACCAATCAAGCCACAGGACCTCAAGCTGACCAGAGACTCCAACCAGACTCTGGTTACAGACAAAAGGGAGATACAGGACTCTTCCCACCCCTCCCCCCCCCCAAAAAAAATCAAAGAACTTTTGTTTTCTCTTCTTCTTCTTCTTTTCTTTTTTTTTTTTTGTTTTGGTTTTTTTTTTCGTTTTATGTTACTTATATATATAAAATTTTTTTTCCTTTTCTAAAACTTTTATTAATCTTTAATTTTTGCCTCTTCTGAAAAAATAATTGCTTTCCAGTAACTTTTTTTTTCTTTTTCTCCTATTATAATTTTGATTTTAGGAATGCGTGAATGTGTGTTTTCCTTTCTTTTCTTGTCTTCTTTCTCTTTTTCATTCATTCTTAATTATCTTTTTGTTTTTTGTCTAGCTCTACTGAACTTCTGATCTTCTCTTCTCACTTTCCTATCCTTTCCACCTTTTCCTCTTTTGTTCTTCTTTATGTGACTTAACTCTTGTCCTGCACATCCTCAGATAAACCCGTAGTTAACTAGTAGACCCTATCCCCCATTGTGTACACACTTAATCCACAAACTTATCACTCAATTCAAAACCTCTAAGACTTAAATTCATTAATAGCAGTACTACCGCTTTATACCTATATAATATTTTAAGCATTTTTTAAAGTTTTTCACATCTCCTCTATGTCCCTTCCTTTCTCTCTACATATTCACATTCCTCTCTAAATAGATGGTCTTTTAATCTCTATAATAACATTAATTTTTTCCTTTCTATTTTTTTTCTGGTCTCTTTTCATTCCCCTTTCCCTTTCTTCTTTTTCTCTCTCTCTACACTTGCATCCTACCCAACCTATTTCCTACATTGTGATTAGACATAGTTAACTCTCCCTGTGCCTCCCCACACCAATCTATTCCTATTTTTTACCCACATCTCTCCCTAACCCTAATAATTTCTAGTTTTCCAAATTCTCTGCGGTTCGAAGCCCTTTAACATATAGTTATTTGATGTCGAATAGATGTATCTGTTGAACTAGATTGTATCTGTAGACTATTGACTGTACAAATGCAAACTTTGGTTGATGGTTGCCTTAAGATAGTGTCCTAGCACAAAACTGGTGCTATCTTCATCTCAAATGGGCAGAGTAAGCCGGAAAAACACAAGAAAAATGGCAAATTCGGGTATCTCAATTCCCAATCTTGATAATCAGGGGTTAGAACAGATAATGAATAATCCAGAGGAGAGTTCCTAAATAGCTCTACAAACACTGCTGGCAAACATGATAAATGAGAAGTTTGACAATGTACAAAGGACTCTGTATGAGCGTGATAGGGAGAGAGAGGAGGCATCCCAGAAGTTTATACAGGAATATCATAAGCGTGAGGAAGCTACTCAAAAACTGATACAGGTTTTGCGTGAACAACTTGAGAATACTCAAAGAGAAAGGGAGGAATGGCGTGAGCAGGCTGAGAACACTCAAAGAGAACTGCAGGAATCCCACGAACGGGAGGAAGCTAATCAAAGAGTAATACAGGAATTGAGAGACCAGGTAGAGAACACACAAAGATCACTAAAGGCATTCATGGAATCCATTAACAAAGAGATGAAGGAAGTCAGGGAGACCACAAAGGGAATGATGAATGGAACTCAACAGAAGGAATGGGAGCCCAAAGAAACTATAACCAATCAACTAAGTGATTTGAGGACAAACACAGAACACCAAATTAAGGAAGCAAAGAAATTCATATAAGACCTAAAACAGAGCTTCAACAAAGAACTTGAAGCCATCAAAGCTGACCAACTAGAAGGAAAAGAGATAAAAAAACAAAGTAGAGAGTCTTGACAGCAGGTTAGACCATGCAGAAGATCGAATCTCAGTTATTGAAGACAGCCTAGATATTATAGAGAAAGGACATACAACCATCCAAGACAAGTCCAAGAAATATGATAGATCTATCCAACACCTGGAAGGCACCAACAGAAGGCCTAATCTAAGGATAATGGGTGTAGAGGAGCACCTAGAAACAGAAGTTAATGGTCTAGGAAATTTGTTTAAAAGGATCCTAGCAGAGAACTTCCCAAACATGCAAAAAGATAGGCCTGTCCAGATACAAGAAGCCTTTAGAACCCCAAATAGACCAGACCAGTATAGGACATCCCACAGTCACATTATAATCCACACAGGATCAACTCAAACAAGGAAAAGATCCTTAAAGCTGTCAAGGAGAAAAGGGTAATCACCTATAAAGGGAAACCAATTAGAATCACCTCAGATTTCTCAGCAGACACAATCAAAGCAAGAAGAGCCTGGAATGATGTATGCCATGCCCTAAAAACAAACAACTATCAACCAAGAATACAGTACCCAGCTAAACTCTCCTTCATAACTGAAGGCCAAATAAAAACCTTCCATGGCAAAGAAAAATTGAAACAATACATCTCCACCAAACCAGCCCTACAAAAGATTCTTAAAGATGTCCTACACATAGAAAACCAACAAGACCGCAATAAAGGCCAAGAAACTGCACCCAAACTGAGAATCCAAGAACCATAGGAAGAACCCAGTTTTCGCAGCCCCCAAGAAGTTAGATAACATGGCAGGAACTCCCAAATACCTCTCAGTCCTGTCTCTTAATATTAACGGACTGAAATCTCCAATTAAGCGACATAGACTGTCTAGTTGGATTAAAAAACAAGACCCTTCTATCTGCTGCCTGCGGGAGTCACATCTTGCTCGTAAAAACAAACACATTTTCAATGTTAAAGGCTGGACCAAAATCTACCAAGCAAACGGACCCCATAAACAGGCGGGAGTTGCAATCCTAATATCAGATAAAATAGACTTCAAATTAAAATTCGTGAGAAGAGATAAATAAGGTCGCTACATACTAATTAAAGGATCTCTCTTTCAGGAGCATATTACAATTCTAAATATCTATTCGCCAAACAATGGAGCACCCAAATTTATCAAAGAAACACTACTTTCCCTCAAATCCCATATAGATCCAAAGACATTAATTGTTGGGGATTTTAACACACCACTCTCCCCACTAGATAGATCAACTCGGCAAAAACTCAACAGAGAAACCGCAGATCTAAACAGCTGCATAGATCAACTAGACTTAACAGATATCTACAGAACATTTCACCCAGCAGCATCAGAATCCACGTTTTTCTCAGCAGCACATGGAACGTTTTCTAAAATAGACCACATTTTAGGCCACAATGCAAACTTGTCAAAATTCAGAAACATTGAAGTTATACCTTGCATTCTCTCTGACCACAAGGGAATAAAAGTAGAACTCAACACCAAAAGCCACCAAAGAAAGTCCGGTATCACATGGAGGCTGAACAACACACTGCTGAATCATGAGTGGGTCATGGAAGAGATTAGAAAGGAAATTCAAATGTTCATGCAATTCAACAAAAATGAACACACAAATTACCAGCTCCTCTGGGACACAGCAAACCAGTACTCAGAGGCAAGTTTATAGCTATGAGCTCCTACATCAACAAATTGGAGAGATCTGAAACTAACAATTTAATGACACATCTAAACCTACTTGAAAAAGAGCAGCAAGATAAACCCCAATCCAGTAGACGGAAAGAAATAATCAAAATAAAATCGGAATTAAATGAATTAGAATCCAAAAAACTATAGAAAGAATCAACAAAACAAAAAGTTGGTTCTTCGAAAAACTTAACAAAATTGACAGACCCTTAGCAAATCTTATCAGAAAAAGAAGAGAACACACAAAAATTAATAAACTCAGAGATGAGAATGGAAACATCACCACGGAAACAACCAAGATTCAGAACATTATAAGGGAATACTTCTCAAAACTTTATGCTAATAAGTTTGAGATCTTGACAGAAATGGACCTCTTTCTAGCAAATATTGACATTCCAAAACTAAACTAAGATGAGTTAAACTATCTGAACAGGCCCATATCAAGCACTGAAATAGAAACAGCAATAAGAGACCTCCCAGCTAAGAAAAGTCCAGGTCCAGATGGTTTTACAGCGGAATTTTACAAGGCCTTCAAAGCAGAGCTCACACCAATTCTCCTCCAACTCTTCAAGTAAATTGAAAGAGAAAGCTCACTACCGAACACATTCTATGAAGCCATAATAACCCTCATCCCAAAACCAGGCAGGGACTCATCAAAGAAAGAGAACAATAGTCCCATTTCTTTGATGAACATTGATGCAAAAGTTCTCAACAAAATTTTGGCCAACCGACTTCAACAATTCATCCAAAAAATCATACACCACGATCAAACAGGATTCATTTCAGGGATGCAAAGCTGGTTCAATATACGCAAATCAGTTAATATTATTCATCACATCAACAGGAGCAAGAATAAGAACCACATGGTTATCTCAATAGATGCAGAAAAAGCATTCGACAAGATCCAACACCCCTTTATGATGAAGGTTTTGGAAAAATTAGGAATCCATGGAACATTCCTCAATACAATAAAAGCTGCATATGACAAACCTACAGCCAGCATTATACTCAATGGTGAAAAACTAAAGCCATTTCCTCTTAACTCAGGAACAAGACAAGGATGCCCACTCTCCACTTCTCTTCAATCTAGTATTAGAATGCCTAGCTACAGCAATAAGACAAGATGCAGACATAAAGGGGATCCAAATAGGGAAAGAAGAAATAAAACTCTCCCGCTTTGCAGATGACATGATCTTGTATTTAAAGAATCCCATAGACTCCACTCTCAAATTACTCAAGCTGATTCAAAACTTTGGCAAAGTAGCAGGTTATAAAATTAACCCCCAAAAATCAATGGTTTTTCTGTATGCCAATAATGAGAAAAGTGTGGCTGAAATTAGGAAAGCAACTCCATTTGTAATAGCCCCACAAAAAATAAAATACCTTGGAATTAACTTAAATAAAGAAGTGAAGTTCCTCTATGATGAAAACTTTAAAATCTTGAAAAAGGAAATCAACACAGAACTTAAAAAATGGCAAAACCTCCCACGATCCTGGATTGGAAAGATTAACATCGTGAAAATGGCAACACTTCCCAAGGCTATCTACAAATTCAACGCAATACCTATCAAAATTCCATCCTCATTCTTCAAGGAAATAGAAGAGGCAATCCAAAAATTCTTATGGAACAATAAAAGACCCCGAATAGCAAAAACGCTCCTCAACGGAAAGAACACTGCTGGAGGAATATCAATACCAAATTTCAAACTCTACTATAAAGCCATAGTAATCAAAACAGCTTGGTATTGGCATAAGAACAGACCTCAGGACCAATGGAATAGAATTGAAAACCCAGAAATGAACCTACAGACCTATAGCCGTCTAATCTTCGATAAGGGAGCTAAAATAATAGAATGGAAGACAGACAGCCTCTTCAGTAAATGGTGATGGCAAAACTGGTTAACTACATGTAGAAAACTAAAGCTAGATCCTTATATATCACCCTGCACCAGAATCAACTCCAAATGGATCAAAGACCTTGAACTCAAAGCAGACACTCTGAAAACATTACAGGATGGAAGAGGAGAAACCCTGGGTCTCCTTGGCTCAGGCCGAAATTTTCTGAATAGAGACCCGGAAACACAACAAATCAAAGAAAGGTTGGACAAATGGGATTGCATAAGGTTGCAGAGCTTCTGCAGGGCAAATGACATAGCTAGCAAGATCAATAGAAAGCCCACGGATTGGGAGAAGACCTTTACTAGCTATACAACGGACAAGGGTCTCATATCTAAAATATACTTGGAACTCAAAAAATTAAACCACCCAACAACAAATCCTCAAAGGAACAACTGCCCAATAAGTAAGTGGGCGAAAGACTTAAAGAGAAGCTTCTCTGAAGAAGAAAGAAGGATGGCCAATAGACACATGAAGAAATGTTCAACATCCCTAGCCATAAAAGAAATGCAAATCAAAACAACATTGAAATATCACCTCACTCCAGTTAGAACAGCAAAAATCAAGAACTCTAACAACAACAGATGCTGGAGGGGATGTGGACAGAAAGGAACCTTACTTCATTGTTGGTGGGAATGTAAACTTGTTCAACCACTTTGGAAAGCAGTATGGAGGTTCCTCAAAAGGCTTCACATAGAACTCCCCTATGACCCAGCAATCCCACTTTTGGGCATTTACCCTAATGTTTACAAAAAAGACCACACTAAAGCTACCAGCACAACTATATTTATTGCAGCATTATTTACCATAGCTAAGATATGGAATCAACCCAGATGCCCCTCAGTAGATGAATGGATCAAGAAAATGTGGTATATATACACAATGGAATTCTATGCCTCCATCAGAAAGAATGACATTTCCCCATTTGTTAGGAAATGGAAAGGCTTGGAAAAAATTATATTAAGTGAAGTAAGCCAGGCCCAAAGAAACATAGGTCCCATGGTTTCCCTTATTTGCAATATCTAGTATAGGTATGAGTCAAGAGGAAAAAGTCAGATAATGTGATGTTAGGAAAACGAACCCTCAAATATGTATTTTAATGTTTTTGTTTCTTGCATGCATGTGTTTCTAATGCATTTATAAGATTATTTCTTTGTTGCTTTGTATGTCCCTCCCCCACGGTGTAACTCCCGCTTTCACTATATTTGATGTCAGTATAACATGTGGAGGAGATGGGGACAAACAAGTCGTTTAAGGATTCTTGTGGTCCTGTTGCAACAATGAGAAGTACAAAATGTCATGTCAAAACCAGCTTTACAATGTCGGTGTGGGGGGGAGGGGGGGTATGATTGGGTGGGGGGGGAGGGGGGAGGCTGGGAAGGGAGGTGAAGGGTAAACAAAGGAGGAGGTTGCAATGCTTGGTAAGAAATATATGCATTATCCTGCCCATGTAATTGTAACCCCTCTGTACAGTATGTTCTCAAATAAAATAAAATTAAATTAAAAAAAAAAGAAAAATTTAAAAATGTTAATGGTAAATAAAGCTATCATTAACTGTATATGGGTGTTAACTCCCACTTTTTGTTTTAATAATTGTTCCTTAAGACATTGGTGCTTTCATTCTATAATTTCTTGGTCTAGGGGATTATAGGGAATTCCTGTAGTATGATTAATGAGCCATCTGCCAAAAAACTGACATTGCTATACTAACAAAACAGGGTTCATTATCTGCTTAAACTTGTGGTAATAGACCTAAGGTGGCAAAGCATTGAAGAACATGTGTATGTGAATGTTTAGTATTTTTCTCCTCTATGTGCTGTGGCCCAACATGTTCATGAATAGGTATTTATAGAAACATAAATATATTTAAGCTTACAAAGGCTGGGAAATGAGTAATATCAGTTTGCCACAGGATGTTGGGTTTGAGGCCTCTGGGAATTAACCCTGGTGATTGTAAAGGGAGTATTTTAAGAAGGGCTGTCATGTTTTGCTGGTATGTCCTATCCTTTTGAGGTACTTTACAGGAAACTGAGGGAATTTATGTTGAAGACCTCTCCAATTGATGTGGATTAAATCATGTAAACGGGTGGCGCCTTGTAACGTTAATGCTTGTGGGCCAGTAGCTAACTGGTCCCCCCAATTATTGCTCATGGATAAAAATCCAGAAAGTTTTGAATGCTCTCTCAATGTTGAATATGAATAGGGTCTCCCTGTCCTTCTAATAGGCCCTTAAAGGTAACTATAAGGGGGAAAATAGGGTTTCCATCCAGCTTAGTATGTTCCTGGGGAATATGAGGGAGCAAGTTAAGTACATATAGGCCATCAGAATAAAAATTAAAGGGTGTTTGAATGTCCTGAAGGGCCATTATTACAGTGAACATTTCTTTATATTGTGCCGATCCTTGACAAGGTTGAAATCTTGGTTGTCTGGGGGTCTTTTGTTGTTCATCAAAGGCTGCATAGGCAGAGCCTGCTTTATACCTCCGTCAGTAAAAAATGAAGGGTGCCAGGAATAGGTGTAGGAGATAATAGAGAAGTCATTTTGAGGGGAACTCACCATAACATGACGGTCCTTTTGGATGGCCCGTAATGGCAGTCAATAAGGCTTAGAAAGCTCTCTAGGGAGAGAGCAAGATAAACATTGGCTCGAGTGAGACACACAACGTCTGTCATCCGAAAAAGAAAAACAATAGAGTGAGGGTCGAGGCCATATTTCCTTTGGGCTTGAGTCTTTCCCTTGATGATAGCATCGGTAATTTGTTCTGCCTGAGAGTACACCCAGAAGTGTGCCCCCCAGGGGAGTGTGAACCCACTCTAATGTCTCCCCTTTGAGTTAAAACTGCAGAAATCAATGTGTCACCCACAAGAAACCAGAGGGAAATGGGCTCAAGAATAGAGTACCTCTTCAGGGAAACTTCAACCAGGTCTTTTTGGAACTGTAAAAATATTGACCGATAGCTGCTTGTAATTGTAATAACTTCTTGGGGCATCATGTCTTTTAGTAAGGCAAATAAGGGCACAAGACAATCTTTAGGGATGGGAACCCATGGCAACAGCTAATTGATTTCCCCTAAAAGACTTTGAAGTTGGGTTAGGGTCAGAGAGGCTGGAATATCCAGCAAAGATTTATGGGGGCAGACCTGAGACAAGGTAAGGTGGGATCCGAGCACCTTAAAAGGAGGTACTTTTGAATTTTATTTAGGACTATACTAAAACCTCCCTTTTTTAATATGACAAGAGCCTGGGCCACAACGCCCTCCAGGTGGCCCGGGTCTTCGTGCCCCAGAATTATATCATCCATGTAGGCATAGGCAAGAGAGGTATCTGAACCCAGCACAGGTCCTAAAAGTGTGGCCAACTATTGTTGGCAAAAGGCTGGGCTATTGTCCGTTCCCTGTTGCAACACCATCCATTTGAACTTCCAATCAGGCTGGGAAAAATTAAGAGAAGGGATGAAGAAGGCAAAATTCTTGCAGTCATCCAGATGCAGTCGGATAGAGAAAAAAAAATCTTTAATATCAATCACAACCAAGGCATATTCTGAAGGTATAGTAGGAATCTAGGGCATAGCTCGTAGGAGCGTTCCTACTAGCTCCATTTTTTCATTTACCTTACATAGATCTTGGAGCAAGAGCCAGGCGCTGTATGCTTTTTGGATAACAAATACGGGTGTTACAAGGACTCCTAGAAGGGTGTATGTGCCCAAGGTTTATCCTTTCCTCCACCAAAAGGTGGAGTGCCACAAGTTTAGGTTTTGTCAATGGCCACTGCTCCACCCAAATAGGGATTCTCGGCTTCCACCTGATGGGAGGTACTTGGGGGCAGTGGCCTTTAGGATTGGGGGTGCACCCGAGTGGGTACCATATGTTCCTCTCTATAATTATAAAAGTTTAAAAAAAATCTTTTTCCTTAAGTCCCTCTAGATCCCATTTAAGCCTTTGTGCTGCTTCTCCATCCAGGATATCATCATAGAATGCTCGATGGTCTGTAGTGACCATAACATCCATTTGTCCTAGCATGTCTTGCCCTAGTAAATTGGCGGTGAGGTTTTTTTTGCAACTAAAGGGCTTATCTTTCCCTGCTCTCTATCTGGGCTAGTCCATTTCATAAGGGCAACCATCTCTTTGGACTGGGAGTTGCCCCCTATCCCCAATATTGGGTATCCGGGTGCAAGCTTCCAGTTCAAGGGCACTTCCTCCTCCCTGAGTACGGTTCTGTCTGCCCCCGTGTCAATTAGGCAGTGAAACCGCTTCCTGCCTATAAAAATACTCATTTTAGGTCTGAGTCTTTTTTACCAGGGGGGCAGTCCAATGGGCCTGGGTTGTCTTGCCATGAGGCTTCCTGGGCCTTACAGCAGAGGGAGTTCCTCATTGACTTAACAGGGCTGGAGGATGCCCCTCCTCTAGTTTAAAGGCTTCCAATCTAAATCAAATTTGGATCGACAATCCTTTTTCCCATTGTACCCCTTCCCGCACCTAGGGCAGGGTGTAGGGGGCAGTTTGGACCCCCTGGGCTGGGTGTCAGGGGATTGTTGTGAACAGTCCCTATTAAAGTGCCCCTCTTGCCCACATTTAAAGAAGTCCCTCTCCCCAATGGTCTTGGGGTTCCTTGGCCCTGGGCTGCCAATGCCTGTGTGATAGCCTCAGTCATTACAGATATCTGAGCTTGTAAAACTAAAAGCTAGTGATTGGGACTGGTACTGTTGCATTCCCACATCTTGAGAGGCCACCACCCATCTGCTCAGGGAACTCTCTCTCAATCCAGCACAGGCCATGCGGTGTTCTGCATTCATCCCTTCCCAAACCATTAGCTTTACAAATTGATCCCGGAGGTCCCCTGCTGGCAGCTTATGATGAACACTCTGTTGGACATGGTCTATAAAATGAGGTAGAGGCTCACCCTGCTTTTGTGTCACTCCTGCTATGAGGGATGCAGTGGGCCCTTCATCCAGTTTGTGCCATGTGGCAAGTCCTGCCTGCCTCACCTGGTCACAATATGTGCCAGGTATTGCAGCCTTTTGGACACCAGTGGAGTACCTTCCCCTTTTCCTGTTAACATGGCATACATAATAGGCATTGCAGATTGAGCCTGCCAGTTATTTTCTGCCTTAAAGAAGGCACACCACTTGATAAACTGAGAACTGGTTAAGGATGGCTTTGGCCACATCCAGCCAGTCCTTAGGGACACATGTGTGATAAGCAATGCCCTGTAATTGGATCTGGGCCCAAGGAGAGTTCAGGTTATCCGCCACCAGCGCCTTGTGGAGCTCTTTAAGGTCCTTAGCTTCCCATGGATAAAATTCCAAGGGTCTGTTAGCTCCTGGTGCCAGATTGACAGGATACTCTTTGGGAAGCAAATCCTGTGGCCCAGGGTCCAGGCTCTCCACTGGCCCTTCCTTTACAGGATAGGCCTCCACATAGGTTACTTCCCTGGCCCTCGGCCCCTCTGTGGAAGTTAGGTCATAGGGATCCAGGTCTCACAGGTCCCTCCATAGGGCGTTGTCCCTTCCACAATTTCGGAGGCATAAGGTGGGGGCCTAGGACTGTCAGGGGCAACCGAGTTGGAGGAGGGGGGTAACCTTCACCCTCATGTTGACTTCCACTGAGTGTGCTTCTGTCTGATCAGTGCATTCTCAGTCGAATTTGACCATTCCTTTTCTTCCTCACTTCTGAAGTCCTCTTTCTGTGAGAGAGAATTACCCATAGTTAATGGTTTCACTTACCCTGAGAGACTGCTTTGCCTTGATTGGTATATTTTCCTTTCATGCCCAATGTTGAGCACCAGATGTTGGGTCTTCACTCATCCCATGGAAGATGGACGGGCTGTTAGGAAAGCTATGTGTGCTGCTTGCCTGTTCCCCAGCTTCCCTTAGCTTCAGAGACAGTCAGATGCAGCAGGGAGTCAAGACAAGCAAGAACTCATTTATTACCTCACAGCAAGCACTTTTTAAACATGTGGCATGGAAAGGGAGGAAACGGAACCAACCAATCATTGTAGAGGTCACCCTATCATGCACCTAAGATTTCTATACTTTCCCTGCTGTCCACAAGCTGTTTATACACTGATGTCACTTTGCCTGATTGTGGTATCCAGTCAGATTTTAACATAAACAACTCGGACTCTGCCCACTCAACTTCTTCTCAGCACCATCTTTGCTGCCCACACAGAAAGTCTTGAATATGCCAAGGAAAGAAGACTCAGAAGCCAAATCTGATCTTGGAGTTATAGATACACCAACTCAGAGGCAATGTATTTACAGTGTTAATGCCAAACAATCTGTGGTAGTTTATTTATTAAAATTACTAGCAAACATGGGAATCTATAAGACCTGAAAAGTGATTGAATCTTGGGGTCCATGATTCGTCTTTATAATCCTAGTGATTAAAAAGGATAAGACTTGGGGGATGATGGTTTTGAGGCTGGTAGAAAGTTCATGAGGTTCTATATCCAATTAACTACAAAAATTTCTGTGCTGGAGGCATGGTTCAAATGGTAGACTGACTACTGTTAGCAAACAAACTGAGAGCATGAGGTATGATGAAGCCCAAAACTGGGAGAAAAAAAAATTCCTTAGGAGAATACCATGAGAAGCAGAATTATGAATAGGAAATCAGAAACAACAGAAATAAACTTAGTGATATAGACAAAGCTTCCCAATGTGAAATATGGCACAAACTGTAATATCTATGGTTTTTCTTCTTATAGAGTAAAAATAAATGGTATTTTTACTTGACAAAACTAAAATGTAAAACTGTATGGAATAAATAATCACATTATGTTTATGTTTCCGTAATTTAACATGTTTTCCTACAAATTTCTAGAATAGTGTAGCTTTGGAAAATCAATACATCTTGCATTTTAATATATAGGATTACATATCCTTGCAAGTGTTGTCTAAAATTGATCCTCACTGAAATGATTGTCATTGATATCTTTCCCAAGATTCCAAATGTTTATACTTTCAGCTGACCTTCCACAAAACTCATACCCCAAACATTACTTTTTAGTTTGTTCATGTAATCATAGGAACATAAATATATATCTGAAAATGTTAATTACCTTTATCTGCTGTCATTAGTGTACTATAACTAATACAATTAAGTAAATACCCTGAGGGAAAAAATATACTTCCTTCTAAATACAGATTTGCAGACACACACACACACACACACACACACACACACACGTAATTACCACTCTGACTCAGGTTAGGTTCCTGACATTAGGTATCAGACAATGATCTAATAATCAAACTTTCCTGCCTAGACATAAAATATATTCATAATTCCACACATACAAAAACACCAGTTCATTCAAAATAATGAGAATATTTAACAGAACCAACCAGCTCTTGAGCCATCTACTCCCTGATTTCATTCATTCATGACGATGCACATATTATATTTAAAAATCTTTTTGAGTCTCTCTGATTAGCAGAACAACATATGCTATTATATAAAACCAAATGTAGGTCAAATTACTTGTCTCTGGGTAATCTTTAATATATCTTATCAAAGACTTATTTTTCCTTCTTTCAGTGTCTGTTTCTGGCATTTTGCCATAATTTTTAATATTAAATTACAAAGGACATTCCATATTCCTTAATTCATATTTCGTAAAAGTTATGCTATGGAGTTGAATTTGATTTGTTTGCTTATTCAAAATTAAATTTCCTCAACAACTTGCATTATTGTTTATGTTACTCCTAAGCCATTTGAAATATCAAATAGAACTGAAAATTGCCCTCAGCAATGCTTTGTGAATGGCATTAATGTTTGGGGAGGGATGAAGGATTTGAATTATATAGAGTGCCTTAAAAATGCCACTGTTATGCAAAGGGCTCATCATTTAGTCAGCTTTTAAAGTGTGGTCTTCTTATTTCATATAAGAAGATATAAGTATGCTTTTCATCACATTCTTGTCTGCAAAGCAGTAGAATTATTTTCTTTGTACAGTTGATATCCAGCTGCGACTGTAGTGAAACCTACAAATAACTGCAGAGCTGTATTTGCTGCTCTAGATTTTGAAATTTTCTTGCAGTAGCCCGTGTGATTTGAGCCCAGATTCATGGGATAGGCACATAATCCACAATTGCAAAACAGCACAATGAACTTCATTTTTTATTTGTTTCCTGTTTTTCTTATTGATGGTCTTTTAAGGAGCTAGAGAATCTTTATTTCTCATTGTTGATGTGACTTAAACAAATTTTCCAGATTTTTCAAATACAATAAAGAGATATAAAGGAGACATATTTAATCACAAAATGCAGATAAACATTTGCATGACTTTTTTTATTCTAGTCCTGTTTTCATTTATCTTTAAATAACTTTGAGATGAGCCAACCATATGTGTAAATTGACATGTATCATGCACACAGAACTCTGGAATCTTTGGACATTGATTTTTCTATCAACTTCACTTAAAAAGAAAATTATCATTTGCTTCATATCTTAAGTAATCTACTTAAACAAGTTTTATTAATTTTATCAACAGATCTCATAATCTATGGAATTGATGCATTGCATAAGTATTTGATTCCTAATTTGCACTGAATTAATATTATATTTATTTTACTTTTTTACACATGAAATAAAATATGAGGATAAAACATGCCTGTTTTTCATTTTGTTTGGCACAATGAAACTATTAGACATTTTGAAAATTTAACTTTAAATCTGAACCTTCAAATTTCACTAGGACATTAATTGTGTTACTTACAAATTTAATATTAAAATAAAAAGCATTATTAAATAGAAAGCAAGATTATGTTATCATACCTTAATCCCTGAATTGACTTTATAATAAAAAACATTTATATTTATATAACAAGATATACATACTCAAACAAATTATGACATATGGAAATAAAAAGTCCTTTTTTGTTTTGTGTTTGTTGTTGTTTATAGTTTGTGATTATTCTGTCTTCTTTACCGTATGCCTGGTGTATTCATTGTACATCTTCAGTAATGTGAGGGGTGGGCACAGAGCTTTAGGGCAAATTGTGAAAAATTGCAGCAGTGGAGTTCATTGAACATTAATGAAAGTGAACTATTTAACACATGGGTGGGGACAGGAGAGTGGGACTGGGAACAAGTGAGGGAACTGAAGACATTTCACAAAAGGAAATTTCTCATTACTTGACTCTTGTAATTGTAATCCATCTATAAATCGCCTTTATGAGAACAACAGAGTAAATTTATTTTAAAAAGGCAAACAAAAATGTTGTTTCTTAGAATCATAGGAGTTTGTTTGGTTCACTGGTTTGAGCTGTTTGAGTTTACCTCTGAAAATAGGCTGCTGAGAGGAATATATATTGTGACACTGCTAGGTGAAATATTCTGTACATATCTGTTAGTTATAGCTTGTCAATACAGTTATTTAGCTCTGAAGTTTCTTTGCTAATTTTTTACCTGGATGGCCTGTCCAGAGGTAAGAATGATGTGTTCAAGCAACCAACAATATATTTGGATGTATGCTTATTTTTAGGGTAAGTAGTATTTGTCTAATGAATTTGGGAGCGCTAGAATTCAGGACATTGATATTTAGAATTGTTATATCCCTTTGATGGAGACTTTTCTTTATCAATATTTAATGTCTTTTTTTGTCTCTTTTTACTTTCATACCACTTTTAATATAAAGCCTATTTTTAACTATATTAGTATAGCTTCTCTGGCCTGTTTATGAGGTCCAATTTTAATTTGTAAAGATGATGTAAAGAAGTGTTACAATTACTTAAGTCAGATAATGAGCACATTTCTTTTTGAACAGTGTCACCTCTTCCCTCATGTTCTCCCAGTTTTTCCCTTTCAAGCTCCCTCTCCCAAAAGTTGTACAGTTCATGTACAATGTTGTGTCTATTGAGTAGCACCGCTGCATTTGTTAACTCTTTGTCCCACCATTTCTGTGTTCTCTCTTGCCCTTTCCAAAATTACACATATTAACAAATGTGCATAAATTAATAAAAACGGCATCAGAACACAGAAGGAAAAGCAAAATAATAAAAAATACTCTCTATCATTTCTGGGAGACCATTTAAATGAACATTATTTTATATGATAATATTCATATAGCTATTCAGTCTTTGTGATCTTCTCCACAGGGCATCTCTCTTTGATCTCACTGTATAAATGTTTAGAATCCCATGTAATTTATCATGTCCGAGTGTAATGTTTTCTCTTTTACCATCCACATGTCTTTACTTGTAGAATTAGAGGCACATTCTAATGCAACAAATGAGGGAAATCAGGCAGCATATATTTCTTTGAATCTGTCTTTCTTCACTTAATATAAGATTGTTCCAAGTCTTTCCTTTTCCTTATGAATGGTGTAATATTCTTTCTGGATCAATAGATTTGCATCATACCGAAGAGTTTCTTCAGGCAAAGGAAAAAGTTAGCAGGATATATAGAAAGAAAATGGAATGGAAGAAGATTTTTACTAACTAAGCATCAGACAAGGGTTTTCTTAGCTAACCCATATTTAGATATCAAAATTTAAACCCAATAAAAATAGACACTCAAATAAACAAGAACCCAATTAACATATGGGATAAAGACTTAAAGATAAATTCTTAGAAGAAGAATGAAAAATAGACACATCTCTCTCCATAAAAGAAATGTAAATTCAAACAACACTGAGATTCATTTCATCCATGTTACAATGTCATGATGAAAAACTGAACAATCACAGATACTGATATGGATGTGGCCCAAAGGAAATTCTATTACACTGTTGATGGGAATGTAATCTTGTTCAACCACTTTTGAAAACACTATGGAAATTGCTCACAGAACTGAATAGAGAGCTACCTACCTTTGATCCAGCAACTCCCCTTATGGGCATTTATCCAACAGAGCAGAAACAAGGCCACACTGAATCTACCAGCACAATCATGTTCATTATTGCATTATTTTCTGTAGCCAACATATGGAATCAGCCCAGATGCTTCTCATTGTAAAAAGAGATCAAGAATTATATATTTTTATATATGTATATATAAATTATATATATATATAATTTCATTGATCCCAATTTACAAGTATATGTATGCATATATGTATATATACATACATATATACAACATATACATATATATACATACATACATAATGGAGTTCTGCTCAAACATCAGAAAGAATAATATTGCACCATTCTTAAGGAAAATGAAACACTTAGAACTAATATTAAGTGAAATAAAGCAGACTCAGAGAAAGTTAGCTTGCATGATTTTCCTCATTTGTGTTAGATAGAAGGTGCCTATAAATGTAAAAGTAAACACACTGGATGGCATGCAAGGAGGTACAAATGAATTATCTGAAGTCGTAGAGTTCATGGAGAGTGCAAATACTATAATTATCTTAAAAGACTAAGGCAAAGCCCAACCATACAAATACCAGTAAATGTGTACTGCAAGAAAGGACAATGGGGGGCAATATGAGAGGGGTAGGAAATTGAAGGGGAAAAGGATGGAATACAGGAAAGAATCCATTGTATACTTCCCAGAATTGAAATATGCAAAGCAAGGGGTAGTGTGAAATGGGGGGTGAAGATATTGACGTGGTAACACAATTCCAGGTGCTTCGTACACATAAACTGCTTTGTTAAATGGCAAGTAATTCCAGAACATAATATTGAGATACATAAGAATCGGGGTTGATTGGGATGGGTGGATGAAAATGTTGAATGGGGTGACATTGATCAAGATGCAATATATACATACACTGTTTCAGTGAATACCAAGTACTTTGTGCAACTAAAGATAATAAAAATATTCAAAAAATTAATTATGAAAGTTGAATATAGAGTTGAACCTCAATTAGATCCCCATTTAAATATTTTTGGGGGTTGCCAGTCATGAGCCTGAACTTGGGGCCTGGGCACTATCCCTCATCTCTTCAGCTCAAGGCTAGTGCTCTACCACTTGAGCCACAGTGCCTCTTCGAATTATTTTTTGGTTATATGGTGCTGAGGAATTGAACCCAGGGCCTCATGCATGCAAGGCAAGCGCTCTACTACTGAGCCACCTTCCCAGCCCATAAAAATATTGTAAATCTGGAGACTTGTAGAATAAAATTCAAATAATAAAAATTTATTAATCTTTTTTATCTGAATTTGTAAAATGTAAATCAAAACTACTTTGCTTTTTGTCAGCCACTGGGCTGTTAGAATATTTCAAAGTAAGTGGCTTAAAAACATCAGGAGTATATTATCCATAGTCTAGAAGCTTAAACATTGATTATAAAAATGGTAATTCAAAGCAATTCTTTGTCAAATGTGGTCCACTTTCTGGTTCATTATAATCTATTTTCTGGACGTTCACATGGCAGAGTAATTATATTGGGCTTCTTTTATCAGGATCAGTATTGCAGGGTAATCTCTGAAACGTTCATTCTAATGTCACCAGGCAGAGGAATAGAATTTCAACATGCTTATCTGGAAGGAGTTACATCGTCCAATGCACTTTGCAACCTTTTCTTTAACTCAGTGTGGTGTATCATTTGATATTATTTCATAGAAAATAATAACAAGAACAAGCTTATATCATGTGAATTATGTGAATGATTCTTCTTACAATGGGGATAATTATAGTGATGGCAAAGTGAAGTTTGATTGTTTAGTGGCTCTTGAATCACATCATAGGTAACCATGTAAACGTGGTACAGCCTAAAGCCCTTCTGATGTATTTGAACAATCTCCGATGTGTTAATTGCTTTCAAAAATATTCGTTTGAGCCAACAAATACAGATCTCCTTTGATTTTAATTAAGGTTTGCTATTAGAATTCTCACAGACACCAAAATCAGAGAATGCTAATATTTCTGATAAAATACAAAATAAAATTGTTACAATTAACAAAACATGAGGACTGTAATATTAATAGCATTATAAATACTAGTATTCACAGTATATAATATATTGACATACTTTGGTTACTTCAATTTTTAAAATATTTATAACTAAGTGTGAATTGTTTACAAATCATTATTTGATGATGTATAGAAAGTGAGAAAAAGGTTTGCATACATATTTACTACAGACCCAAACAGATACACCTGGTTATTTCTGATCTTTCATTTGCTGATTTCATTCATGCATGGGGAACATGCAAATAAAATTGCAAAATTGCATTTACTAAAGAGTTAATTACATGAAGTTTATATTGGGCTAAATACCTGATTTTATAAATTAAATTGTTTTTTGTCCCTTCCTTCCTCCGTTCCGTCCTTTGTTCCTTCGTTCCTTCATTCCTTCATTTTTTCCTTCCTTTCTTCTTTCCCTCCTCCTTCATTCCATCCATCCTTACTTCTCTCTCTCTCTTTCTTTCTTTCTTTTTCTTTTATTTTTTTCTTCCAATCTTTTAATCAGAATATTTCTTATGGCTATAGAAAAAATACCAAATGTTGTACTTCAAGGTGTTATGAGTAATTATAATATACTAGAATAATATTAATTTTAATAACCTATGTTATATCATAAGACAAATTGTACTAAAAACAAATTCACAAAAGTTTCAGGATATGTAACAAATATCACTTTCCATGACATTGTTTATTTCCTCCAAGTAAAATAAGAATTTAGACATAATATTGTGTATGTGTTGTTGTTGTGATTTGAACTCTCAAGAATATTGATTTAACATTTGAGCCACAACTCCACTTCTGGCTCTGTGTGTGTGTGTGTGTGTGTGTGTGTGTGTGTGTGTGTGTGTGTGTGTGTGTGTGGTGATGTGTGTGTGTTTAATTGAGATGTGACTCATGAACTTTCTTTCCAAGGCTGGCTTTTTCAAATTTTTTAATTTTTTTTAAATTTTATTTGAGAACATACTGTACAGAGGGATTACAATTACATGGGCAGGATAATGCATACATTTCTTACCAAGCATTGCAGCCTCCTCCTTTGTTTACCCTTCACCTCCCTTACCCCCCTTCCCCCCCCCAAATACAGTACAGAGGTTTTACAATTACATGGGCAAGGTAATGAGCATTTCTTATCAAGCATTGTTGCCTCATCCTTTTCTTCTACTTCTCAACCCTTCTCATCTCTGCCCCTCCTGCCCCATCCCCCCCCCCCGTCAAAGTTGTAAAGTTGTTTTTCTACATAACGACTTCTATATCTCATTGTTGCAATGGGTCCACCTGTATCCTTATTTAAACCACATGATTTTTCCCTTGCCCTCCACAAATCATACCAACATCAAATACAATGCAAGCAATGGTTATACCGTGGGGGAGGGGCATGTCTGTGACAAGCAGAATAGGTCAGATATGTTGATGTTAGGTGAAATGAACCCTAAGATAAGTATATAAATGTTTTTTTTTCTTTCTTGCAATTGTTTCTAACATATTTATAAGATTAATTCTTTGTTGCCAAGGCTGGCTTTGAACCCCAGGTTCCTGAGTAGCGAGGATTACAAGCTTGAGCAACCCATATTAAGCATAGATATATCTAAGAATAAAATATATTTCTTATTATTTTAATTCTAGAGGCTCAATTTAACAAATTAACATTTAGATATTTATTTAGTTATTAAACCTGAACATGCACTGTGAAAAAAAGTTTTGATTTTTATAAAAAAAATATACACTCAAAGGTTGAAATGTCAGAATCTTTGGACAAATTGAAATGCTCTATTATTCAAAAGCGCCAAAAGGATCCTTAATCAAATTTCTCATGTAAGCCAAAAGCAATAGGCTCTGTCAGGGTTAATGAAGCAATTTTTCATTAAATTAAATATTATCTACTATGGTCACATGATTTTTCCTTCTTTTAAACCTAAGCTTTTTTGACATAAAATATAGATTCATACGTTTTTTGAATATATAAAAATTTTAGTTACTGGTCATGTATTTCTGAAGTTTGATTACTAAGACATTTCAGAGAAACACTGAATTTCATGTATTATGTCAACAGTGATTGTAGACATTGAATCAATCTCAATATAACAGAAAGCAAGATATTCCATGACTCATGCAATTATTCCTAGAATTGAATGTAACTTGTTATTGAATGGTTGGAAATTCATGTTATACCTACTATATAGAATAATTAAGAAATAAATGATCGTGATAGTATATATTTTTTCTTCAACTAGAAAGAAAGAACCTCACGATAGATGACAAAAACTTCAATGGGAATGTCATAAAATTATGAAAAATTCAAGTCATTATGCGTTAGATGAAATAGTCATTTCTGTTTTTGTTTTGTTTTTTTGGGGGAGGGGGTCCGGTCGTGGGGCCTGAACTCTGGGCCTGGGTGCTGTCCCTCAGCTCTTCAGCTCAAGGCTAGCGCTCTACCACTTGAGCCAGGATTGGGATTAATAATTAGCTTTCACTATGTTGCCATAAAAAGGTGAACCCTCCCACGTGGACATAGTTGTAGAGATTTGGTCACTGAGAACTTGTGATCAAAGAGAATGTTAAGATCAAAGTCCTTTCCTCAACTTTCTTCTTTTACTTCCATCTCCTTTTGCTTTTCCTTCTCCCTCTCCCTCTTCCCCTCCTCGTGTTTCTCCCTTTTCCCACTCTTATTCCTACTTTACTTCCTGGCTTCCATTAATACACATACTCCATCACATGTTCCTGACATGGGGTACTGTGCCATCACCAACCCAAAGCAATGAGGATAAGAAATATGAACTGAAATGTGTAAAATCAGAAGCCAAGATTAATATTTCCCCCTTTTAAGTTAATTTTATAAAGAATTTGGCATATTAATAGGAGACTGACACAGCATGCTCTCATTTATTATAAGGGGTAAGATTTACTGGAAAAAAACTGACCAACATCGTCCTAATAAAATGATTGTTTAAATTAATATTATATTAGGACAAATCTAGTTTAAAATATCAGACATACTTCAATAAGAGGCAAAAAAAATCACCTCTATGTTTTCCTATGAAAAGATAGCAGAATTCAATCTGTTCCTCAAGGAAATTGACCTATAATTGACAGCATTGTCAATTTCATAAATGACGTAAGAAGACTGTAGAACAAATTACAACCTAAACTGCATGATATAAAATTTACTTTGGTCCCATGTATTCTATCTATGTCTGGTTCCCAAAATGACTTGCATTTTATCATATTTTAAATTAACTTTAAGTAGTTGTATGGGAGTTGCTGTTTGACAAAGCAGTTAACGCATAGTGTTTAGTGAGGTTTTTTTTTTTTTCTTTTTTCTCTCCTGAGGTTTGAACTCTGGGTCTGAATGCTGTTCCTAAGTGCCTTTGGATGAATGCTAGAACTCTATCACTTGAGGCACAGCAGCACTTTCAGATTTTTCTGAGATTTAATTGGAAATAAGAATCTCACAGCCTTTCTTGCCTGGGCTGGCTTCAAACCTCAATCCTCAGCCACCTGATTATATAGGATTACAGTTGGGAGCCTCTAGTGCCCGGCTTAATACAATGCACCTTTTTTTTTACTCGTCCTGGGGCTTGAACTCAGGGCCCTGGCAATGTCCTTGAGCTTCTTTTCCTCATGCTAGTACTCTACGACATGTGTCATAGTGCCAATTCCAGATATTTTTGTTTATGTAGTACTGAGGAATCAAACCCAGGGCTTCACATATGCAATGCAAGCAGTCTACAACTAAGCCACATTCCCAGCCCTATTCAATGCCCCTTGATAATCATTATCCCTCATCCTTCTCAATCCTATCTCATCCCTCAATATACAGAATTTTGTAGAATATTCACTGACTCACAATAGCATGTATAGTCACTCAGAAGATATACCACGAATCATATTTTCTTGATAGTCTCATTCAGCAACATATTAATGTTATGCATTATAAAATTCTGTGATTTTAAATTCTAAATTATCACTTAGATTCACCCACTACTATTCTAAAAATTTTCCTAAGGTTAATGCAAGAGCAATTTGTAATTCTTCGATAAAGTAAAATGATTCTTAGAATGTTAAAGAGTTGGAGTAAGAATATTACCTTCACTTCTAGAACATTTTACCCTTAGTACCCTCTCAAAATACTCCCATATTTATTACTAGTCACTTCCTGTTAACATTCCAACCTACCTCCCTTGAGCAGCTATTATTTCATATTCTTCCTCTACAGATGTGCCAATTTTAAAAAGCTCATATAATTAGAAAATGTAGTCTATTTTGTCCATTTTTCCCATGTAATATTACAGTTTCTAAAGTAAGTCCATGTATACTTTTCTCATGGATAGAGCATGTGTATAATGGAATAACATCCTGAATGGGCATTTAAATACTTTATGATATGTTATTGTAAAAGGTTTTGCTATGTATATTCTTGTACATTTATCTCATTGGACATATGTTAAAATCTATTTTGTATATAACATTATGATTCAAAAATGCTGGATCATAGAGGCAACTCTATATATTATAATATCTTAAAGATTGCCAGTATGTTCATCAAACTGTCTATATAATTTTAAATGTCAAACACCAATGTATAAGGATTACAATTTCTACATAATGGTTGTGCAGGGCTATCTTATTGTTTCTATTTCCACTAATCTCTATATGTATGCAATGTCTAGGTATGTTATGATCTTTCCATATGTTCCTTGGTTGTTATTATATTACTGTAGAGATATGTATTTGGATTTTTTTTATAATTTATTCAGGATGGTTAAAGTTTTTCATTGGCATTAATATGCTATTAATATATTTCTGATACAAGTCTCTTCAAATAAATTTATATGTATACACACTATATGAACATATGCATATATTCATACTTATATGTGTATATATACTAATACCTATATATATATATATATATATATATAAGAATATACAGATGTGTATATACATGTATACAGACATATATGTATACCATTATATTCATTTGTCTGTAAGCTATCATTTTACTTTATTTGCCAAACACGTCCTTTATTGATTTTACTTCATTTTATATTATGGTTGATGTTGTACAGAGGAGCCAGTTGCCGGTGGCTCACCCCTGTAATCCTAGCTACTCAGGAGGCTGAGATCTGAGTATTGTGTTTCAAAGCCAGCCTGTGCATGAAAAGTCCATGAGACTCTTATCTCCAATAAACCACCAGAAAACCGGAAGTGGCACTATGGCTCAAGTGGTAGAATTCTAGCCTTGAGTTGAAGAGCTGAAAGACAGCACCCAGGCCCAGAGTTCAAGGCCCACAATCCCCACAAACACCACGACCAACAGCAAAAAGAATACTGACTGAAAAATCAATAGTAGTAAGCAGTCTTAAAGATAGGCTCAAGTCTAACATTTTAGTATAATCCTAGATTCCAGCAGCCTTCTTAGTCCAATAAGCTAAGAGCCTTCAGAACGTTGACAGAATTTCTTAGTTTATTTACACAATCACTATAAGTATGTATTTTCTCATCTCTTTCTTTCATTTCACCACAGAATCTGTATTTATCCTTTATGCCATACTTGAATACAAAAGTTTTGGAAGATATTTATTAATTGGTGTATATTAATTGTATGGAGAAAAATTATTGAAATATTTTACACTTTCACATGTTAATGAAGGGACTGATTAACCTGTTTCTGGCTTCTGTCTTTCTCCATTCCCATTGCCTTTCATTTTTCAACTGTTTTCTGTGAATTTCTTTGTGCTGTCTTCAAAAATTGACAAAATGTATTAAAGTGCTGTTCACCCATCTTCATTGAAAATTATACAATGCTGAATATAAAAGAAAATCTAAATAAATGGAGACATATAATTTTTGTGGATTGGAGGATACAATTGAACAATAATATAAATTGTCTCCTCCATTTTTTTTTTTTGATCATTCATGGCGCTTGAAATCTGGTCCTGGGCGCTGTCCCTCTGCTCTTCAGTTCAAAGTGAATGCTCTACTCATTGAGCAAATGTGCCACTTCTGGTTTTCTGGTGGTTAATTGGACATAAGAGTCTTATGGACATTTCCATTCCAGCTGGCTTTGAACCGCAATCCTCAGATCTCAGCTTCCTATGCAACTAGGATTACAAGCATAAGACAACAGAGCTCAGGTTCACAGTTTTATTTATGTTTATGACAATTTCTAAAAGCACCTGTCTAGCACTCTTTTAGTCATTGACAAAGGAAAATAAGCTGGAATATATGTCTCTGTCCAATAGTAAAACTCTTAGTGTAAAATTGTTATATTTGTAGAGGAAAGATTATACAGCTCAATGGATCTGTAGGGCACCAGATTATATCCACGTAAATATTATCAAGGAATATTTAGTAAGGGGTAAATCCAAACATTTGAGGAATGATATTCTCTTTAATAAGTGGTGATAGGTTAGACAGTATTTGGGAGAATTAAAAAGTGAACATTGAATTAAACATAACAATTTATTCAAATGTTAAGTTCAAGCAGGATTAAAACATGGCATATAAAACAAAAAAAAGTGATGTGAATTAAAGCAAAGAAATTTGCTTACCAGAAGTGGTGCTATGGCTCAAGTGGTAGAACTCTAGCCTTGAGCTGAAGAGCTGAGGGACAGCATCTAGGCTCGGAGTTCAAGGCCCACAACCACCACAACCACCACCACCAATAATAAAAAGAATACTGACTGAAAAAGCAATAGTATTAAGCAGTCATAAAGATAGGCTCAAGTCTAACATTTCAGTACTATCTTAGATATCAGCAGCCTTCTAGTCCAATGAGTTCAATTGTCAAGACATCTTGACCATTTTGGAGACGAAGCTTTCTTAAATTTGGCATTAAAATTATAGGAAAGAAAAACGATATAGTTGAGCTCAATAAAAGTGTAAAACAATTTAGTCTGTGAAAGCTCATATACAAGTAGTGAATAGACGTTGGGAGCCGTTGACTCATGTATCTCATCTTATCTCCTTGGGAGGCTGTGATTTGAGTATTGCTGTTTGAATGCAGGTCACAAAATAAAGTCCCTGAGAATCTTATCACTGATTAATCAGCAAAATGCCAGAAGTGAGGCATGACTCAAATGGTAAATTGTTTAACAAATGCAACAAATCTCAGGGACCCTGAGTTCAAGCCTCAGCTGTGAGCAAAGATGATTCCCAGCACCTTCATGGGACTCTGGGAGTTTCAGAAACCCGGGATGCCTCGAGGATACTTTCTCTGAAATATGAAACTTGGGGACAGGATGTGGTAGACCATCCTTCCTGGCCCCAGGGAAGAGGAGAGGAGGCTCCTTGAGCCAGGCCTCAGCTCACTGGCAACCTCATTCACACCTGAGTGGGAATCGAGTGCCACAGAGCTGGTCAGCTGCTGGACAGAGATCTTTGAGAAGATAGGCATTCCACAGGCCCCAGAATCCAGCTAGTACATCATGGCTCACATCCTCGGAGCCAAAAGAGTTAAGTGTGGTGGCACCAGGAGGGTGGGAAGAGGGAGGAGGGAGAATTGTGGGAGAGCTTCATCAGGCTTTGCCCTTCCCCCCGCCCCAGGATGCTTACCTGCATCAAATGGGACTTTTCTGTAGTATTGTCATATGCAGATGCTCATATACTTATCCAACAGTTACAGTGTGCACCATGCTCCTGGGGGAATGCGATCACAGATGAAACGATCCAGTGCTGGTTCAATAGCACATGAAGAAACCTTAGATTGATCTGGATGCCGGTGCTTCACACCTGTCACCTAGCTACTTAGGAGGCTGAGATGGGAGGATTGAGGCTTAAGGCTGGGGCAGGCAATCCTGTAAGACTCTTATTTCCAACTACCAAAAAGAAAACACAAGAAGTGGATGTGTGGCTCAAGTTGTAGTCTGTTGGCCTTGAGTAAAAAGGCTCAGGGACAGCATCCAGGGTCCGAGTTCAAGGCCCATGAGTGAGAGAAGAAAGGTAAAAAGAGTGAGAGGAGGGAAGGATGGAGTGAGAAAAAGTGGAATGGAAGAAAGGGGAACAGCCAAGCCTTGGTTTGGAGTCCCTGGATCAAGGGAGCCAACCATTCACAATCTCTGTGGGCACAGTTTCAGAGCCTAAAGCCAGTATGTAGGACCAAGCCACTGACCTATCAGCAACTTCATGAAATCCAGGTGTTGTGTGGTTGCTGACTGCAGAAGGATGTAGACCCTAGGGCTCAGGGTGGGTCACCAGGTTTTAATCTCTCCTGGCCCCACCAAGTTTATTTTCTGGTCATATAAGAGGAAATGGTCCGGGCTGGGAAGGTGGCTCAGTGGTAGAGCGCTTGCCTTGCAATGCTCGAGGCCCTGGGTTCGATTCCTCAGCACCACATAAGCAAAAAGAAAAAAAAGCCGGAAGTGGCGCTGTGGCTCAAGTGGTAGAGCGCTAGCTTTGAGCTGAGGGACAGTGCCCAGGCCCAGATTTCAGGCCCCACGACTGGACCAAAAAAAGAAGAAGAAGAAATGGTCCAACAGCTAGTTAGGTGTTGGGGTGACAGAGTGTCAAGGTGGGGGAGGAAGATGAAATGGGAGGATGATCCCAGGTCAAGTGTTTCAGGACATTGGAGCCATAATCTCGCATGACAATCTAGACCATCAGTGATAGAGCCTTTGACCAACCATAGGGTTATTAAAAGTCCTGGTGTCTTGGGTTCACCATTGAGCACCTGGCTGTTGTCCACCGCAGGATGCCTGTGCAGTACAACTTTGTCGACTGGGATTTCCAGCGCTCAATCTGAAGATCACAACTCCAGTGTTCATTTCAAGACCAGAGACAGAGGTAAGTGTGCCACTGGCATAGGACAGCCAGGGAATGAGGGTGGGAGTCAGGACCTGTGTTTCCCGGAGACTTCCTCTAGGGGGCGCGAAGACCCTGTGACTGCCATTCTCAGAGGCAGAGGTGGGTCTCTTTGCTGGCTCAGCCTTTAGTCTAGATGGCAGATCTGGGATTCAGAGAGGGCAGGCTGGTGGTGGGGCAAGCTTGGGGAGGATGGTGGGAAAACAAGAGGCACTGAGCTCTGAGCAGGGTTGTTTCTTTGAGGATACTCACAACCTAGGAACATGCCTGCGATGGATCAGCCCTTTTCCCCTTCCTGAGAGCGACGGACCTAGAGCCTTCCAGTCTGCATCTCTTGGCCAAGAAATGCTTTTGTTCCCACATCCTGTGGTTGGATAACTAGAACTCACCTCACTGCTCAGTGTTGAGGCAGGACAGTGAGAGATCCTGAGTCTTTCATAAGGTCAGGGGATCCTCAGTATGAGATTGTCATTGAATGTCCTAACTTGGAGCATGGTCAGTCCCATCTAATACTGCCATGACGTAGGACATAGAATCTAGAGAATCAGAGCCGAATAGGGTCTGTTTTGGGAGTCTTGAGTATTATGTGTGAGCTTTCAGCTCCCGTATGCCCACCTGCTTCCCATTCTTGGGTGGGTCTTTGCTAGAAAAACTTGAAACTAGGGACTGGGTCCTATCCGTTGTCTCTTATGCTCAAAGCTATCACTCTATCATTTGAGCCACAGCTCCACTTCCAAATCTTTTGGATGTTTAATTGGGGATAAAGTGTTCTCATGGAATTCGCTGCCAAAGGTGGCTTCCAACTGCAGTCCTCAGATCTCAGTCTCCTTAAGGGATAGGATGACAGGCATGGAAAAATATGTTTGGCCTGTTGCCAGTTGCTCATGGCTGTCATCCTAGGTACTCAGGAGGTGAGATCTGAGGATCACAGATCATGGCCAGCCTGCTCAGGGAAGACCCTGAGACATTTTTTTCCAACAAACCACCAGAAAACTGGAAGGGGTGCTGTGGCTCAATTAGTTGAGTGCTCATCTTAGCTGAAGAGCTCATGGATAGCACCGAGGCCCAGAGTTCAAGCACCACAACAGAAAAAAGAAAGTAAGACATCTTTGCCTGCAAAGGATGGTGGAGGTGTGGGGGAGAGTGGGGTGTTTGCTGTGGTGGGAGACCAGGTTCTGGCCTCACTGTACACACATTTCTAAGAACTCCCCAAGTTTGCTCCAGTTTGAAGCCACAGCTTCAAGAGGACATGGCCTGTGGCAGGCAGGGAGTGGGCAAATGCGTGCAGGGGTGAGATTGTTGTGTTTTTATTCTCTCCATTGAAGGATGGATTTGAGTGCTGGGTGTCAAAGTCTCAAATAAAGGGTTTCAAGAAGTTTGTGGCCTGAGGAGATGGGTTTCCTCTGGGTATATGAAGGTGGCTGAAGCCGGAAGCCACTGGTGCCTCACAACTCTCATCCTAGATACTCAGAAGGCTGAGATGTGAAGAACGTGGGTCCAAGCCAACTTGAGTAGAAAAGTCTGTGAGACTTGATGACCAAAGGATCAACCAGGGAACAGGACGTGGTGCTGTGGTTCAAGTGAGAGAATGCTCACTTTCATCTGAAGAGCTGAGGGACAACACCGTGGCCCAGAGTTCAAACTCCATGACCAACCACAAAAAAAGAGGTGACTAAGTTTTCTGCATACCAATGTGTACGGTAGGATATGCCATGCTGGTCGATGAGACATTCCAGATATGAGAGAGGCTCAACCTAACGGAAGGAGTTTATGGTTCTGTTCTCAGGGACTACTGAAGCCTTGGGCTTTTCTTGTGTGTGTGTGTGTGTGTGTGTGTGTGTGTGTGTGTGTGTGTGTGTGTCTGTGTCTGTGTGTCTGTGTCTGTGTCTGTGTATGTTTGGAGGTGGAAGAACTGGGCCTTGAACTCAGGGCCTAGGTGCTGTTCCTGAGCTTTCGTGCTCAAAGCTAGTGCTCTGACACTTGAGCCACAGCTCCTCCTCTGGCTATATGGTGGTTCACTGAAGATAAGAGCCTCAGAGACTTTCCTGTGCAGGATGGCTTTGAACAGTGATCCTCAGACTTCAGCCTCCTGAGTATCGAGGATGACAGACAGGAACCACCTGTGCCAGCTTTGTGTGTGTGTGAGTGTGTGTGTGTGTGTGTGTGTGTGTAGAAGTTGGTTGTAACAAGGAGCACTGGACCCTTTGATAACTTCTAACTGCAATCTTTGGGGGGTGCATGGGCTTTGTGACTGAGGTGTGGGGGTCTGGAAGGGTGAGATGCTTGAAGGGGACTCAGCACCGTTAAATTATAAGACCAAGGGGTCTTTGTGCCCTGGAACTGTCTACTCCCTGGGGTATGGTTTGTGGCAGAGGGAGCTTGGGAGAGCCTGGGAGTGAGGCCTGCAGGGGGTGGCTCCCCAGGGGGACAGAGACAGCAACTGATTCTTGACCACAGTTGAAGTTCTGGGTTGGGCATGGAACCTTTGGACCACAGTATCCTCATAGGACAGTTGTGAGGAAACAAGGGATGAATACAGGGGGATCTCTGGGGCAGAGCCAGGCATAGAGGGAGTGGTCATCAGATAAGGTTCTTGGCAATTCTGTGAGCATATGACAGGAAGATACCTGGAAAGGGCTCAAATGGGCCCTGTTATTTATCGTGCCACAGGTATGGGATTATAAAACAAAACATGGCTTTCTTTCAGCCTTACCCTATCCACGTGAGGAAGGGGAACTTTCACTGTTCAGTTTTGCTGCTGGGGAAAATGAGGCATGGAGAAGCTGGTTAACCTATTCATGACCCCCAGCTGAAAGAAAGCTCGACCTGACTTCACTGCCATTCTCTCTAGGACAATGCCATTCTCTCAGTCCACTTCTTGTGGTGGGAAGTCCACTTCTTGTCAGTCATGGGGCTTGAACTCTGGGCCTGGACGCTGTTTCCAAGCTCCTCAGATCAAGGCTAGCACTCTACCACTTGAGCCACAGCACAACTTCCAGTTTTCTGGTGATTCTTTGGAGATAAGAGTCTCACAGACCTTCCTGCCTAGGCTGGCTATGAACCATGATCCTCATATTTCAGCCTCCTTTGTAGTTACCATTATAGGGCTTAAGTGTAATTCCGACTCTCTCCTCTTTCTCTCTCTCTCTCTCTCTCTCTCTCTCTCTCTCTCTCTCTCTCTCTCTCTCTCTCTCTCTCTCTCTCATCAGAACTCTCTGTCTCTCCCTCACACAGGAACTTGTTGAATGGGTGCTGGAGGAGGTGGCCCAGCGTCGCCATGTGTGGCTGGGACCCAAGGTGGCCCTCTCATTCTGGAGGTAGGCTGTGGGTCAGGAGCTTTCTTGCTCAGGCTGTTGAACTCACTCCCTCAGGTAAGCCCATCTGTGGCTGGGCTAGAACGTGATGGTTATTCATTGTCAGTTCATCTGGTGAGTCCTTCCTCACTACCCTCTTCTAAGACAGTTAAAGGAAAGTGGATGAGGAGGCATCATGTTATCCAACTGCACAGCCGAATCCCGGGCCTCTGATCCTCACTGTCACCTATCTGGCCAGACCCTGATTATAAGAAAATGAATTCACTCTATGTCTACTTTGCTTTGTTGGGGTGTGTCTTTTCAGGGAGGGGATATGGTGTGCAGAGGAAAAACCCCAGACCTGATACCTCCTGGGGGATATTTGTTCTGGTGACAGAGCCAAGTCATTGCTGTGGATAAGGAGGAAGCTACAATCAGACTGACCCGGAACGATGCTCAAAGGTAGGTAGGCTGTTGAAGTATCAAACCCATTCATGTCTGCTCCTAACTCACAACAACGGGGATGCAGTGCGGATGGCTCAGCAATGGCTCTAGGGAATTATAAATGGATGATGGCGGTCAGGTGTTGGTGGCTCTAGCCTGTCATACTGGCTATTCGGGAGGCTTAGTTCTGATGGTGTTGACTGAGAGCCAGCCCAGGCAGGGAGATTCTTATCTCCCATAAACCACCTACCCCCCACCACAAAAAAGATATATATGGTGCTGTGGCTCAATTTGTAGAGCCTCAACCTTGAGTAAAAGAAGCTCAGTGATGAAACTGAGGCCCTGAATCCAAGCCCTGGGACTCCCCAAAAAATAAAATAAATGAATAGTGGGCACCGGTTATCTTAGTACCAAAAAGGATGGATTCATTCTTCTCTCTGGTACTTGTAGCCAAAGGTAAGGGGCTTACCTTGATGTTCCTCTAAACCTCTTCTCTCTATTATCTCTCCCAGCTTCAGTTGCAGGATAGAATTCAGATCATCCCACTTGATGTGACCTTATGAACTCTCCCCTACCCACCTTCCTTGGTGTGGAGATCGTGGATGTACTTACTACTGGGAGAATGAAGCACCGGAGAGTTGGGGGTAGGTATCCCTGAAACTCATACTCTCACAAACACACTCACATAGGCCAACTCAGACTAGCCTTTTCCAAAGACATTTTATCTCCTTGGATTAACTGACCTAGGAGAGGAACTTGATCCCCTGTAAATGACTATTTTAATTAGGGCTTGCTAGTTGACACGAAATAAACAGAAGCTCAAAAGAAAGGCTCTGGTGCTTGTCATATCTTGCTCAGGCTCACGCCTGACATACTGGTTCTTCAGTAGGCAGAGATCTGAGGTGCAAAGATCCAAGCCAGCCATAAGCTAGAAAGCAAGTGAGACTCTACTCTCCATGGAACCACCAAAATGTTAGAAGTGGAGCTGTGGCTCAAGTGCTGGAGCATCATCCTTGAACAGAAAAACTCAGAGAGACAGCTCCCAGATCCTCACTTCAAGCCTCATTTCTTGCCCACAGACTGCGTGGGCCTCAAGTGCACTTTCATGGAGTGTGATACAGCACAGGTCCCTGGGTAGTGCATCAGAGCCTTCAGAAATTGGGTGGTGAAAGCCAGGCTTTCCCCTTTGAGCATTCTCAATCTACACCAGCCGGATGGAAGAGAATGACAAGGCCAGTATTGTGTAGATCTGAGAAGATCCCCGCCCCCCTCCCTGCCAGGGCAATTGGAGCAGGATTCTTAAAGGCAGCACTTGAAAGGGGGTCTTTCTTAACAAGGAGGATCTGACAGGAAGCATAGAGAGTAAAGATGCTGTAGATAAAGGACAACATATTGGAGCATGTTCATTTCCAGCCAGGGCTGCTGGTGAGAAACTCAGTACAGATGTACAAGATTGTCACGAGACAGGCTGAAGAGGTCACATAAGAACACTATCCAGGATTGGGATTGTGTCTTAGCAGTAGTGGGCTTGTGTAGAGCACAGGAAACCATGGGTTCAATTCCTAGGTCCCACATGCACAGAAAAAGCCAGAAGTGGCACCAAGAGAGTGCTTGCCTCAAGCAAAGGAAGCTCAGGGACAGTGCCTGGGCCCCCAGGCCAAACCCAAGGACTGTCAACATAAAACAGCACTCCAAGGGACATGGGTGATAGGTGGATTTTTATGCCCTGTAGCTCTTAGTAGATCCATCCATGTGTCATGTCCCCTTCTTTGACAGAGGGGAGATGGACACTCCTTCTACCCTGGGCACCCCTGGTTATCAGCATCCCTCCAAACATCTTCCACCGAAACTTGGAGCAGCCAGCCCTAGAAATCCTCAGGAACTGGTTGGGTGGGGTGGGGAGATACAGGCCCCAGAAGTCCTAGTGGGTCTGATCTGCCCCGGAAGACCAGGCCATCCAGAGGAGGTGGATGGGAACTTAGAGATGGGTAGTGATGTGAAGGGGGCCCTTTAATGCCCATGTCCCCACCAAGATTCCGAGCCTCCCTGTCCCTGAATGAGATAGCGGAGTGTCTAAGTGGTAGTTTCTAGAGGAGGACTAGGTGGAAATTCTAAAGAATGAGACACCATAAGCCCTGCTCTGGTGGCTCACACCTGTCATCCAGGCTACTTGGGAGGCTGAGATCCAGAGGATCTTGTTTCCCAGTGCAGGCAGGAAGCTCCCATGAGAGTCTCATCTCCAATCTCCAACCATAAGTGGCACCATGGCTCAAGTTGTAGACCACTGGCCCTGAGCAAAAAATCATCATCAGGGACAGTACCCAAGCCCGGAGTTAAAGCTCTTCTACCAGGAAAACAAGAAAGACACCCCTTGCTTGCAAGAGATGGTGAAGGAGTGGGGTTGCTGTGGTTGGGAGACCAGGTGCTTGCTTCAGTGTACAGACATTTCTAAGAACTCCTCAGGTTTTCCCGAGTGTGAAGTCATAGCATGGTGGGCGTTACCTTACCAAGAACTACAGAGGTTGTGGTCTGTCTAAGGCAGGGAGTGGGCGAATGGGAGCAGGTGTGGGAGGGTAGTTTCAACTATATTGTCTCCACCCAAGAAAGAATGGTTTTGGATGCTGGTATCAAAGTCTGAAGTGAAGGGTTGCATGTGCCTTGTGGCCTGACAAGTTTGGTTTCCCCTGGGTGTAAGAAGGTGGTTGAAGCTGGGAGCTGCCATTGATTCACAACTGTCATCCTAGCTACTCAGGAGGCTAAGATCTGAGGATTATGGTTCAAAGCCTGCTTGGGCAGAAAAGTCTGTGAGACTTTCAGAAAAACCAGAAGTGGTGCTGTGGCTCCAGTGGTAGAGTGCACACCTTCAGCTGAAGAGCTGAGTTTTGTGGGAAGGCCAAAGTTCAAACCCCATGACCTACAACCAAAGATAAGATGGGTGAGTTTTCTTCATAGAGGTGTGTACAGAAGGAAATGCCATGCTGTGTGATGAGCCATTCCAGATGTGTGAGAGGCTCTGTGATTTGTCTACATTTGGTCTGGGGACAGTAGTGCCATCTTCTCAGAGTTTGGGATGTTCAGGTGCTCAGGGACTGCTGAGGCCTTGGACTACCCATGAGTGTGTGTGTGTGTGTGGGGGTGTCTGTGTGTATTTTTCCCTCATCTTTCTCTGTCCACTTCCTGGGTGCTTGTTTGCCTCTTTCTGACCTCGGATGGTGACACTGCTCCATGGCAACTTTGCCTTTAGCCCCCATCAGGGTCTACAATGAGTCCTAAATTGTCAGAGACCTGCACATTCCAGCTTGTCTTTGGGGCCCAAGTCCGGCTGTCCATATCTTTGTCTGCCTCCAGGGGATTCTGGGTCTGCAGGGCCGGCTGGCATAGTTTCGTGCCTTCCTCTTGAGGTGGGGGGCAGGGTCAGTCATGCGATGTCCTGTCTTTTTCCTCAGCTGGGCTTCTGGAGGTATATCATACTTCTAGCAGTCTGACAGTGGAGTGGGGGAAGGGTGTTTGCCAGTGGCTCTGGACAATCCAAGCTTGATAGCTGACTAAAGGCTGCCCACACAAGGTGGATTTGGGCCTACATGGGAGGTGAGGCCAAGGGGGGTTGGAAGTATTGGTCGGTGTCTAGGAAATGTCAATGTACATTTCTGGAGGCAAGTATTTTTTCCAGCCATAGTTGGGCCTCTTAGGTACTTCTAGACAATTCTGGATGCCCAGAACACAGAGGCACAGACTTTAGATTCCAGGGCCAGGGAACTGGGGGGATGAGAGACTGGTATGGCCAGTACCTCAATGTTCTGGGGCATTAACCTTGACCTGGCTATGCCCCCCTTGTGTAAGTTCACTTCCTAACCCAGTGCTGGCCACACACCGGCCACTTGTGCTGTGGAAGTGGCAGGAGCAGAAGTGAGATCTAGGATGAGCAAAATCTGGATTTATGGCCTGATTGGGGTGGGAGGTGGTGTCTTACAAAAATCTTAGAGCTGGAACTCAGAGTTTGGCACTGTCCCTGAGCTTCCTTTGCTGAAAGCTAACACTCTAACACTTGAACAACAACTCACCTTTCATCTTTTTTAGTAGTTTAGTAGACAGAAGTTTCTCACGTATTTTCCTGCCTGGGCTGGCTTTAAGTTGCCACCCTAAGAGCTCAGCCTCTTGAGTAGCTAGGATTGCTGGTATGAGCCACTGGCATCCAGCTGCAAGGATGTCTTTTCATACTCTCTTCTGTTCTAACAGCTGTCTACTTGCCCTGGCCTAGATCTCTGACCTCCATGTCAGCTCCCACCAGCCCCTGATTATGTGAAGAATATAAACCTCAAACCTGATCCCATTTCTTTGTTCTCAGGGGAGGAGTTTATGTTTTGTCTGAAGCCTGGGGTAGGAGGGGTAAATGTAGATGGGTGATCAACTGGGAGAGAGGTAGTCTGTTTTAGCCAAGGAGGAGTTTGGCCAGATGCTAATAGCTCATGCTCTCATATTCCTAGCTCCTCAGGAGTATGAGATATGAGGATTGATATTCAGAGGCAGCCCAGCTAGCAAAGTCTGTGAGACTCTTTTCTGCAAATAACCACCCGAAGCCTGGAAGAGAAACTGTGGCTCAAGTGGTAGAGTGCTGGCCCTGAATGAAAAAAGTGAGGGAGAGAGCCCAGGCCCTGAGTTCAAGACCTAGTACCAAGATGTGTACGAAAATGTGTGCATTCACATATACACACACACAGGAAGATGGTAATGATGAGCTGAGCTAGAACTGGGGTCAGTCTTGAGTCATATTCATAGTAAACTCTCAAGCCAGATCAAGTGGTTTCTCCCTAAGTCCTCCTTGGGCTGAGTGGTTGGCCCATGGCAGTAAGTTCCATGGAACATGCCCCTCCATCCAAGCACAGGGCCACAGGACCAAGGGAAGGACACTAAAGATGATCCTTTGTAGTCAGCCTACAATTGCCGACCTTCATCTGCCCCCTTCCACCCCCTGGTGAGGAAAGCAGTGGTCTGAGCACTGGGACTCCTGGGATAGTGACTGCTACAAGCAGCAGCCAGCCAGCTGTGGATTCCGGAGCCTACAAGCCTTTCATGAGCTCGACTCCACACCTGCCCAAGTTGTGCCTGACAAACTCACACTCTTGTGATGCCCACGTGAGCAGGCGTTACCTGGTGTGACATCTTGCAGCTCCTGCTCCTCCTGGCCTAGAACCGTGGTCTGAGACATCGAATTACTGCTCAGATCGACATTGCGCCCATGACAGATGCTTTTCTGATGAGCTCCATACCCCAAGGCTCGACCCTTCTTTGGTACTGTGGCCGATCTATAGGCAATGGCCTCCAAAGAGGCTGCTCTCAAGACTTGTAGATCTAGATATTGGGAGACCCTCAGGGGTCCACTGGAAAATACTCTTCCTAGAGCCACAGAGTAAGACCAAGCAGGCTAGGTGTTGGTCATGGGGCTTGAACTCTGGGCCTGGGCACTGTGCCCCAGCTCTTCAGCTTACCACTTGAGGTACAGAGCCACTTCTGGGTTCTGGAGGTTCCTTAGAGATCAGAGTCTCCCAGACTTTCCTGCTCAGACTGGCTTTGAACCGCAATACTCACATCTCAACCTTCTGAGGAGCTAAGAGTACAGGTGTGAGCTACGAGAGCCTGGCTGATCTGGCCTTTCACCACAGTGGACTAGGAGCTCTTGAAAGCTTTTCTTTATATTTTAGGTGACAGTACTGGGGACTGAACTCAGGGGTCTGGGCTCTGGTCTCTTAACTTTTTCCCTCAAGGTTAGCTCTCTACCAATTGAGCCACAACTCCATTCCTGGCTTTTGGTAGTTCATCGGCAAGAAGAGTGTCACTAATTTTCCTCCCCTGAGCTGGCCTGACCCACGATCTCTATCTCACTCTACTGAGTAGCTAAGCTTTACAGGGGTTGAGCCACTGCTGGCATTGGGCTAGAAGCTTTTCTTAAGCAAGAGTTCTTCCCTGCGTTTGTACTGACTCCTCCAGGCAAAGGAATTCTGAGGGTCAGGAGCTGTGAAAAATAGGCTTCCAGCCACCAGAAATGGCAGGGGTCCGTGGTGAAAAGCCAAGCTATTCTTCTCCCGGGCCCCATTCTGGGACCCCACCCTCCGCCCTGTGACTCAAGTACAAACCTTGGCCCAGCCATGAATGTCCTGACAGACTCTTCTGAAGCCACAGAACCTTCATTCCACCCACAAAACCTGCTCTACAGCACACCGCAAGACCTTTGCCCATGCTTTACCTTCTGCCTGAGGCTCTCTGTCCTGTATCCACATCTTAGAACTCCTGTGGAAATTTGGCATTGGTTATATCACCTCCTGGAGCAAGTCTTATCTTCCCTTATCCCTCTTTTTTTTAAAAATATTGAGTTGTTAGAGATGGAACTTGTGCAGGGTGACTGGCAAATGCTCTATCTTGAAGTGTGTGTGTGTGTGTATGTGTGAGTGCGTGTTTGCCAGTCCTGGGGTTTGAATTCATGGCCTGGATTCTATCTGATACCTGAGCTTTTGTGCTCAAGGCACTGTACTACTTGAACCACATCTCTACTTCTGGCTTTATGGGTGTTTAATTAGAGAAAAGTGTCTCATATGACTTCCCTGCTTCCAATTGGGATCCTTAAATCTCAGCCTCCTGACTTGCTTACAGAGGTGAGCCACCAGCAGTTTCCCTCTACTCTACCTCTTACCTATAACCATGGCCCTTCTCTGAGTCCCACAAGAGTATGTCATACTAGGCTCATTTTTTTTTTTTTTTTGCCAGTCTTGGGTCTTGAACTCAGGGTCTGGGTATGTTTCTGAGCTTCTTTTGCTCAAGTCTAGCACTCTATCACTTAAGCCACAGTGCAACTTTTGCCTTTTTCTGTTTCTTTGGTACTGAGTAATCGAACCCAGGACTGAGTGTGTGCTAGGTAAGCACTACACCACTAAGCCACATTCACAGCCCAAGGCTCACTTCTCATGGGAGTTATGAGGGTGGGATTTAGTGGCATACCCCTTTGGCAGAGAAATTGTTCACTATTTAATATCTTTGCCAAGATTTGGGACCAGCCTGAGACTCGGCAATTACAAATGATAAATGAATTATAGTCACCAGGCCCCAGAGGTCTAGGCTCACATCCTACAGAGGGATAGAGACTATGGAGCCAGAAACTTCGACAACTCCTACAGTCTAGGAACTATGGTCTCCCTGGAGACAGTGGCTTGCTGCTAGGTGTCCCGATGGGAGACTTAAGCCAGAATATAAGACTTCAGTTATTAAATGGCAGAGAAGGATGCTTTGGTCAAGCCACAGGCTCAGACTGAGTACTCTTCAGGGCTTGTCCCAGCTTGACCAGGTTGGGGGGCTGGCCATGGGCAACCTGCTGAATGCCCATCATCCATACATCATACATCCATATATAGAGACATGCAGTTATTGCCTCATTTGGGGGGTGGGCTGTTCCCGGTTTGTACTATGAGCCTAGGCCCTGGCCCTGAGCTCTTTTTGTTCAAGGGTAGTGCTCTGCCCTTGAGCCACAGCTCCATTCATTTTTTTCTTGTGATATCTTAGAAATAAGAGTCTCATAGACTTTCCTGCCCCCGCTGAATTCAAATTGGCATTCTCTACATCTCAGCCTCCTGAGGAGCTAGTATTACATGCAGGAGCCCATGGCTCCTGGGTTTCTTTTCTTCTTGTTGTTCTTTTTTACAATTGTAACAATCTGAAATCTTGATGGTGTCATTTCAATGGTTTGCATTCAAAGTAAACTACCCAGGCCTGGAGTTCAAATGATAGGATTGCCACCCACAAATGGAAGGAGATCCTTCCTATTCATGGGAATACCAATGGAATATTATCAAAGTAATAAACTTGCAGTTAATCCATGATTCTATTTTAGAATACCACACAAAGGTTATTGGATATATATCTTCCATTCCAGCACCATGGTATAATTCCCCTAATGGAAGTCTATTGACTAATTTTTAATTAATGCTATTATAAGTATTCAAACGTGATACTTCATTAAATGGAGGCACTATTTAGTAATGAATAATTAGTAATTATATATGAACATGTATACTTTAATATCCTCACCTTCCCTCTCTCTGTATGCATATATATATCTACATATCTATCTATCCATCTATCCATCTATCTATCTATCTATCTATCTGTCTATCTATCTATCTATCTATCTATCTATCTATCTATCTATCTATCTATCTATCTATCTATCTATCTATCTATCTAATCTATCTAATCTATAAAGCACTACTACGGCTTGATTACAGGTCCTCAGAACTCCTGGAAGCTCAGTTTGCCAGAGGCTAGTGTGCTAAGACTGTAACCCCATTTATGGATTGGCCATTGAAGGCAGTGAGTTGAAATTCCAACATGGCCAAAAATTTATTCGTGGATTAAGAAGCCAATTTTGACATATTTATTTTTTCCTTCTCTGAGAAAGTCCTGGGTCTCAGTATGATACATAATCCATATGCGGATATATCCTATGTGATATGATGTAATAAAAAATGTTGTATGTGTAATAATACTAAATAAATAAGGGTAATAAGCATCATATACAGTAAACCCAGGTATGTAAATAGATCTCATATATTAATATTCCTTTTTCCAGTGCTCAGGCTTCAATTCAGGCCCTGAGAACTGCTCTGAATTTCTTGTTTTCAATCACGGTGAGCCTTTGCCCTTCACATACAGTGCCACAGATTTATCTAAATATAAGGCCTGCCAGGAAAATGGTGCAAATTCCAAACCAGGGCTTTATTATTGTTGTTATTATTATTGTTAGCCGAGCACAGGGCTTGCACTCAGGTCTTGGCATTTCTGTCACAGCAGACCCTTGTATCCGAAGACCCGAGTTCAAATCTTGGGGCTGGCAAAAAAAATAAAATAAAATAAAAAGGAGAAGCATAAAACTGAGAAGTTCAAGAAGGTGGTTTTACTTTTTTTTTTCCTTTGTATTGTAACCATCCTGGGTCTAAATGACAAGTCCCAGAAAGTGTACATGACCTTGCATTGCTGATGTTTGGCAAGCTATTAAGGAAGCCATACCGAAACTGGCAACTTAGTTCTGGAGGTCGAATCCCGGGATTGCCGCTAATGAATGGTGGAGATTCTAAGAAACCCATTCCCATATACATCCATACAAATGGAATGTTATAAAAGTAACAATTAAATTGGTAGTTAGTGTATGATTATAAAATTATACACAACAATTATACCACATTGACTAATTTTCAATTAAACCTTTATTTTGTGTTCAACCATGAGAGTTAAAAAAAGGAAGGAATAATTTAATTGCCAATAATCGGTAGTAATATTGTATATGCAATTTCATAGTATACAGACATATGTCTCTTGTTTTATGCATATACATCTATCTATCTATCTATCTATCTATCTATCTATCTATCTATCTATCTATCTATCTATTTATCTTTCTATCTACCAATCTACACATTTATCTGTTTATACACTTGTCACTACTGGGGCTCAGTGGTAGAGTGCTCGCCTAGTACATGCAAAGTCCTAGGGTCGATTCCTCACTACTGTGTGCATAGATAAATCTGGAAGTCGTGCTTTTGCTCAAGCAGCTGAGCACTAGCTGAGCATAAAAGCTTAGAGACTGTGTGTCAAGACTCTTACTCAAGACCCAGGAATGGCACCAAAAAAGATGGAATGTTCTGACTGCAACTATTTAAGGATATCACTGCAAATAGCTCATCACAGAGCAAGTCTGGAGTCTGGTGCAGACAGCTGCTGTCTCACCTGCATACCAGCTACACAGAACCAGATGCTGCTGGCTCGCTCACCCCTGTCATCCAAGATACTTGGGGGCTGAGATCTGACACTGGTGAGTATAAAACCCAGCCCTGGCAGGAAGTCTGCGAAACTCTGAACTGTGGCTCAAAGTGGTAGAGCTCTAGCCTTGAGCAAAAGATCTTAGGACATGGGAAGGGATGTGAAGGGTAAACAAAGGAGGAGGCTGCAATGCTTGATAAGAAATGTACGCATTATCCTGCCCACGTAATTGTAACCCCTCTGTACAGTATGTTCACAAATAAAATAAAATAAAATGAAAAAAAAAGATCTTAGGACAGTAACCAGGCTTTCAATGCAATCCCCATGGCTGACTCCACCTCCCCCCAAAAAAACTCCTCTAAATCATTAGATGTGAACTTTGTGTGGTTTATGACGTGTTTCTGAAAGAATGGTGATATTGATGAAAACACCCTAATTCTGCTGACAGTGTGTGGGATACAGCTATGTGATGAGTCCTTCATGAGGTTTCGTGTGCTGAGTCCTACTTTCATCTGGTTCTTGTAAGAGCACCACAAGTCAGATGATTGTGCTGTAGAGAAATTCGAGTCTCAGACATGTCCCCACATCAGGGCCAAAATTATGTTTGTCTCTTGCAGACAATTGTTTGGGTTTATTTTTCTCAGTCATGAACCTTGAACTCAGGGCCTAGCCCCTTACCCTTCCCTGTTGGGCTCATGTCTAGCCCTCTACCACGTGGAGCCAAGGACCCCTTGCAACACAATGTTACAGTCTAGGTATCTGCAGCTGAGATCTGTCTTCCTGCCTACCCAGGAAGCTGAGATATGATGATCTCGGTTCCAAACTATCCCAGACACAAAAGGTCCCATGAAACTATAATCTCCTTTTTAGCACTTAGAAACTTGAACTGGAAGCTGGGTGCTGGTGACTCGCACCTGTCACCTAGCTACTCAGGAGCCTGAGAGTTGAGGGTCACAGTTCAAAGCCAGGCTGGGCAGGAAATTGCTTGAGAGGCTTCTCTCCAGTGAGCTACCAAAAACCTCCAGGGATGCTGTAGCTCAAGTGGTAGAGCGATTGGCTTTAGCTGAAGAACTCAAGGACAGCACTCAGGCCTAGACATAAATTCCTCCAACTTCCAAAAAGAAGAAAGAAAGAAACCTGAAGTGGAGTGCTGGGAATGTGTCTTAGGTGTAGAGTGTTTTGCCTGTATGAATCCCTGGGTTTAATTCCTTAGTACCACATACTAGAAAAAGCCTGAAGTGGCTATGTGGCTAAAGTGATAGAATGCTATCGTTGTACCGGAGAAACTCAGGTCCAGCGTTCAGGTCCTGAGTTCAAGCTCCAGGACAAGTGTATGCACACACATACATGTGCACACAGACACACACACACACACACACAGAGATACACACCCACACACATACACAAACACAAACACAGATACCAGAAGTGAAGGTTTGACACCAAATGGTAAAACACTGAGCTTCTATTCTGAGCTCATGGTCAGCACCCAGGCCCTGTGTTCAACCCCAAAACCTAGCCATCCGTGGCCAAACTAGGAGAGGTCAAAGGTTTCAAAACTTGATGAGCATCACCAGCCCCAAATGACAGGGAGCATTGTGATATTACACATGTGCTTAGATTTAGCAAGCTTCCAGAAACCAAGGAAGCCACCGTTGTCAATAATGAATCATTTCATTATGTTCAGCTCCCTTGTTTTCTGCCAAAAGGACCCTTGAAATAATTGTAGCAGGTTATTTTAACACTGGAACACAGTCTGAAAAAGACAGGATAAATGCAGGGAACTTGGCCTGCCACAGGAGGTGGCACAAATGAAGGTTTCCTGTCAAAACAGCACTGGGGAGAAAGATAGCTTGGGGTACAAAGAGGCCTTTTTCTCCTGGCCTTTAGAGCCTGCCCACACTCCTCCTCACTAATTGGCCTGGATTAAGTTGTTTATTACACAGCTGTACTGGAGTGAGGCCTTTTGTCTGCCTGTTCCAACAATGAGGCAGACTTCCTCCAGCACCCTGGGGTGTGCAGAAAACCTCAGGCTACACTGGGAACAGTGAGGGGAGCCCCGGAACATGCACTGTCTTAAAAGCACGGTCTGTGGTTTGAAATCATTCTATTCAAAGCAAATTTTCTAGCTGGATGACTTTCATCATAGGGACTCTGGACCTTTACCGATAGAAATGCATGCATACATACATGGGGAAACATGGAGTTACTTGTTTTTTATTTTGCTTTTTTTTGGCAGGTCCAGGGGTTGTATTATGAGCCTAGGCACTGTCCCTGAGGTCCTTTTGTTCAAGGGTAGCGCTCTTTCCTTGAGCCACAGCCCCACTCATGACGAGTTTTTATTCCTTTGATCCCTGAGAAATAAGAGTGCTGTGGACTTTCCTGTCCTGGCTGAATTCAAACTGGCATTCTCTACCTCCCAGACTCCTGATGAACTAGGATTACAGGCAGGAACAAATGACACCTGGCTTTCTTTTCTTCTTGTTCTTTTTTTCATTATGACAAACTGAAATATTCACAGTGTCATTCTACTGGTTTGCATTTTGAAGTAAACTACCCAGGCCTGGAGTTCCAATGCCTGGACTGCCACCTACAAATGGATGGAGATCTTGAGAAAGTCTTTCCTATTCATGTGAATGTTTAATGGAGTGTTATGAAAGTAACAATTGAATTTGCAGTTAGTTCATGATTGTTTTATAGAAGGCCACACAAAAATTATTGGAGTATGTCTTCCATTTTAGCTATTTTGTATAATTCTCCCAATTAAAGAATACTGACTACTTTTACATTAATGCTTTAATAAGTATTCAACAATGATACTTCATTAAATGGAGGCATAATTTAATAATAATTCATAATATATATAACTTAATATCCTCACACTGTCTCTCTCTCATATATATTACAAACTACACATCTATTTATCTATCTATAACTATATCTATATCCATATCTATATCTACACCTATATCTTTATCTGTCAACCACTACTCTGGCTTGTTTCCAGGTCCTCAGAACTGGTTGGCAGCTCAGTTTGCCAAAGGCTTTTGTACTACAACTGATCCTTTCATGAATTTGGCATTGTGGGCTGTGAGTTCAAATCCCAGCATGGCCAAAATTTTGTATGTGGAGTCAGAAGCCAATTTTTACACATTTTTTTCCTTCTCTATGAAAGTCCTGGGTCTCAGTATGATGTATAATCCATATTCAAATAAAACCATGTTATAAGATTAAATAAATGTTATATATGTAATAATACTAAATAAAATAAAAAATATGGGTAATAAATGTCATATGGAGTAAACCCATGTATGTAAATAGATTTCATATATGAATATTATTTTTTTCAGGGCTGGGGCTTGAATTGGGCCCTGGAAACTGGACTGAAATTCTTGTCTTCAATGACGATGAGCTTCCTCTCCCCCACAGTGCCACAGTTACCCAGACCTTGAGTTCAAATCCCAGGCCAGCCAGAAAAATGGTGCAAATTCCAAGCCAGGGCCTTAATTTTTTTTGGCCAGGCCTGGGGCTTGAACTCAGCTCGTGGTAACTCTTCCTCACCTTCCTCATCTTAGGCTGAGGTGCAGCCTCTGGACCCACAGCCCATCCTGAGATCCTAGGACCCGAATTCAAATCTTGGGACTGGCAAAAAAAAGTGCTGGGAAGGTAGCTCAGTAATAGAGCAGTAATAGAGTCCTTGCCTTGCATGCATAAGGCCATGGATTCAATTCCTCAGTACCACATAAGCAGAAACAAGTCAGAAGTAGTGCTATGGCTCAAGTGGTAGAGCGATAGCCTTGAGCTGGAGTTGAGGGACAGCACCGAGACCCAGAGTTCTGACCCCAAAACCAAAAAGAAAAAAGAAGAAAAGAGAAGGGTAAAAAATTAGAAGGTTAAAACTGGGAAGTATCAGAGGCGGTTTTACATTGTTTTTTCCTTTGCATTGCAAGCAGGGCTCGGAAAGTGTAAATGACCTTGCACTGCTGAATTTTGGTGGGCTATCTGGGAAGCCATAACCCAAACCAGAAACCTAGGCCTGGGGTATGAATCCCAGGACTCCCACCTATGAATGGTAGGATATCCTAAGAAATGCATTCCGATATACATCCTTATAAATGGAATGTTGTAAAGTAACAATTACATTAGTGTATGATTATATTATAAAATTATACACAATAACTATACTATATTGAAATTTTCAATTAATAATTTGTTATGTATTCAACCATTATATTTCAATACAGGAAGGAATAATTTATTGATAATTGGTAGTAATATAATATATATAATTAAATAATATACAGACATCTCTGTCTTGTTTTATACATATATATATATGTATATATATATATATATATATATATGTTACAATCTACATATCTATTTCTACACTTGTCATTCCTGGAGCTCAGTGGTAGAATGCTCGCCTCTAATGCATGAAGACCTGGGTTCAATTCCACACTATTACATGCACGGATAACCCGGAATTAGTGCTGTCAAGCAGTTGAGCACTGGCTTTGAGCATGAAAGCTTAGGGACTGTGTCTAGGCCCTTACTCAAGCCCCAGGACTGGAACCAAAAACAAGTTAGAATGTTCTGACTGCAATTATAGAAAGGCAGGATTTCAAATACCTCATCACAGAGCAAGCTGGGAGTCTGAAACTGACAGCTGTCATCTAACCTGACTTAACCAGAGGTCAATAGCTGCAGCCCAGCATCATGGAACCAGACACTGCTGGCTCACCACTAGCTGCTCAGGGGGTGAGATCAGACACTGGGGGTTGAAAACTCAGCTCTGGCAGGAAGTCTGGTAGACTCTGAGCTGTGCCTGAAAGTGATAGAGATCTATCTTTGAGGAAATGATCTTAGAACAGTACCTCCAACCTATGAGTGAAATCCCTGAGGCTGATGACTCTCCCCCACAAAACACCCCTCTAAACCATTAGATGTGAACTTGTGAGGTTTGTGACGTGTATCTGAAAGAATGGTGATACTGAAGAAAGTACCCTAATTCTAATGACAATTTGTGGGATATAGCTATGTGATGAGTCCTTCCTGGGGTGCTGGGTGTTGAGTACTTCTCGATTGTCCATGGGGTACTGAGTGCTGAATCCTTCACAGGGTGCTATGTGCTAAGTCCTTCAAAAGTTTTATTCTTTCATCTGGTCCTTATAAGAGCTACACAAGTAAGATGAATGTGCAGATGAGAAAGTTGAGGCTCAGATATGTCCCCAAGGCAGGGACAAATTTATGTATGTACTAAACTCTAGTGACTTGTCTCCTGCAGAAAATTGTTTTGGTTTAGGTTACTCCATCATGAACCTTGAACTCAGAGCATAGATGCTGACTTTCTTCTTGGGCTCATGGCTAATTTTCTACCATGCTGAGCCAAGCACCGACTTGCAGCAAAGTGTCATGGCTTAGATGTCTTTAGCTGAGGTCTATCATTCTGCCTGCTCAGGAAGCTGAGGATCTCATTTCAAAACTATCCCAGATGACAGTCCAAAGTCAGCCTTGGCAGGAAATTCCTTGAGATGGTTATCTCCAATAAACCACCAGAAAGCCTGAAGGGGCATTGTAGCTCAAGTGGTAGTGTGCTAGACTGAGATGAAGAGCTCAGAGACAGCACCCAGGCCCAGACTTCAACTCCTCCAACTTAAAAGAAAAGAAAGAAAGAAACCTGAAGTGGAGTGCTGGGAATGTTTCTTAAGGGTAGACTGCTTTGTGTGTGTGAAACCCTGGGTTTGAATCCTCAGTACCACATCCCTAGAAAAAAAGCCTGAAGTGGCTTTGTGGCTCAAGTGGTAGAGTACTGGCCTTATACAGGAGAAAGGTACAATGGTTAGGTCCATAGTTCAATCACCAGGACGGTGTATGTACGTGCGCGCGCGCATACACACACACACACACGCACACACACACACACACACACACACACACACACACACACACACACACACACACACACACACGGAGGCACCGTTGCCAATAATGAATCAATTCATTTTGTTCAGCTCCCTAATTGCCTAACAGAATGACTGTTGAATTAATGGTAGCAGTTTGTTTCAACACTGAAACATAGTCTTACAAAGACAGGATGAGTGTAGGGAACTTGGTCTGCCATGCAGTTGGCACAAATGAAAGCTTCCAGTCAAAACAGAGCACAGGGGAGAGAGATTGCTTGGGGTACAAAGAGGCCTTTTTCTCCTAACCTTAACAGCCTGGGCACACTCATCCTCACTAATTGGCTTGGATGAATTGTTTGTTACCCAGATGCACAGGAGTGAGGCTTTTTGTCTGCCTGTTCCAACAATGAGGCAGATTTCCTCCAGCAGCCTGGGGTATGGAGACCCCCTCAGGTTAACTGGGAACAGTGAGGGGAGCCCCGGAGCATGCACTGTCTTGAATGCACACTCTGTGCTAAGAAATCATTCTATTCAAAGCAAATTTCCTAGCTAGGTGCCTTTCTTCATAGCAACTCTGGATCTTCACAAATTCAAATACATGTATACATACACAGACACATGGAGTTACTGGCTCTTTTTTTGTGGGAGGTCCTGAGGCTGGAACTGTGAGTCTAGACATTTTCCCTGATCTCCTTTTGCTCAAGGAAGTATTTTATTGTGTCCTAAATCATGATTACCCTAGGTTGGGATGCAGCTTTTACACCCCCAGATGGTCCAGGGATCCTAGGACCCGAGTTCAATTCCCAGCACTGGCAAATATACAGTAAACCAACAAAAATGGATGAGGAAAAACCAGGTAATTTTACACAACAGGTTTACTTTTGTTTACTTAGCACTGTGACCCTCCTGGGGCTCAATGACTTGGCTTGAAAATTGTACGTGACCTTGCATGGATGAAGGCTGGGGGGCTGTCAGTGAAGCATCATTCCAACCCAGATACCTAGGCCCTGAGATCGATCCTAGGCCTGCCACCTCCACATGGCTGAAGATCTTAAGAAACTTGTTACTATCTATAGGAACACTAATAGAATATTTGAAATGTACTAACTGAATTACTAATTAGATAGTCATTCCAGTATAAGATTGTATGCAATTAATATAGGGCATTGATTAATTCTTTATTAAGTATTCTACCGTGATTAATTAATGGAGGCATAATTTTAGACCAAATAATTGGTAGTAATAGAATATGTTGGGTTAGGTATTGGAATCTACATAAATATCTGTCTCTCTCTGTATACCTTTGTAGATGCATATACATATGTTAATATACACACACATGCACGCTCACACACACACAAACACACACACACACACTGCAATCTAAACATCTATCTTTTTATATATTGGCCATTCCTAGGCTTGATCTCAGGTCCTCAAATGTGCCCACCAACTTCATTTGCATCAGACTGGTGTGCTAACATTTACCCTTTCATGAAGTGGGCCTGTTAGACCCTGAGTTCAAGGCACACAACTGGCAAAAACTTAATCCTGTTGGAAAAGCCAATTGTCCCACTTGTTTTCCTTATCGGTGAAAGTCCTGGGCCTCAGGAATGATGTAGAATACATAAGCAAATCTATGTCTTATGTAATAGGATGCAAAAAATGTTATATGTGTAATCATACTCACTCAAATGCATAATAAATAAATAAAATATAAAAAATGAATACACTAACCGCAACATGCAATAAACATGTGCATGTAAATATAAATCATGTATTTAAAATGTATACGAATATTATTTTTGAATTCAGGCCCTAGGAACAGGCCTTTCTTTATTGTCTTCCAGCATGGTGATTATCCCATCCCCCAATGTGCTGCAGATTTCCCCAGACCCTGAGTTCAAATCCCAGACCTTGCAGAAAAAATGGCAAGAATTACAAGCCATGGATCCTCATAATATTTTAAATATTTTTAATGTATGTATGTATATATGTTTTTTTTATTTTGTCAGGCACAGGGCTTGAACTCAGGTAGTGGCAATTCTACCTCAGTTTTGATCACTCTAGGCTGGGGTGCAGCCACTGGACCCACAGCTGCTGATGGGATCCTAGACACTCAGGCCTTTCAGGGAAAACAATGCACAGAAAAAATGTGGCCTTTTTATATTTTCTTCCTTTGCACGGTGACCCTCCTGGGTCTGAATGACAATATTGCAAAGGGTACTTCCCCTTGCATTGCTGAAGGTTGGCAGACTATGAGGGAAGCCATAGGCCCAAGTGGCAACATAAGATCTGACCAACCAATGGCAGGAAATACTAAGAAACTGGTTCCCATCCAAAGGAATAACAATGGATTCTTGTCAATGTCACAGTTGAATGAGTTGATCATTAATGATGCTCCTATAAAAATAGACAGCATGTTTTCACGAGTCTGATTGATTTTATTTTTGAAGCATTAAAATAATATTATTATTTACAGGAATGCAATAATTTCAGGACACTGGTTGATTTCATTAATAGTGTAAGGATGAAAACAATAACATTAATTACATGGACGCATAATAAATACCCAAGAATTGGTAGGAATGTAGTCTATATAACTAAATAATGTATAGACATCTCTGGCACTCTATAAAGATACATATTTATTAGTGTACTGTAATCTGCATGTCAATCTGTTCATATTTTGTTAACTCCTGGGCTCGATCTCAGGTCCTGGGAACAGCCTGTCAGCTCAGTTTGCCCCAGGAGGGCATGTTCACACTCACCCCTTCATGAATTTGGCCCTGAAGGCCATGAGTTCAGAAACCAGCACTCCCAAACAATGAATCCTTGAGTAAGAAGCTGATGCTGACACGTTTTCCTTTTCTGTGAATGTCCTGGGTGTCAGGTATGAAGTGGAATACATATGCAGGCCTATATCCTATGTAATCAATGTAACCAATGTTCTATGTGCCATAATAGTCAATAAAATAAATGATCAATACTTAAATAAAACAAAAAAAAATAAAATAACTACACTGAATGCAATATGGAGTCATCGTATGTATATAAATATAAATCATATATGCAAATTGTACATGAATAGGTGGGGATCGATTTCAGGCCTAAGGAACAGACTTGAATTTGTTGACTTCAAGGAGACCAGATTCCCCTTCCTACACAATACAATAGTGTTACCCAGACCATGAGTTCAAATCCCAGTCCTGGAAGAAAAATGGCACCTTTATAGTATGTGAGGCACAATTCTTAGGTATTTCATTATTCCTCCATTTTATGAATGCGATTGTTTAAATGCTTAATAAAGTATTGAATAACATCGATTAGTGTCCTATAATATAATTATGTATAATTTTATCCTAGAATCATTCAAGAACTGCCCATTCAATCATGACATACATCCCATCCCATTTGTATTCATATGGATATGAATGAGTGTCTTAGGATCTCCTGCCATTTGGAGGTGGCAGGACCAGGATTCCAACTGTGGGCTCCAGCTCCCACCATTTAAACCCAAGGATAGGGAACTCACTGGTCTGTCCAAGAACATCAGCATGACCAATGATTAGGCAGGCACCAGTGGCTCTCAACAGTCCTCCTTGACGTTTACAAGGCTGTGATGGGAGGATCATGTTCAAAGTCACCCTCAGGAGGAAAGTCCTTGAGACCCCTGTCCAACTTCAGTGCCAACAAAGCCAGAAGCCCTGTGGCTCCAGTGGTAGAGGGCCAGCCTTGAGCAAAAGCAGCTCAGAGACTGTGCCCAGATCCTGAGTTCAAGGTTCAGGACTGGCATCAAACAGAAATAAACAAAAATCTGTGCAGCCATCCAGCTAAAGCGGTCTCCCTCTTGTCCCCAACTGAATGGGACAGATTTCCCTGAGAAAATGGCTGGGAGAGCCCCTGTCAACTTGACTCTGCCCATGCTGATTGCATCACATCATGTTTCTTTCTGACCAATGGGATACAAGAATGGTGGCAACGCCCACATTCCATGATGCCTGGTAGCACCTGGATACCCTCTTTTAGTACACCACTACCAGCAGTTAAGGAAGGTAGAGGTGGCTGAGTGTTGAGCAAGAGATTCAAGGTAACTTTAGAGAATAGTAGGAAATTGACATGCCCCGGCCCCCTCACCCTTTCTGTGGTGCTGGATTTCAAATCGCAGCCGGCCTAAGGCCCTGACCTGGTCCCTGCCGCTGGTCCTCTGCTCTGGGCCCATGTGTCTGCCATGTCGCCACCATCCTTGCTCGCTCTACCTGGATCAGCTGCCAACAGCATCTCCCAGCAGCACAGGTGAGTGACCGCCCCAACACCATTCCCAACTTGGGTCAGAAACCCCTCTGAGAGCACCATGATTCCCTGCTTGTTTCTTCTCCCTGGCTCTGAGGAGCCACCTTTCTGTCTTGTGCATTTCTGAGAAACAAACAATATATGCTCAGGCTGGGCTGAGCTCCGGTGGTCCTCCTATCTGTGACATGTATGCTCCACCAGGCCTGGTCCTCTGTAGTTGGGATGGTAGACATGTAGAGCCATGCTCAGTCATCATTTAGATGGATTATCACAAACTCTTAGTCCATGGCAGCCGATTCTTGACCACAGATAAAGCTCTGGGTAGGGCCACAACCATCGGAACTCAGTTTCTTCACAGGACAGTTGTGAGGAAACAAGGGATTTATATAGAGAGATCTCTGGAACATGGCTAGGCACAGAGGGAGTGGCCTTCAGGTAGTGTTCTCGACAATTCTGTGATCATATGACAGGAAGATACCTGGAAAGGGCTCAGGTGGCCCCTGTTATTAATGGGGCAACAGGTGTGGGATTATGAAACAAAACATGGCTCTCTTTCATCATTACCCTATCCCCATGAGGAAGGGTATCCTTCACTGTGTTGAGTTTTGCAACTGGGGCAAACAAGGCATGGAGATGCTGGGTGACCTACTTATGACCTCAAGTTCACAGGAAGCTAGGCCTGACTTCTATACCATGCTTCCTAGTTAAATGGATGCTATTCAGTCCCCTTTTTGTAGTAGGAAGTCCACTTCTTGTCAGTCATGGGGCTTGAACTCTATGTCTGTGCGCTATTCAGGAGCTCCTCAGCTCAAGACTAGTGCTCTACCACTTGAGCCCACAGCACCACTTCCAGTTTTCTGGCGGATCTTTGGAGATAAGAGTCTCACAGACTTTCCTTCCTGGGCTGGCTATGAACAATGATCCTCATTTCTCAGACTCCTGTGTAGTTGGGATTAGAGTTCTTAGCCACCGGCACAGGGCTTAAGTGTACTTCTCACTTTCTTTCTCCCTCTCTCTCACATGAACTGGTTGAATGTGTGCTGGAGGAGGTGGCTCATTGTCTCGTTGTGGCTAGAACCTATGGTGGCCCTCTCATTCTGGAGGTGGGCTGTGGGTCAGGAGCTGTCTCGCTCAGCCTGTTGAAACAGCTCCATGACATAAGCCCCTCTGTACCCTAGCTAGACCATGACGGTTATTCATTTTCCATCCACCTTTATTGGACTTCTCATATTGTATTGTTTTCTACATCATTTTCTAGCACCTAGCCAAAATTATGATACATAGTTACAGAATCAAAATGTAATGCCTTCTTAAGAAATTCATTTAGGGTTCTGGGAATGTGGCTTCATGGTACGGTGATTGCCTAGCATGCATGAAACCCTGGGTTCAATTCCCCAGTACCACATAAACAGAAAAACACTGGAAGCGGTGCTGTGCCTCAAGTGGTAGAGTGCTAGCCTTGAGGAAAAAAAAAGCTCAGGAATAATGCCCTAGCCCTGAGTTTAAGCCCCTGGACTGGCAATAAAACAAAAGTATTCAAATTTTTTTTCATTCATGTGACTGTTTCTAATATATTTATAAGATGATTTCTTTGCTGCTTTGTATGTCCCCCCGACAGGATATAACCTCTGCTTTCACTGTATTTAATGTTAGTATAATTTGTGGAGGGGAATGGAAAAAAACAAATCATTTAAATAGGGATACAGGTGGACCCATTGCAAAAACGAGAAATACAAGTCGTTATGTTCAAAAACGAACTTTACAATTTTGGCGGGGTGGGGCGGTGAAGATGGGGGGGATGTTAAGGGATAGGAAGGGGAAACAAAGGAGGAGGCAACAATACTTCTTAAGAAATGTACTCATTATCTTGCCCATGTAATTTTAACTCCTCTGTACAGTATTTTCACAATTAAAAAACCATTTAGTTAGTAAATGTAAAATAAAGAAACCATACTTTGAATATATAATTGCTCCTTCCATACTGACACCTGACAATAGTCCCTTATTCATGTACTTTACTTATAATAATATACTCTGTTAAAAAAAGTTTTGGTCATTAGGTCAAAGCAACTAATGCCAGGAATGTGCTTAGATGTCAGGTGAAGATTAATTCTGGAAATTCAAAGATTCCAGGATTTTGTGTGGTTACTGCTAATCACAGAGAGAAGGATAGTCTAAGTGACATTTGGAAATCTTTTTGGTCAATCATGGTACCAATTTTGACAGAATAGAAGGAATAACTCGATGGAATGAATAAATGATAGTAACTACGGTGTACCAGAAACTGCTCTAGAGAACCATTTTTTTTTATTGAAGAACTAGTTATCAACTAAGCTTATTCCTCATTGCCTTTGGCATTCTAAATCTCTTAGGCTAGTTCTTAATATCTGTGTAATAAATGTATCTCTTTCTATGCTGTTCTTTCCTACTCAATCTCCTTGGCTTTCTAAAAATCTCAGTCTTTCTATTTTTCTCTATGAACATTTCCTGATAGTAAATACACCTATACAGATGGCAGTGGATGCTAATGTAAGGGTCCCATGAGTCATTAATGTAACAACATGGAAAAGGAAGACATATTTATTGCTACCTCAATTTTTCTGAAAAGCTGACATGTCATCATTTGGTTCAAATTTCCATGCTTTGTCTACATAGTATCATTCAGTGCACATAAAGACATATATGAGCCAGGTGCTGATGGTTCACGCCTGTAATCCTAGCTACTCAGGAGGTTGAGACCAGAGGGTTGTGGTTCAAAACCAGCCTGGTCAGGAAAGTCTATGAGACACTTATCTTAAATTAACAACTACAATCCCAGAAGTGGTGCTGGACCTAAAGTTGTAGAGTGCTCAACTTGAGTTGAAGAGCTGAGGAACAGTGCCCAGGATCAGAGTTCAATCCCCAAGACCAACAAAAAAAGTGAAATGTGACTTTAAGCTTCCACAAAAGGAATGACAACTTCAATAATCTTCCCAAGCAGAAAAAATAATTCCAAAATGATTCAGTGTACCTACTTTTGCTGAATTATTTAAGTTATGGCTTTTTTGATGGATATATTCTCTTCTTTTAAAAATTGTCAAATATTAGCTTTACAATAAATTTCATCTAATATTTCTCATTTCAAAAGAGAAGTCTTTACAGTTATCACATAGCTTTCTTACTATCTTAGTTCAAAGTCAACCCAGGCAGAAGAGTCTGTCAAACTCTTATCTCTAATTAAACACCCGAAATCCAGAAGTGGAGTTTTGGCTCAACAGTAGAGTACTGGCTTTGGAGGCAGGTGGGCAGAAAAGGCAACTGTTCAATGACAAGGTCCAGCCTCTGGGTTCAAGTCCCACAACCAGTACAAACTAAACAAACAAGCAAACAAAAGCAACACAGATATTTCTTTGGGACCCTCCTTAAAAGAGTACTCCTTTAAGAGAAGAGGCTCCTTTTGCTGATCATACTCACTGGATCCTGCTTTTTGGAATCCTTATTGCTAAGGAGAACTCAGGACCAGACTAAGGAATTGATAACTGACTCCTGCAACAAGAGGATCATCTCAGGAGTGAAATATCCACACATAAGGCACTTTAAAACTTCTATGTCTTTGTTTCTTTGCAGTAGAACACTTTTAAAGCAACGCTATTTCTTTTTGTTCTATGCTGGCCTTCAAATAACACATTATTTCTTTTTGTAATAATCAACTAAAGTTTACAGAAAAGTTTTATATGAGTAAAGAACACACTCGAAAAAGTCAGGGACAGAGTTTCCTTCAAGCCTTGGGATTGTTTTCTTGTACAGTAAAAAGGAAAACACATATTAACTTGAACTTTGTCATTCCTCTATGTTCCATTCCTCTCCTGGGATCAGGTTCCACATCCAGTAACCGTTACTTCCAGTAACAACAAATGGTGCTGCTTGAGGTATAATGAACAGGATTCATTGTAGGGTACAATTGGATTCAACATACTTGTAAATAAATGTAACATACACCATCAGCAGAAGCAGGGACAAGAACCACATGATCATTTATATGGATGTAGAAATAGCTTTTAATAAGCTCCAATACCTCTTTATGATTAAAAGGTCTGACAAGCTAGGAATGCATGCAACTTTCCTCAATATAATACAGAGTATGCGTATGACAAAGCAGGTACCTAACAGTGGACACATGAAGACATTAAAATCTGGAATGAAGTCTAGACTAAAACTCTTCTACACAGCTCTTTAAAAACCACTTGACCCACAACTATTTTAGTCTAGACTAAAACTCTTCTACACAGTTCTTCAAAAACCACTTGACCCACAACTATTTTTCTATTTTTCTAATAAAACAATTGCTAATACCAGAAAAGTCTTATTAATTTTGCCTGCATCTGTTGCTTAAAGTTTTGTGATAAGCTGGGCTTCTCAATGAACTCTAAAGCAGAAATATTTGTCTTGGAGTCTGTGGATGCTTTAAACCTGTGGTTTAATTCACAATGTTACATTAAATGATTTAAGGGTTTTGTATCATTTCAAACAATTGTGGTGTAATGAATGATCTTTGTTAAACATGTATTCTGTAAAGTGCCATAGTCTTTTTATGTGTAGTGTATTTAAATATATATATTATATAAAATACATACACAGATTTGTGTGAAAGATGTGCAATAACAAAGGTGTATGTATGTATATATTGGTTGTTTTTTTTTTGAAACTGGACAGGAGTCGAAATGGGGTGTTTCTGTTTTGGCAGAGGAGAATCACACATTTTTTACCTGCATGGCCTAATCATTAGCGTTAAACAATTTTAATGCTACACAAATCTTATGTGAAGAAATGACTGGTATGAACTCATTTTCTCTTAGGTCTAAAATAAAATAATCACTCTATGTGAGTGAAGCCAGACCCAGTTAATGCTAGTCTTTCATGTGAAATGTGAAGCTCCCATGTTGCCTTTTTCTGTTGGTGTAATAAATAGTAATTAGTACATTCTCACTAAGGAGCTATTTCTTAACATAGACCATGTTAATGCTATACCACTGTTTAAAGAGCTAATCTCACACCTTCTTAGCCCTGAGTATGGCTTAGAATGGAGTTCTCTGTGCAATAACTTTTGGCCACTGGAAATCCCTAGCCTCCAGTTGTTTTTGGGTACCAATGAATCAATTGGCCCCAAGAGTTGAAGGGATGACTGGGATTTCAACTGAGACTGTGGTGAAACTCCTCCCAAGGCTGAGGGGGTCAAGAGGCGCTTTGGAGGAACTTGGCACCATTTGAAATTGAGTAGCCACTTGAGCCAAATATAAAGTTGTATTTACAGGTGACAGACTCAATTTGAGCCTTCAAATTTGTGGTTATTCTATTGTAAAGTAATATGTTGTTTGTCTAGCATTTATTAGATTTTTATGCATACGTATTTTCACAATGTGCCCCTCAGTTTGAATTAAACCAGATTTTGAAAACTCAAAAAATAATTAAATAAGAGCTGGACTGAGACAAGGATGTCCACTCTCTATACTACTCTTCCATATAGTAGTGGACATTCTAGCAAGAGCAATAGGCAAGAGAAAAACATAAAGGGGATCCAAATAGGGAAGAAGTAAAATGATCCCTTTGTACAGATGAAATGATCCTGTATTTAAAGACCCTATACCTTCCTTCCTCAAGTTAGTAAAGGTGTTGCTAACCTTTAGCAATGTAGCAAGGGTATTAAACCCACAAGAATCAGTAGTCTTTCTGTGTTACCAACAATGGGAACATCCAGGTTGAAATCCAAAAAACAAGCCTCAAAATCAAATCAAATCTAAACAAAACAAAAACAACAAAACTAGGAATTAATTTAACCAAAAATGTGAAGGACCTCTACTGTGAAAATTTTAAAAATATAAAAAGGGAAATTGAAGGAGATTCAAGGAAATGCAAAATCTTTCAATGCTTTCACAAATAACATTGTGAAAACTGCACTACTGCCTCAAACAATTGACAATGCACTACCCATCAAAATCCCAACAATATTCTTCAATGCAATAGAGAAAGCAATCCAAATTTAATATGAAATTACAGAATTACAGATGAAAAAGTAGGCTTAGAAATGAACTCATGGGCCTATAGTCATCTTACACACACACACACACACACACACACACACACACACACACACACAAACACACAATGGAATTCTATTCACCCATTAGAAGGGATGACTTTTCACCAGTCTTAAGGAAAATGAAAGGCTTGGGAAAATTATACTAAGAGAAAGGAATGCAGACTCAGAAAAATACAGGTTTCATGGATTCATTCATTTATGGTAGCTAGAAGGTGCCTACAAATCTACAAGACAGATTCTACCTCTTCCCAGTTAGAATGGCCATTATCAAGAAAACTAAAAATAGCAAATGCTGCTGTGGGTGTAGCCAATTGGGAACCTCCCTGGGCTGGCTTTGAACCATGATCCTCAGATCTCAGCCTCCTGAGTAGTTAGGATTACAGGCATGAGCCACCAGCACCTGGCTCCAATTGGGAACTCTATTACACTGTTGGTGGGCGGTTAAACTTGTTCAACCCCTCTGGAATGCAGTATGGAGTTTCCTCAAAAGACTAAACATAGATCTCTCTTATAACCCTGTAATTCCCCTCACGGGCAGTAATCCAATAAATAAACAAGCTCACATACAAGCATAACCATGTTCAGGGCCCAGGCCCAGAGTTCAAGGACTGGAAAAAAATGTTACCACTGCTGGTATTTGATCCCGAAAATATGTACTTTTTGACATAAGATAACAAATCATTCTATTTGCAGTAGCTAGGACAGGATTTAAGTGTTGTGGGTGATAAAATGGCTTCTTTGTTGAATGTTAGGAAAAGATGTAGGCAGTCCAACAAAAGGGAGATTTTTTTTTGGTGTTAGTCGAGGGGCTTTAAGTCTGGGCTCTTCAACTCAAGGTCAGTGCTCTTCATCTTGAGCCATGGTACCACTCCTGCTTTTCTGGTGTTTAAATGGAGATAAGAAGCTCAGGGGCTTTCCTGCCAGGCCGGCTTTGAAAAGCAGTCCTCAGGTCTCAGCTTCCTGAGTAGCTAGGATTACAGCTGTGACCTCTGGCACCAGGCTAAAAATGGGAGATTTTTATAAAAGAAAATCCCCCTCTTCATCTATGTCTAAAGCTCAGATATCACTATTAGAACACATCACCCTCAACTCATTTCATCAGACATTTGTAAATTTTCTCTTTTCCTTCATGTGGTAATACTGCAGTAAATATCAACTCAGCTGTGGGACTGGATCAATTGTTTGGTAATTGCTAGCACCTAAATCAGAAACTGTTACATCAAAACAAATGAAACCCTCATTTGGAATGTTTTATTTCTGTTTTTATTACAAATCTGTGCTTGATTCCTTCCTAATGTGATATTGGACCTCGTAACAGAGTGATGACATTTTCTTTCTCTTCAGCAATTGGCCTTCTCCTACATGTGGTCAAATATTTAAGAATGCAAAGGTTTCCATTGATAATTCATTAAGCTGACCTCTAAGAGAGTGCACTTTTCTGGAAGTTGGTCTGCTGTTTTGTTCTTATATGCATAGGCTTTCTAAGATTTATTTGCTCTACAAGGAATTGTATTTTCCAATCTTCGTGTGACCAATTTTAGTCTCTCTGATCAGTCTTTTGACCCTCTCTCTGAAGTCTCATTTCAGTCTGCCTCATAAAAATATATTCGTTATCAGCTAAATGACTCTCAGCTTCTGTATTTTGCCTGACTTCATGTAGGCTGTGATAGTTGCCCTGAGAGGCTGGGCCTACTGGAGTTTTGTTTTGTTTTGTTTTTAGAGGTCTAGGATTACTATTCAAGGTAGTAGTTTCTCTGGGCACCATTGATCCCCAGGCCTAGAGTCAATGGGTTTTTCTCCTAAAGATACAAAGAACAGCTGAATAAATTCCTGTTTTAATTGTCTCAAAATGAGGCAATCGGGCATCCTTGCAAAGCCATGGATAATCCAATGTAACCACTTACAAAAAATGGTCTATCAAGATGGCTTTTCAAGGTTGACTGTCAAAAATGTTCATTTACAAGTCACCACCATAAAACAGATCACATCCCTGGGAGCAGACTTTTGAAAGGAAGGTACCCCTTCCTTCCTTCTCTTATGATAGACCAAACCATAATATTCTGCAGTTGTGGTCAGACTTGAGCACATTTTCCCTAGAATATTCTGTAGTGTAAAAGAGGAACAACTATCAAAATAAAGGTGAAAATACTTGTCCACTACACACTGATTTATCTTTTTTATATCTGTTGTTATTTTCTTTACTTCAAACATATGGATAATTTAAACATGGGATTAGACAAGTGGCAAAATATTAATATAATAAACATTCAGTTTACTTTTATATATCCAATATAATACACTTAACCCTTTATGGAAAATTAAATCCAATTGTAGAAACAATGGCAGAAATATAAAATAATCCTCAATATGTATAATCAAGCACCCATACACCATCAACTATCTACTCAGAAATTCAGTCTCTCTATAAATATTTATTTGGTAGAAAACAATAAAAATTTAATTAATGAATGCGACTTTTAAGTATCATCTGAAACACTCCTCATATATATAATTGTATATAATTTTATAGATGTTACCTAGGTAGGAATTTAACATGCATGTAGAAATCAAATTTCCACAATTTAAGCTAGATGAGAGGAGTCAAACTCTGATGTACTGTGTGGTGTGAATATTACCACAGTGCTGAACCCTTCCATCTAATACCAAGTCACATGCAATAATTTATTATTTGATGTTAAGATGAGTGCTAAGTGTAGAACACATTTTGAATTATTACATTAAGTCACAGAAATGAAACAATATTGATATGTTATTTTTTAAAATTCTAATGCTTCTCAATTGTACAATTCATGAAATATATTATTAAACTTAGTTGCACTTTCTTTTCTATAGCTACTGAAATTAAAATTATATATTAAATATTCAATATTAAGAAATCAATAATAAGTAACCTATTTTTAAAATGATATACTATTAAACTGTGATTTGAAGTGTAGTTCTTATAAGTTGTGAGGTAAAAAAACATTACTAGAATTATTAGTAATATTTTTTAACTTACCAGCTTGTTATTTGTTTAATAATTGTGTCATTTTTTTATTCTTGGTCCATGTAATCTCTTCACCTTAATTGTTTAGTTTTCTATTTTATCTCTATTGGTTTACTGATTGTGCATTTTGTTTTCCCTATTTACTGACTGACATGAGGCTGAAAATCTGTATGCAAGTTTATTACTTCTTATGTTAAAGTCAAATTACTGCTCCCCACAGCTGTTTTATTCTTTGTATAGTACAGTATTTCCCCCACTCACATCTCCTGTATTGCTGCTTGCTATCATGTATTTTATGTTTTTTATTTAAATTTTATTGTCAAGTTAATGTACAGAGGGGTTATAGTTTCATAAGTAAGATAATGAATTCATTTCTTTTATAACTTGTTATCCCTTCCCCTATTTTTCTCCTTCTTCCATCCCAATGCCCCCCAAGACTATTTCCAACGTATTGTCTTGTGAGTAACACTGTTGCATTATATTGTTTAAATCATTTTCTGTTTACACTTAAGACTATATAAATAAATTTAGTTAGACCTTTTACAAGGCTATATGTATTTTATTTATTTTTCGTTCATGGTTCTTTCCAAAGCCTGCATGTCTAATTTTTCTAGGTTTCTTTCGGTCTCATGTAGTTCAGATTTCAAACTGAAGTATAAATGGAAAGAACCAAAAAAACAATAGAGTTCCTCTCATCTGATGATTTCTCTACAAGAATGAGGAAAGAGTTCAATCTTCTAAGGACCTTTGATTGGCTATCAAAAAGAATTCATTCCTCTAGGTCTTCCCTATTTTTGCAATTTAACTTAAATGATGTAAAACACAATATACTACTCAGAGACTTTTACATTTTCATCAGTTTTGCACATTTTCATATGTACTTAACCTCAGTCTACAACATTCCTTCATTATTCTGTCCCTGATGTTTTTATACTGCCAACACATAATAAAACCAGTTTGATTTACAGCATGGGAAGCTATCCACCTGGCTGCCTTTGAAGCAGAGCATGGTCAATAGAGAACATTCCTTCTGGTTTCTCGTTACATGTAAAGGCTTTTGTAATGCTTATTGCATTCTATTTAGTATTTTAAAAAACTGCTGGCTAGTTTCTGATCATTTGGGTAAATGCCCCAAAGTGGTATTGCTGGATCATAGAGGAGTTCTATGTGGAGTCTTTGGAGGAACCTCCATACTACTTTCCAAAGCAGTTGAACAAGTTTACACTCCCAACAATTATGCATTAAGGTTCCCTTCTGTCCACATCCCCTCCAGCCTCTGTTGTTATTAGAGTTCTTGATTATAGCCATTCTAACTGGGGTGATATGGTATCTCAATATTGTTTTGATTTGCATTTCTTTTATGGCTAGAGAGGTTGAGCTTTTCTTCATGTGTCTGTTGGCCATCCTCCTTTCCTCTTCAGAGAAGTTTCTCTTTAAGTCTTTAGCTCACTTATTTATTGGGCAGTTGTTTCTTTGAGGATTTGTTGTTGGGGGATTTAAATTTTTTGGGTTCCAGGTATATTTTATATATGAGACCCTTGTCCGTTACCAGCACAACTATGTTTACTGCAGCATTATTTCCCATGGCTAAGATATGGAACAAACCCAGATGCTCCTCACTAGATGAAAGGATGAAGAAATTGTGATATATATATACACAACGGAATTCTATTCCTCCATCAGAAAGTATGACATTGCCCCATTTGTTAAGAAATGGAAAGACTTGGAAAAAATTATATTAAGTGAATTAAGCCAGGTCCAAAAAAACATAGGTCCCATGGTTTCCCTTATTTGCAATAACTAGTATATGTCTGAGTCAAGCAGAAAAAGGTCAGATACATTGATGTTAGGTGAAATGAACCCCAAGATAAGGATTCAATTGTTTTTTTCTTTATTGCAATTGTTTCGAACATTTATAAGATGATTTCTTTGTTGATTTGTATGTCCGTCCCCCATGGTATAACCCATGCTTTCACTGTATTTGATGTTGGTATAAGTTGTGGAGGGGAAGGGAAAAAACAAATCGTTTAAATAGGGATGCAGGTGGACTCATTGCAATAATGAGATGAAACAAGTCCTTATGTCGAAAAACGAACTTTACATCTTTGGTGGGGGGGGGGGGGTGATGGGAGGGGGAGTGTGGGGCGAGATGGGAAGGGATGGAAACAGGAAGCAAAGAAGGAGGCAACAGTGCTTGATAAGAAATATACTCATTATCTTGCCCATGTAATTGTAAGCTCATTCCTAGAAGTTTATGTCAAGTATTTCACAAGTTTTATTTCTCTTAATTCTTAAGAAAACATTTGCTATAATTCTAATATTATTACCATTTTAGTGTTAGGAAATATTGTAATTAAAGGCACTAAGTGTATGACGCAAAGACACACAGTGGGGAAGGAAATGAGTCAAAATTTCCAAAAGTCAGCAATAAAAAAGTAGGTAAAATCCTCTCCATTCCCTTACATTCTCAATTCAATATTCATGTTGTCCAAGATAGCAATTATTGCCCACGGTAATTGTTTTCTGTCACATTTTGCCTTCAACACGGACTGTATTGGTGACATTGGGTTATGCTCAGAGTTGAGCTCATAAATTGAGGTCTAAAGAGAGACAAATTTCTTCTGTTCCACAGTTCCAGTATACGTTTTAAAAAGTACTAAAACTAGCCGGTAGCTGGTGGCTAACACCTATAATCCTGGCTACAGAGGAAGCTGAGATCTGAGGATTGCGCTTCAAAGCCAGCCCAGGCTGGAAAGTCTGTGATACTCTCATATCCAATAAACCACTAGGAAAGCAGAAGTGGCACTGTGGTTCAAGGGGTAGAGCACTGGCCTTCAGCTGAAAGGCACAGGGACAGCGCCCAAGCCCAGAGTTCAAGCCACATGACCCATAAAAAAAAGGATTAAAACTTTTAAATACCATCACTTACTGCCTTTTAAGAATCCAAAAATGAAATAAATTCACATATAATCACTCCAAAATGCTTTAAAAGCAGGAGATGATAAACAAGCCTTTATGAAGTAAATTTTCTTCTACTTTTTAAATTATTCTGAAAGCCTTGTGATGGTTGGTCACACCTGTAATCCTGTCTAATCGGGTATGTGCTCAGGAACCTGAGATCTGTGGATAACCCTTGGAAGCCAATCAGGACAAAAAATATTCATGAAATTATTTTTTTAAAAAAATTAATGAACTAGCAAAGAGCCAAGAATGGAGATTTAGCTTATATAGTAGCTCATCAATCTAGAGAGGAATGGCCTAGGGAGAACTTGATGCACTGAATTCTAACTCTGAGAACGAAAATGAGCAGGCACGCACATACATACATACATACATACATACATACATACATACATACATACACACACACATTTATTCAAAATATCTTCATATCAGTGTTTTGCATTAATTTCTTTGTTAATGATATTAAACGGGTAAAATAGGGGAAATATTCTCTTCCATCCAAGAATATTTTTATGTTTTTTTATTGTAAAAGTACTGTACATAGAGGTTACAGTTAATAAAAAAGGTAATGAGTATATTTCCTATCAAGCATTGTTACCTCCTCCTTTGTTTTCCCCCACCATCCCTTCCCTCTCACCTCCACAAGTACACTCCCCTCCTCCCACCCCGCCTAAATTGTAAAGTCCGTTTTTCACCATACTGTCTTGTGCGTCACATTGTTGCAATGGGTCATACTGTATCCTTATTTAAGCATTTTGTTTTTTCCCTTTCCATCCCCAAATTAGAAAAGTGTATATAGAAGATGGAGGTGCACCAATATCAGATACAGTGAAAACAGGGGTTTAACTGTGGGGGGCGCACATATAAAAAAATCACATCATACGTTATAAATATATTAGAAACAACAGAAAGAAATAAAAAACCACTTGTGTCCCTATCATGGGGTTCATTTACCTTAACATCATCTTATCTATTCATATGCACTTGCTTTTGACCTTTTCTTTTTTTTTTTTTAATTGTGAAAATACCATACAGAGGAGTTACAATTACGTGGAAAAGGTAATGTGTACATTTCTTATCAAGCATTGTTGCCTCCTCCTGTTTTTCGCCTTACTATGCCTTCTTTGCTTATCCCAGACATACATTCGTTATTGCAAATAAGGGATACCATAGGACCTATGTTTCTTTTTTTATTGTGAAAATACCATACCGAGGGGTTACAATTACATGGGCGAGTTATTGAGTGCATTTCTTTTTTTTTTTTTTTTTATTGTGAGAATACTGACAGAGGAGTTACAATTACATGGGCAAGATAATGAGTACATTTCTTATCAAGCATTGTTGCCTCCTCTTTGCTTCCCCTTCCCACCCCTTCCCATACTCCCCCACTTCCCCCACCCGGTCCTCCTCCCCCCAAAGTTGTAAAGTTCATTTTTTGACATAAGGACTTGTACATCTCATTGTTGCAATGGGTCCACCTGTATCCTTGGTTAAACGAATTGTTTTTTTTTTTCCTTCCCCTCCACAAATTATACCAACATCAAATGCAGTGAAAGCATGGGTTATACCTTGTGGGAGGGACATAAAAAGCAACATAGAAATCATCTTATAAATATGTTAGAGAAAAATTGCCTGAAAGAAAAAAAAAACAAAATACATTTGAATACTTGTCTTGGGGTTCATTCCCCTAACATCAACTTATCTGACCTTTCCTGCTTGACTCAGACATATACTAGTTATTGCAAATAAGGGAAACCATGGGACTTATGTGTCTTTGGGACTGGCTTACTTCACTTAATACAATTTTTTCCAAGTCTTTCCATTTCCTAACAAATGGGACAATGTCATTCTTTCTGATGGAAGCATAGAATTCCATTTTTTTATCAAGCATTGTTGCCTTCTCCTTTCTTTCCCCTTCCGATCCCTGCCCATCTCCCACTCCCCACCCCCACCCCAGCCCCCTCACCATCTACATCCCTCCACCCCCCGGCCAAAATCATTTTTTGACATAACGACTTGTTCATCTCATTTTAATGGGTCTACCTGCATCCCTATTTAAACAATTTGTGTTTCTCTTCCCCTCCACAAATTATACCAACATCAAATACATTGAAAACAGGGGCTTTAGCTTGCAGGAAAAACATACAAAGCAACAAAGAAATCATCTTATAAATATGTTAGAAACAATCACAAGAAAGAAAAACCATTTGAATCCTTACCTTGGGGTTCATGTTGCCTAACATCAAGTTATATGATGTTTTCTGCTTGTCTCAGACACATAGTAGTTATTGCAAATAAGGAAACCATGGGATATATGTTTCTTTTTGGGCCTGGCTTACTTCACTTCTTTGGGCCTGGCTTAATTCACTTAATATAATTTTTTCCAAGTCTTTCCATTTCCTAGCAAACTGGGTGATGCCATTCTTTCTGATGGAGGCATAGAATTGCAGTACACACACACACACACACACACACACACACACACACAAATACATACACGTTCTTGATCCATTCATTTACTGTGGGGCATCGGGTTTGGTTATGTATCTTATCTATGGTAAATAATGCTGCAATGAACATAGTTTTCCTGGTAGTTTTAGTATGGTCTTGTTTGTGATCATTTGGATGAATGCCCAAAATGGGGTTTCTGGGTCTTAGAGGCACTCTATGTAGTTTTTGAGGAACCTCCATACTACTTTCCAAAGTCTTCGAACAAGTTTAAACTCCCAACAAAAATGCATTAAGATTCCCTTCTGTCCAAAGCCCATCCAGCATCTGTTATTTTAAAAATCGGGAATGCTTCACGAACCTGCGTGTCATCCTCAGTCAGGGGCTATTGTTCTCTTTATTGTTCCAATGTTAGTGTATGTACTACTGAATTGAGCACAGAACATTTTTTATATATAAAGTGTAATTGATTTTCTTAAAGTAGACAATTCCACAAAAGTTAAATTCAAAAGAATTGTGGTGAAATTTTAGAACCATGTATTTTTTACATAATAACACATTTAAGAATAAAGTCAAGATTGACATGTCAAAAACAAAATAATTCCAGACATTTGTTGTTCAACGCATGTGTTGGAAGAGGAATTCAATTATTCTGTACAAGGAACCTGTGATAATGAACACTATAGAAAGTGTTAAGGTTTGTTAAAAGTTTTAATGTTTTTAATATGTTTAATTTTGGGAATTTGCTCATATATGCCAAAATTTAGACTATTTAGCAGGTTGTAAAACTTTTCCACAAAGCATATAAGATTCATGGTAGCAGTCATACACTACTAAGTATGTACATTTCAGAGTTTATAGAAACTGTACTAATGAGAAGTTGCAAAGTGTTTGTGTAAAGAAGCAGAGTGAAGATTTAAGACATTACCTTCACAGTTTCTGCTAAAATTTAAGGGCTTCCTTACTTTATATGTTAGCGAGGAACAAATGATGGTATAAGCCTTATACAAATGATGAGATGAACCATAAATAATAATCTTAGTGAGTAACTTTAAAGGCTATTGATAGCCTATAAAATTCTGGTTTAACATCATAGACTTAGGCAGTTTTAAATGTACAGCAATATGAGAAAATAATAAATCGAATATGTAGTACATTTCAAATATTGGAAACAGTGGTAATTGTTTTGTTTTTTTATTTTATTAATCATTCATATTTATGTATTGGTTTTCCTTATTTGTAGCATTGTTTTCCTTGTTGTAATATAATACAACTTTTTGTAAGTCATCATTAGGAAGTACTTTGAGAATGTTATTGGGATGGCCACTCTGTTTTTTATAGGTATATGTGAATTTACAAAAAGCAAAATTAGTAAAAACAAAACATTGATTAAACATTTTATCAATTAGAATCTGAATCTGGAGTGTTGATAAATGTCCACACCTAAAATCTTAGCCCTAGACTGAAGCACTAGTGTTACAATGTTGAGCACACAAAAGTGAGAGATTGTGTTTTGTTTTGTTTTGTTTTTGTTGGTTGTGGGGCTTGAACTCTGGGTCCTGGGTGCTGTCTTTCAGCTCTTCAGCTCAAGGCTAGTGCTACTACTTGAGTCACAGCAACTCTTCCATCTTTTTCTGCTTATGTGGTGCTGAGGAATCAAACCCAGGACCTCATGCATGCAAGGCAAGCACTCTACACTGAACCACCCTCCCAGCACCTGAAAGACTGTGTTTTAAAAAATCATCTAAACAACATTTACTTTCTGCTTTGGGTTATATAATGAAATAAAGAATATCTTTTTATGTTTTTGAATGGTCATACTTCTAAACTTATATTAAATTCAGCCACTTTATCCTTTACAAAGTCATGTAATACCTCTCAGAGTTTGCTTCTGTAAAGATTGTTTTTTTTATTGATAATTTATTCTGAATAATTTTTTATTTTTTTATCAAAATCACTTTATATTTTATGGTTTATCCTGTTTTTTTTTTTAAGTGTGAAAATACCAGTCAGAGGGGTTACAATTACATGGGCAAGGTAATGAGTACATTTCTTATCAAGCATTGTTGCATACTCCTTTGTTTCCCCTTACCATCCCTTCCAATCTCACCTCCCTTACATCCCGTTTCCCCATCCCACTTCCCCCCACCCAAAGTTGTAAAATTCGTTTTTTCGACATAATGTTCTGTATATCCCATTGTTGCAATGGGTCCACCTGTATCCCTATTTAAAAATGTTTTTCCCTTCCCCTCCACAAATTATACCAACATCAAATACAGTGAAAACAGGGGTTATACCATGCGGGAGGGACATACACAGTAACAAAGAAATCATCTTATAAATATGTTAGAAATAATTACAGGAAAGAAAAATAAATTTGAATTCTTATCTTGCGGTTCATTTCACCTAACATCAACTTAGCTAACAATTTCTGCGTGTCTCAGACATACACTAGCAATTGCTAATAAGTGAAACCATGGGACCTATGATTCTTTGGACCTGGCTTTCTTCACTTAATATAATTTTTCCAAGTTTCCATTTCCTGGGGCAATATCATTCTTTCAGATAGAGATATAGAATTCCATTGTGTATATATACAACATTTTCTTCATCCACTCATCTACTGAGGGGCATCTGGGTTGGTTCCATATCTTAGCTATGGTAATGCTGCAATAAATATATTTGTGCTGGTAGTTTTAGTATGGTCTTGTTTGTGATCATTTGGGTAAATGCCCAAAAGTGGGATTGCTGGGTCATAGGGAAGCTCTATGTGGAATCTTTGGAGGAATCTCCATACTACATTCCAAAGTGGTTGAACAAGATTACACACACACTAAACATGCATTAAGGTTCCCTTTTGTCCACATCCCCTCGAGCATCTGTTGGTTTTAGAGTTCTTGATTATAGCCATTCTAACTTACGTGAGGTGATATCTCAATGTTGATTGATTTGCATTTCTTTTATGGCTAGGGAGGTTGAGCATGTGTTTATTGGTCACCCTCCTTTCCTCTTCAGAGAAGTTTCTCTTTATGTCTTTAGCCCACTTATTTATTGGACAGTATTTTCGTTGAGTATTTGTTGTTGGAGGATTTAATTTTTTGTTTTCCAGGTCTATTTTAGATATGAAACCCTTGTCGGTTGTATGGCTAGTGAAGATCATCTCAGATTCCGTGGGCTTTCTATTGATCCTGCTAGCTATGTCCTTTGCCATGCAGAAGCTCTGCAATTGCATGCAATCCCATTTGTCCAACCTTTCTTTCCTTCGTTGTGCTTCTGGGTTTCTTTTTAGAAAATTTCAGCCTTTGTCAAGGAGACCTAGGGTTTCTGTATTCCATCATGTAATGTTTTCAGAATGTCTGCTTTGACTCTGAGGTCTTTGATCCATTTGGAGTTGATTCTGGTATAGGGTGATATATAAGGATCTAGCCTTCATTTTCTACAAGTGATTAACCAATTTTGCCAGTACGATTTACTGAGCAGTCTGTCTTTCTTTGATTTTATCTTTTTAGATCCTTTATTGAATATTAGATGATTATGGGTCTGTAGGTTCATTTCTAGGTTTTTAATTCTATTCTATTGTTCCATTGTTCTTGTACCAGTACAAAACAGTTTTAATTTATATGGCTTTGTAGTAGAGTTTGAAGTTTGGTATTGATATTCCTCCAACACTGTTCTTTCTGTTAAGTATCGCTTTTTGCAATTGGGGGTCTTTTGTTGTTCCATATGAATTTTTGGAATGCCTCTTCTATTTCCTTGAGGAATGCGTTTGGGATATTGATAAGTATGGCATTGAACTTGTAGATAGCCTTGGGAAATATTGCCATTTTCACAATGTTTATCCTTCCTATCGAGGAGCATGGGAGGTTTTGCCAATTTCTAAGTTCTGTTTTGATTTCCTTTTTCAGATTTTTAAAGTTTTCATCATAGAAGTCTTTCACTGCTTTGGTTAAGTTAATTCCTAGGTATTTTATTTTTGTGGGGCTATTACAAATGGAAAAGCTTTCTTGATTTGAGCCACGCTTTTCTCATTATTGGCATACAGAAAATCCATTAATTTTGGGGGTTAATTTTATACCCTGCTATTTTGCCAAAGTTTTGAATCAGCTTGAGTAATTTGGGAGTGGAGTCCGTGGGATTCTTTAAGTACAAGATCATGTCATTTGCAAAGAGGGAGAATTTTACTTCTTCTTTCTCTATTTGGATCCCTTTTATGGAATATTGTCTTATTTCTGTAGCTAGGTATTCTAATACTAAATTGAAGAGAAGTTGAAAGAGTGGACATCCTTGTCTCATTCCTGAGTTAAGAGGACATGGCTTTAGTATTTCACTATTAATTATATAATGCTGGCTGTAGGTTTTCCATATGCAGCTTTTATTGTATTGAGGAATGTTCCATGGATCCTAATTTTTCCAGAACCTTCATCATAAAGGGGTGTTGGATCTGGTCCAATGCTTTTTCTGCATCTGTTGAGATAACCATGTGATTTTAATCCTTGCTCTTGTTGATGTGATAAATTATATTAATTGATTTGTGTATATTGAACCAGGTTTGCATCCCAGAAATGAATCCTGTATGATAGTGGTATATGATTTTTTGGAGTAATTGTTGAATTCGATTGGCCAAGATTTTGTTGAAAAGCTTTGCATCAATGTTCATCAAAGAAATGGGTCTATAGTTCTCTTTCTTTGATGATTCCCTGCCTGGTTTTGGGATGAAGGTTATGATGGCTTCATAGCATGAGTTCGGTAGTGAACTTTCTCTTTCAATTTCATTGAAGAGTTGGAGCAGTATTGGTGTGAGCTGTTTTGAAGGTCTTGTACAATTCTGCTGTAAATCCATCAGTTCCTGGGATTTTTTTAGATGGGTGGTCTCTTATTGGTGTGTTTATTTCAACGCTTGATATGGGCCCCTTAAGATGCTTTAACTCATCTTGGTTTAGTATTTGCATGTTGATAATTGCTAGCAATGGGTCCATTTCTGCCAAGTTTTCAAACTTATTAGCATAAAGGTTTGAAAATATTCCCTTATAATGTTCAGAATCTTGGTTGTTTCTGTGGTGATATTTCCATTCTCACATCTGAGTTTATTTATTTGGGTGTGTTCCTTCTTTTTCTGATAAGATTTGCTAAGGGTTTGTCAATTTTTTCAAAGAACCAACTTTTTGTTTTGTTGATTCTTTCTGTTTTTTTTTTTTATTCTAATTCGTTTAACTCTGATTTAATGTTAATTATTTCTTTCCATCTATTGAATTGGGGTTTATCTTGCTGATCTTTGTCAAGGTGGTTCAGATGTCTCATTAAGTGGTTGGATTCAGATCTCTCTAATTTGTTGGTGTAGGAACTCAGAGCTATAAACTTGCCTCTGAGTACTGCCTTTGCAGTGTCCCAGAGGAACTGGGAACTGGTAATTTGTGTGTTCATTTTTGTTGAATATCATGGACATTTGAATTTCCTTTCTAATCTCTTCCGTGACCCCCTGGTTATTCAACAGTGTGTCGTTCAGCCTCCATGTGTTACAAGACTTTTTTGGTGTCTTTTGGTGTTGAGTTCTAATTTTATTCCCTTGTGGTCTGAAAGAATGCAAGGTGTAACTTCAGTGTTTCTGAATTTGGACAAGTTTGCTTTGTGATCTAAAATGTGATCTCTTTGGAAAATGTTCCATGTACTGCAGAGTAAATCGTGTATTCTCATGCTACTGGATGAAATATTCAGTAGATGTCTGTTAAATCTATTTGCTCTATGCAGTTGTATAAATCTGCGGTTTCTCTGTTGATTTTTTTGCTGATTTGATCTATATACTGAGGATAGTGGTGTGTTAAAATCCTCAACAATTAATGTCTTTGGATCTATGTGAGATCTGAGGGAAAATAGTGTCTCTTGGATAAATTTTGGTGCTCCATTGTTTGCTGATTCCATATTTAGAATTGTAATATCCTCCTGAAGTAGAGAACCCTTAAGTCATATGTAGCGACCTTCTTTATCTCTTTTCACTAATTTGAATTCAAAGCATATTTTATCTGATATTATTATAGCAACTCCTTCCTGTTTATTGCAGCCGTTTGCTAGGTAGATTTCATTCCAGCCTTTCATTATAAAAACGTGTTTGTTTTATAGGTAAAGTGTGCCTCCTGAAGGCAGGAGATAGAATTATCTTGCTTTTTAATACAACTAGACAGTCTATTTCGCTAAATTGGAGCTTTAAGTCCGTTAATGTGAGAGGTAGGACTGTGAGGTGTTTGGTAGCTCCTGCCATGCTATCCACCTCCTTGGGGGCTGTGGAAACTTGGTTCTTCCTATGGTTCTTGGATTCTCAGTTTGGGTGTGGTTTCTTAGCCATTATTGTGGTCTTGTTGGTTTTCTGTGTGTAGGCCATCTTTAAGTATTTTTTATAGGGCTGGTTTGGTGGAGATATATTTTTCAGTTTTTCTTTGCTATGGAAAGTTTTTATTTGACCATCGGTTATGAAGGAGAGTTTAGCTGGGTACAGTATTCTTGGTTGAAAATTGTTTGTCTTTAGGGCATGGTATACAGCCTTTCAGGCTCTTCTTGCTTTAATTAACTATGCTGAAAAATATGAGGTGATTCTAATTGGTTTTCCTTTATAGATGATTGATCTTTTCTCCTTGACATTTTTAGGAACTTATTCTTGGTCTGAATTGGTCCTGTGTGGATTATAATGTGACAATGGGAAGTGCTGTTCTGGTCTGGTCTATTTGGGGTTCTACAAGCATCTTGTATCTGAATAGGCCTATCTTTTTGTTTGTTTGGAAAGTTCTCTGCTAGGATCCTGTTAAACAAATTTCCTAGACAATTAACTTCTGTCTCTACGTGCTCCTCTACACCATTTGTCCTCAGAGTAGGCCTTCTGATCGTGTATTCCAAATGTTGAATAGATCTATCATATTTCTTGGATTTGTCTTGGATAGTTGTATGTTCTTTCTCTATAATACCTAGGCTCTCTTCAATCCCCGAGATTCGATCTTCTGCATGCTGTAACCTACTGTTGTCTTTCTACTTGTTTTTTTTTATTTCTTTTCCTTCTAATTGGTCGGCTTTGATGGCTTCAAATTCTTTGTTGGAGTTTTGCTTTAGATCTTCTATGAACTTCTTTACTTCCTTAATTTGGTGTTCTCAAATCACTTAGTTGATTGGTTATGGTTTACTTGGACTCTCATTCCTGCTGTTGGGCTCCATTCAGCATTCCCTGTGTGGTCTCCCTGAATTCTTTCAGCTGTCTGTTTATGGATACCATGAATGCCTTTATTGATCTTTGTCTATTCTCATACCGATGTCACAATTCCTGTCTTACGCTTTGATTAGCTTCCTCACGTTCATGCAATTCCTGTAGTTCTCTTTGACTTTTCTCAGCCTGCTCACGCAATTCCTGTCTCTATTCATCTGTTCTCTGCCTGCTCAGGCAATTCCTTTCTTTCCCTTTGACTGTTCACAGCCTGCTCTCACAATTCCTTTATTTCTCTTTGACTGTTCTCAACCTGTTCATGCAACTACTGTATCAGTCTTTGAGTCATTTCCTCACAGTCACGAGATTCCTGTATTAATGTTTGGTTTGCCTCCTCTCTCTCTCCCTATCAGGTTCAAACTGAGTCCTTTGCAAGCTTTCATTCTTTTCATTCACCACGTTTACCAGTAGTGTTTATAGTGCTTTGCAGGAACTCTCTTCTGGATTATTCATTAACTGTTCTGTCACTGGATTATCATGAATGAGAATTGAGATATCCAGACTTGCCATTTTTCTCATGTTTTCCGGCTTGTTCTGCACACTTGATATGAAAGTGACACCAATTTTTTGCTAAAATACTATTTTAAGGCAAGCATCAAGGAATGTCCTGTAGTTGCATAGACAAAATGGCTGCAGATACAACCTAGTTCAACAGATACAATCTATTCAACATCAAACAACTATGCATTAATGGGCTAAGAACAGCAAAGACGAATTTTTCAAATCAGAAATTATTATGTTTAGGGAAAAATGTGGGGAAAATAGGATTAGAAGTATGTGGAGAGATTAAAATAAATTTAACCAAGTCCTAATCTCAGAGAGGGAAAGGGATTGGACAGAATTATAGGAGAGAAATTAAAAGAAAGATAATCAAAAGTGGAAAAACAAAAATTTAAATTTAAAAAGTGAAACATTTAAAAATTGTATAACTTTAAAGAAGTGATATTGAGAGAAGAAAAGTATAGGATGACAGGAGGGGGATGATAGAAAGGAGACATGAAAAACTAAAAAATAAAAATTCTTAAAAGTATTTACTTGAAAATTATCTGGTATAAAGATATAATACTGCTATTAAAAAGTTAAGCATAAAAGTTTGTGAATTAAGTAATACATTTCTGGATTAATTATGTACACAATGGGGGATAAGTTCTAATAATCGATGAAAGGTATTTATCTGGGGATAAGTCAAAAGAGCAATTAAGTCACACACAAAAAAAGAAAGACAAAAAAATGAAAAGAATCAAAAAAATAAAAAAAAGTTACAAAGGACCAAAAGGTCAATAGCGATTTTTTTTTAAAATGCACACACACACACACACACACACACACACACACACACACACACACACACACCTAAAATAAAAATTAGGAGAAGAAGTAAAAAAATGATTAATAGAAAACAATTTAAAAATTTTAAAAAATGGTACCAACAAGAGTTCTTTAATTTTTTGTTTGGTTGGGGGGTGAGGAATGGAAAGATCCTGTATCTCCCCTGTGTCTGTAACCAGTCTCTTCGTGGAGTCTCTGGTCTGCTTGTGGTGTTTGGTTTTCCTGTGGCCTGATTGATTTCTTACATCAGTTTGTTTGAGCAGTCAATAAAATTCTCCGCTTTATCCAGGATTTTGTGATCCTCTTTCAGGCTAGTTCAGTGCGAGGGAGATCTGCTTTGAGTATCACGAAAGAGAAAGATGGCTCTTTCCTCTAGTTTGGAGATGCTGTGATGAGGCTAAGTCCTGGGTAGGGTTGAGGCCTTTCAGCAAACAGTAGCTTTTCCCTGAGGGCCTAGCTCCTGAGACTCCCAGACCCCAGCCTGGAGCCATTCTCAATGTTTATGTTTATTGAATTTCAATTGATTGTCTAGGCTGCTGTAGGTAGGGGAAGCCTCTGGTTCTGTTAACCCAGTGAAGATGGTCACTCCTCTGTGAGGGCAGAAATCTCTCTGTTTGGGCTAGGTGACTTTCTCCTGGGTGGGTCTGAGCCTGGAAGGTCAGGTCAGATACCTATGACCTGCTAACTGACTCTTTTGTTTTCTTCCAAGGCCTGAGTTGGAGATAGTTGCTCAGCCTGGCCTTTCTCAGTATCAAAGATGATGTCTGGTGGGGTCGGGGGAGGGGCAGCCTTCCCTCCTCTGCTCCATGAGAAGGAGTGAGGATGTCAGGATTCTACTCAGGCAGGAGTCTTTGTTCCTGGGTATCTCTGCTCTGTGATCTGCAGGATGAATTTATCTGCTCCTTTTTAGTTCTTGTTGGTGTTGAGTAGAATCCACTCACCCACTGCATATGGCGACTTTGTCCTGGACTCTCTGTTGTAGATATGGTGGCTATGGGTGCCACAGATGCTGCCACAACCGTGGCTCCTTGCAAGTGCTCAGATCTGTCTTCTTGCCTGGATCTTCCCTCTCTAGTCAAACTCTGTGTACAGTGATGGCACACTTGGTGTGATTATCTAGGCTAGTACTGTTCACTGGAACACTAAAACTGCTTTGTATGTGAGAACTTGTTTAGCCTCCAGGTTCTCCTCTACCATCTTCCTCCGACATCCATGAAAATCTTTATATTTTATGTTGATTGGTTATTATACAACAAATACCTTCAAATGTACATGTAGTGTCTAAAGATAGCCGTATTAATATTCTCATATAGCTCTTATTTATCTGTTATGCAATTTCAGTATTATGATATTTCTCTCTCTCTTATACTCTCTCTCATTTCCTCACTTTCTCTTTCATGCTTCCTGTCTGCTACTTAGAATTTCTGGTGGTCTACTATCATCATTCAGGATCCACTGGTTTGTGGGAACATGAGAGGGATAAGCAGTTACCTTGCCTTATTTAAGAGTTAGAACTGTGATGTGATATTATTATTTGCCATTCTAAATGGTAAAACAACAGATCTAGGAATTCCTTTTCACTTTTATTACTATTATAAATTTTATCTCATAGGAATAATTGGGATGGATAAGATACTTTTAACCTGTGACCTAAAAGTACTTTTCCTTTTACAAACAACCTTTTTCTTTGACTATCAGTGAGTAACTACATGTAATGAAAACAAAGCTATCCTATGGAAAGTACTCTGAAGTTGTTCACAGGGATGAAAAACAAGGTAATGGGGAAGTGAGTACAAAGGATACCCATCAGTTCCGGGAAGATGGCAGAGGAGAAGCTGGAATCTAAACAAGCTTTCGCATAGAAAGCAGTTTTAGAGATCCAGTGAATAGTCCTAAGCCAGAAAACCACACCAAGTGTGCCATCACAGGACAGAGAGTCAGGCCAGAGAGGGAAAATCCAGGCAAGGAGACAGATCTGAGCTCTAGCCAGCAGCCACCATGCAGGCAGCTGTGGCAGTGGCGAAGAGTGCAGGAGCCATACCTGGGCCACAGAGAGTCCGGGACGAAGAAGCCAGAAGCAGTAGGTGAGCAGATTCTACTCAACACCAGCAAGAACCGACAAGGAGAGGACATCTTCATCCTGCAGTTCGCAGACCAGAGACGACCCAGGAACCAAGACTCGGCGTGAATAGAAGCCTGACATCCTCACTCCTTCTCAGGGAGCAGAGGAGGGAAGGCCACCCCTCCCCCCGCCAGTACCGGAGATCTCCATCATGGATACCGACAAAGCTCGGAGGAGCTGCTAGCTCCAACTCAAGCCTTGGAATAAAACGAGTCATTTAGCAGGTCAGAAGAACTTAATGGTGGTGTGACCTGCCAGACTCAGCTCCATGCAGGGAAAAGTCACCCAGCTCCGGCACCAGCCCTAGGAGTGGCTTTCTTCACTGGGTAATCAGAGCCAGAGGCTGCCCCTCCCTCTAGCAGCATCGACAATCAATGGAAATTCAGTAAACGGAAACCCTGAGAACAGCTCCAAGCTGGGCTCTGTGAGTTTTTCACAAACTAGACCCAGGGAAAAGCTACTGTTTGTTGAAAGGCCTCAACTCTCCCCAGAACCTAGCCTCATCACTGCATGCCCCTCTTTTGTGATTCTCAAAGCAGATCAGCCTCCCATTGAACTAGCCTGGGAGGAGGATCGCCGAATCCTGGGTAGAGCAGAGCGTTTTTCTGCCTTTTCAAACAAACGGACTTAAGAAACCAACCAAGCCACAGGACCACAAGCAGACCAGAGACTCCAACAAGAGGCTGGTTACGGACATAAGGGAGATACAGGATTTTTCCCACCCCTCCCAAAAAATTGAAAGAACATCTTCTTCTTCTTCTTCTTCTTCTTCTTCTTCTTCTTCTTCTTCTTCTTCTTCTTCTTCTTCTTCTTCTTCTTCTTCTTCTTCTTCTTCTTCTTCTTCTTCTTCTTCTTCTTCTTCTTCTTCTTCTTCTTCTTCTTCTTCTTCTTCTTCTTCTTCTTCTTCTTCTACCTTATATAAAAAAGAAATTTTTTCTATTCTAAAATATTATTTAATCTTTAATTTTTGACTTTTTTGAAAAAAAAATTGTTGTCCAGTAACTTTTTTTTTCCCTCTTATAATTTTTATTTTAGGGATACGTGAGTGTGCGTTTTTCTTTCTTTTTTTGTTTTCTTTCTCTTTTTTTCTTTTTAAATTATCTTTTTGTTTTTTGTTTAGCTATACTGAACTTCTGATCTTTTTTTCCTCCTTTCTTATCCTTTTCACCTTTTCCTCTCTTTCGTTCTTCTTTATGTGACTTAACTCTTGTCCTGCACTCCTCAGATGAACCCATAGTTGAATATTAGACCCTATCCCCCATTGTGTACACACTTAATCCACAAATTTATTGCTCAATTCAAAACCTCTGAGACTTAAATTCCTTAATAGCAGTACTATCTCTTTATACCTATATAATATTTTAAGCTTTTTTATTCTTAGGTTTTTCACATCTCCTCTATACCCCTCCCCTTCTGTCAATATATTCACGTTCTTCTCCAAATAGATTGTATTTATCTCCATAATATTATTAATTTTTACTTTTCAATTTTTTCTGGCTTCTTTTCTTTTCCCTTTCCTTTTCATCTTTTTTTCTCTCTCTCTACTTTCATACTACCCAACCTATTTCCTGCTTTAAGATTAGAACTTAATTAACTCTCCCTGAGCCTCCCCACACCAATCTATTCCTATTTTTTACCCACATCTCTCCCTAACCCTAATAATTTCTGGTATTCCAAAGTCTTCTTTGCGGTTCGAAGCCAATTAACATATAGTTGTTTGATGTTGAATAGATGTATCTGTTGAATTCGATCGTATCTGTAGACTATTGACCATACAAATGCAAACTTTGATTGATGGTTGCCTTAAGATAGTGTACGAGCACAAAACTGATGCTATTTTCATCTCAAATGGGCAGAGTAAGCAGGAAAAACACAAGAAAAACGGCAAATCCGGGTATCTTGATAATCAGGGGACAGAACAGATAATGAATAATCCAGAGGAGAGTTCCCAAATAGCTCTACAAACACTGCTGGCAAACATGATAAATGAAAAGATTGAAAGCATACAAAGGACTCTGTATGAGCGTGATAGGGAGAGGGAGGAGGCAATCCAAAAGTTTATGCAGGAATATCATAAGCGTGAGGAAACTAGTCAATAACTGATACAGGACTTGCACCAGCAGCTTGAGAATACAAAAAGAGAAAGGCAGGAATGGCGTGAGCAGGCTGAGAACACTCAAAGAGAACAACAGGAATCCCACGAATGGGAGGAAGCTAATCAAAGAGTAATACAGGAATTGAGGGAGCAGGAAGAGAATACACAAAGATCACTAAAGGCATTCATGGAATCCATTAACAAAGAGCTGAAGGAAGGCAGGGAGACCACAAAGGTAATGATGAATAGAAGCCAACAGAAGGAATGGGAGTCCAAGGAAACCATAACCAATCAACTAAGTGAATTGAGAATAAACACTGAACACCAAATTAAGGAAGTAAAGAAGTTCATACAAGATCTAAAACAAAGCTTCAACAAAGAATTTGAAGCCATCAAAACCAACCAATTAGAAGGAAAAGAAATAAAAAAACAACAAGTAGAATGTCTTGACAGCAGGTTAGATCATGCAGAAGATCGAATCTCAGGGATTGAAGACAGCCCAGATATTATAGATAAAGAACATACAACCATCCAAGACAAGTCCAAGAAATATGATAGATCTATCCAACACTTGGAAAACACCATCAGAAGGCCTAATCTAAGGACAATGGGTGTAGAGGAGTACCTAGAAACAGAAGTTAATGGTCTAGGAAATTTGTTTAACAGGATCCTAGCAGAGAACATCCCAAACATGAAAAAAAATAGGCCTATTTAGATACAAGAAGCTTTTAGAACCCCAAATAGACCAGACCAGAATAGGACATCCCACAGTCACATTATAATCCACACAGGATAAACTCAGACCAAGGAAAAGATCCTTAAAGCTGTCAAGGAGAAATGATTAATCACCTATAAAGGGAAACCAATTAGAATCAACTCAGATTTCTCAAGAGAGACAATCAAAGCAAGAAGAGCCTGGAATGATGGATGCCATGACCTAAAAACAAACAACTATCACCCAAGAATACTGCAACCAGCTAAACTCTCTTTCATAACTGAAGGCCAAATAAAAACCTTCCATGGCAAAGAAAAATTGAAACAATACATCTCCACCAATCCAGCCCTACAAAAGATTCTTAAAGATGTCCTACACATAGAAAACCAACAAGACCACAATAAAGGCCAAGAAATTTCACCCAAACTTAAAATCCAAGAACCATAGGAAGAACCCAGCTTTCGCAGCCCCCAAGAAGGTGAATAACATGGCAGGAACTCCCAAATAACTCTCAGTCTTATCTCTTAATGTTAACTGACTGAACTCTCCCATTAAGCGACATAGACTGTCTTGTTGGATTAAAAAACAAGACCCTTCTATCTGCTGCCTTCAGGAGTCACATCTTGCCCATAAAAACAAACACATTTTCAATGTTAAGGGAGGTAACAAAATCTACCAAGCAAACGGCCCCCATAAACAGGCAGGAGTTGCAATTCTAATATCAGATAAAATAGACTTCATATTAAAATTCGTGAGAACAGATAAAGAAGGTCGCTACATACAAATTAAGGGATCTCACCTTCAGGAGGATATTACAATTCTAAATATCTATTCGCCAAAAAATGGAGCACTCAAATTTATCCAAGAAACACTACTTTCCCTCAAATCATATATAGATCCAAAGACATTAAGTGTTGGGGATTTTAACACACCACTCTCCCCACTAGATAGTTCAGCTCCGCAAAAATTCAACAGAGAAACCGCAGATCCAAACAGCTCCATAGATCAACTGGATTTAACAGACATTTACCGAACATTTCACCCAGCAGCATCAGAATACACGTTTTTCTCAGCAGCACATGGAACATTTTCTAAAATAGACCACATTTTAGGCCACAAAGCAAACTTGTCTAAATTCAGAAACATTGAAGTTATACCTTGCATTCTCTCTGACCACAAGGGAATAAAATTAGAACTCAACATCAAAAGCCACCCAAGAAAGTCCGGTATCACATGGAGGCTGAACAACACACTGCTGAATCATGAGTGGGTCATGGAAGAGATTAGAAAGGAAATTCAAATGTTCATGGTATTCAACACAAATGAACACACAAATTACCAGCTCCTCTGGGATACAGCAAAGGCCGTACTCAGAGGCAAGTTTATAGCTCTTAGCAACTACATCAACATATTGGAGAGATCTGAAACCAACAATTTAATGACACATCTAAACCTCCTTGAAAAAGACCAACAAGATAAACCCCAATCCAGTAGATGGAAAGAAATAATTTAAATTATATCAGAATTAAATGAATTAGAATCCAAAAAAACTATAGAAAGAATCAACAAAACAAAGAGTTGGTTCTTCGAAAAAATTAACAAAATTTCCAGACCCTTAGAAAATCTTATCAGAAAAAGAAGAGAACACACCCAAATAAATAAACTCAGAGACGAGAATGGAAACATCACCACGGAAACAACCAAGATTCAAAACATTATAAGCGAATACTTCTCAAAACTTTATGCTAATAAGTTTGAGAACATGACAAAAATGGACCTTTTCTTAGCAAATATTGACATGCCAAAACTAAACCAAGATGAATTAAACCAGATTAGCAGGCCCATATCAAGCATTGAAATAGAAACAGCAATAAGAGATCTACCAGCTAAGAAAAATCCAGGACCAGATGGTTTTACAGCGTAATTTTACAAGGCTTTCAAAGCAGAGCTCACACCAATACTCCTCAAACTCTTCAATGAAATTGAAAGAGAAAGTTCATTACCGAACACATTCTATGAAGCTATCATAACCCTCATCCCAAAACCAGGCAGGTACTCAACAAAGAAAGAGAACTATAGACCCATTTCTTTGTTGAACATTGATGCAAAACTTCTCAACAAAATTTTGGCCAATCGACTTCAACAATTCATCCAAAAAATCATACACCATGATCAAACTGGATTCATTTCTGGGATGCAAAGGTGGTTCAATATACCCAAATCAATTAATATTATTCATCACATCAACAGAAGCAAGAATAAGAACCACATGGTTATCTCAATAGATACAGAAAAAGCATTCGACAAGATCCAACACCCATTTATGATGAAGGTTTTAGAAAAATTAGGAATCCATGGAACATTCCTCAATACAATAAAGGCTGTATATGACAAACCTACAGCCAGCATTATACTTAATGGTGAAAAACTAAAGCCATTTCCTCTTAACTCAAGAACAAGACAGGGATGTCCACTCTCTCCACTTCTCTTCAATCTCGTATGTGAATGCCTAGCAACAGCAATAAGACAAGATGCAGACATAAAGGGGATCAAAATAGGGAAAGAAGAAATAAAACTCTCCCTCTTTGCAGACGACATGATCTTGTATTTAAAGAATCCCATAGATTCCACTCCCAAATTACTCAAGCTGATTCAAAACATTGGCAAAGTAGCAGGGTATAAAATTAACCCCCCAAAATCAATGACCATTCTATATGCCAACAATGAGAAAAGTGTGGCTGAAATTAGGAAAGCAACTCCATTTGTAATAGCCCCACAAAAAATAAAATTCCTAGGAATTAACTTAACGAAGAAGTGAAGGACCTCTATGATGAAAACTTTAAAATCTTGAACAAGGAAATCAACACAGAACTAAAAAAATGGCAAAACCTCCCATGCTCCTGGATTGGAAAGATTAACATCGTGAAAATGGCAATACTTCCCAAGGCTATCTAAAAATTCAACGCAATACCTATCAAAATTCCACCCTCATTCTTCAAGGAAATAGATGAAGCAATCCAAAAATCCATATGGAACAATAAAAGACCCGGAATAGCAAAAACGCTCCTCAATGGAAAGAACACTGCTGGAGGAATATCAATACCAAATTTCAAACTCTACTATAAAGCCATAGTAATCAAAATAGCTTGATATTGGCGTAAGAACAGACTTCAGGACCAATGGAATAGAATTGAAAACCCAGAAATGAATCTACATACCTATAGCCATCTAATCTTCGATAATGGAGCTAAAACAATAGAATGGAAGAAAGACAGCCTCTTCAGTAAATGGTGGTGGCAAAATTGGTTAACTACTTATAGAAAACTAAAGCTAGATCGTTATATATCACCCTGCACCAGAATAAACTCTAAATGGATCAAAGACCTCAAAGACAAAGCAGACACTCTGCAAACATTACAGGATGGAAACGGAGAAATCCTAGGACTCCTTGGCGCAAGCCGAAATTTTCTGAATATAGACCCGGAAACCCAACAAATCAAAGAAAGGTTGGACAAATGGGATTGTATGAAGTTGCAGAGCTTCTGCATGGCAAAGGACATGGCTAGCAAGATCAATAGACAGCTCACGGATTGGGAGAAGATCTTCACTAGCCATACAACAGACAAGACTCTCATATCTAAAATATATTTGGAACTCAAAAAATTAAACCCCCCAACCACAAATCCTCAAAGAAACAACTGCCCAATAAATAAGTGGGCTAAAGACTTAAAGAGAAACTTCTCTTAAGAAGAAAGAAGGATGGCCAATAGACACATGAAGAAATGCTCAACATCCCTATCCATAAAAGAAATGCAAATCGGGGCTGGGAAGGTGGCTCAGTGGTAGAGCGCTTGCCTTGCATGCGTGAGGCCCTGGGTTCGATTGCTCAGCACCACATAGGCAAAAAGAAAAAAGCCAGAAGTGGTGCTGTGGCTCAAGTGGTAGAGCGCTAGCCTTGAGCTGAAGAGCTGAGGGACAGCGCCCAGGCCCAGAGTTCAGCCCCACAACCGGACCAAAAAAAAAAAAAAGAAATGCAAATCAAAACAACATTGAGATACCACCTCACTCCAGTTAGAATGGCAAAAATCAAGAAATCTAATAACAACAGATGCTGGAGGTGATGAGGACAGAAGGGAACCTTACTTAATTGTTGGTGGGAATGTAAACTTGTTCAACCACTTTGGAAAGCAGTGTGGAGGTTCTTCAAAAGACTTCACATAGAGCTCCCCTATGACCCAGCAATCCCACTTTTGGGCATTTACCCAAATGTTTACAAACAAGACCACACTAAAGCTACCAGCACATCTATGTTTATTGCAGCATTATTTACCATAGCTAAGATATGAAACCAACCCAGATGCCCCTCAGTAGATGAATGGATCAAGAAAATGTGTATATGTACACAATGGATTTCTATGCCTCCATCAGAAAGAGTGACATTGCCCCATTTGTTAGGAAATGGAAAAACTTGGAAAAATTATATTAAGTGAAGTAAGCCAGGCCCAAAGAAACATAGGTCCCATTATTTCCCTTATTTGCACTATCTAGTATATGTAGGAGTCAAGCGGATAAGGTCAGATAATGTGATGTTAGGAAAATGAACCCTTACATATGTATTTTAATGTATTTTTCATTCATGCATTTGTTTTTAACTCATTTATAAGATTATTTCTTTGTAGCTTTGTATGTCCCTCCCCCACAATATAACCCCTGCTTTCACTATATTTGATGTCAGTATAACTTGTGGAGGACATGGGGAAAAACAAGTCGTTTAAAGATACAGGTGGACCTGTAGCAACAATGAGAAGTAAATGTTGTCATGTTGAATACGAGCTTTACAACGTTGGTGCGGGAAAGGGGGAGAAGGGGGGGAGGGGACTAGGATTTGGTGGGGGGATGGAGGGGAGGCTGAAAAGGGACATGAAGGGTAAAGAAAGGAGGAGGCTGCGATGCTTGATAAGAAATGTATGCATTATCCTGCCCCTGTAATTGTAACCCCTCTGTACAGTATGTTCACAAAAATAAAATAAAATAAAATAAAATAAAATAAAATAAAATGAAAAAAAAAAGGATACCCATCATAGAGCTCAGATCCTCAGAGCAGTTTATCATGTACAATTTGTGAGAATGACAATGTGTTAGGAACTATAGATTAAATCACTGAATACTTGATATATATATGTAAATATATTTATTTATTTACATTTTTATATATGCATATATGTATGTGCCCTTATATATGTACACATGTATGTTACTATACTCACAAATACACACATACATATACCCATGTATACATGTGCAGATGGAGAAAGACACATAGATAGAGTCAACACGTTTCACTAGTTGTTGAATATGCCTTAGACGGAATGTTTGGAATCAAATATGTTGAAGATATATTTGTCTCTAAGTGTTCTTTTACCACTCCTCTTATCTCTTAAAACTGGTACGTTTTAAGACATGAGATTCGACTTGCAAAATGCAGTACAAGTGATAGTAAGTCATTCGGAAATCTCAGTAAGTAAAGGTCATATGTTGTCTCCCTGCTCCCTATGGAATGCTTGCACTTGTAGACACTCCCAACAACCAAAGTAGCAGGAAAATATCCTATCAGAGTATATACTATCAGAGGGGGGTTGGAGGGAGGATTTGGGTGATGTTAAGGGAAGGGATGTTAGGGGAAAAACAAAGGATTGAGTAACAATGCTCAATTAGAAATATACTCAATACCTTCCTTATGTAACTGTAACCCCTGTGTACAGTGGCTTTACAATAAAAATATATATTAAAAAGATACAAGGAAAACTTCTGTACTTATGGGAAGTTGTATTTATCACTCAATATCAGTAAGGTATTGGTTTTAGGACCACAGGTATATTAAAATTTTGGATCCTCAAACTTTTTACTTGAACACAGTATATTATTTACATTAGAATGTGTCCACATCTTAATTCAGTGTAATTGCTATGAAACATTTTACTACATTTTATGTTTGTAATGGAAAATAAAAGTATCTGCGCTATCAACAGATACAATTTTTTTTCAATTTTTTTTTGTCTTTTTGTCTGCATTTTGTGGATGGAATTGGGAGAGCAATTTTGAAAAGCTCAAATTTCATCACCAAGAGCTGTCTGCAAAATGTAAAAGGATCTAATACAGTATCTTAAATTATATGGAACTCCAAGGAGAAGTACTTGAATTGAGACATTATCAGAAAGTCTAACCACGCAAGGACTTTTTAGAAGCGCAGCATCTATATTTCTAATGGAGAGCTTTCATAACCCTTTGTGAAACACAAGTCAGAACCTCATTGAAGTGTAGATTGTTTTCCCTCACCTTTCTGTCAAGCTCAGTCATTATCAATCAACATATAGCTAATCTTGAATAATCCTCTAATAACAAAATGTTGATGGAATGGTCATATGCAGAAAACCTGGGAAGGCAAACTTTTTCCAGTTAAGACAATCTGTATTCTGTGCTCCAGAAGAGAGAAAACTAGGTAAGCATCCATTTACAAACTTCTGAATAGTTCTGATTCTGCCCACATCAGTTATCTATCCATATCTGTGATGGAGTGAGAGGATTTTAAAAGAATTTAGTGATCTAAAATTTAAATTTAAATGTGGAATGAAATTAGTTCCAATACATTACATTAAGATATTTAGAAACAAGTCAAAAACTCAAAGGTCTATAAGATTTTTTAAATTGGAAGTGTAGGGATATTGGAATTTGTTTCTCTATATTTTAAGCAATTAGCAAGAAGAATTGGCAAAACACAATTTACATTCAGAGCAGACTTGTCACACTAATTTTTGTATACTGAAAGGAGCACAAGCCTCAACAATATGTCAATGCTATCCTCTTATTTATCTCTAAAGGTTTATGCATCTGGTCTATTAACATTAAAATTTCAAAAAAAATTAATTATTAGCTAATTTTCCAAAGGGGTTTTGCTTCATCATGTCAGTGTTGAATAGAGTATATGTGCTTTTCAATGTACAATGCATGAGGATCATTGTCAAACTTTCCATTTTTCTTTCTTCCCTTACCCCAACCCCACATATCCCTTCAAGTTTCCTACTTATATTCTCACTTATATATATTGAATTATATGACTGTATTAGTCCACCATTCCCTCTCCATTCTTCTGCCCTACTCCCTTTATGCCCAGATCTCCCTTTTAAGACTGATTTCAACTTCATGGGATTTGTTAAATATCTCTGCCATTGGTATGTGGCTTTGGGCTTGCCATATCCTCTCTTCCATGTTTGACCTACATAAATGAGGATATTTCTACATTTTTCTAATCTCTGAATATCTGAGTTAGGTCATTAATCTGGGTATCCTTTTCATTTTTTAAATTTCAAGTATAGTATAAACTTTGTTTGACTAGTCATTTTCTAAAAATGAGTGATATTCATGAACACTAATATTTTGGTACCAAATTGAGACTGTATTAACCTTCATGATAATAGTAACCAATCTATTTTAAGTAGATTGAGATGCAACTAAAGTATTTTCATTATCTTTATTTCTTAGTGATCATTTTTTAATGATTAAATGAGACTTTTCCATCCAGTTTAGGTTAAGAGCGTTAAGTAATGTACTAGATGGTAAGTAAATCCGAAAATGTTTTAGGCTACAGGGGTTCAGGAAAAGGTAGGATCAATGGATACTACAGTATTTTTACTGATAAGAGAATTTGAGGGCAAGTTATTTTATAATGGTTCATGTTAGGGAACAAGATAACTTCAGAGGAAGAGTCAGAAAATTTGTGGGAATCAGGACAATCTGAAACTAATTTCCAGAGTGCAAACTGATTAAAACTAGACTATTTTTCATAAACATTACAATTTGACTATCATTAGGGTGAAAGTTAGGTTTCAGTTGCAGCTGTGGTTAGTGTTAGCATTAGGGCAATGGTAAGTTTAGGGTCAAACTGAAACTATCTTTGAATAAAAAGTCATGTTAGAATTAGGATGAATGTGAAATATGAAACTGCTAATTATATTAAGATTAGGATATGATTAGTGTGAGGGTTAGCCTCAATATTCCAGTTAAGGTTAGGTTTACAAAAATGGCAAGATAATGAATAAAACTACAAACTATTTTTAGAGAGATTAGTTGAATCAAAGTTAGGATGAATAAATCTAATGTATTTGTATGGCTTTTAGAATCCATAGGCTATTAGTACTATGGTTAGGGTTACTGTTCTAGTTCAGGTTAGACTTAGGGTTAGAGAAGGGTAAGCTTTAAGGTAAAACTGAGTTTTCTGCTAACATTTTCAAGTAAAATAAGTGTGAAATTTAACAAAAACTACAGAGTTTTCCTAATTTTCCTATTCAGGGTACAATAGGGTTAAATTTAGAGTTAGGTTTCTAGCAAGGTTTAGATATATAGTTAGGGTTAGGAACTAGAGTATAATTTAAGTAAACCTGCAATTTCTTTTTGGAGATATAGGAGTTCAGTAAAAGTTAAGATCAGTGGACACTATGATAGTTTTCATGATATGAAGATTTGAGGTTAATATTCATAATAGGGAACGATTTCAGAATCCAAGTAAGGGAATCTGTAGGATTTGGTGCAAAGTGCATGAGTATCTGTTAGGATATATTTTCCATTAATTTTAGGATTGGGTTACTATTATCATCAAGGTTACTCTCAGGGTTCTGACCAGGATTAGAGTTAGGATTATGGAAATGGAAGGTTGAGAACTTGAGTGACTTACTTCCTTTGTGTATGTATATGCACTATTCTAAGGCTTGAACTCAAGGCTTGGGTTCTATACCTGAGCGTTATGCTGTAGGCTAGCATTCTACCACTTGAGCCATGATTCCACTTCCAGCTTTCTTTGGCAGTGAATTGGAGATGAGAGTCTCACAGATTTTCCTATCCAAGCTGACATTGAACTGAGATCCCCAGATCTCTGCCTTCTGATTAAAGGTAGGATTAAACTCATGAGCTACAAGTGCCATGGAAAGTGCCTGACTTTTATTGATTGTTTTTACTTTTGTTCAAGATCAACATTGAATTCAATATCTGAAAGCATTGCTACTAGGTAACAAGCTGCCACTTGAATCATATCTCCAAAAATGGTTATCTTAAATAGCTGGAAATCATTAAATTTTCTTCAGATGATATGTATCATTAGTGTTGTTCTAAAAATTATCCTAACCAAAACAGATTTATAGACCCTAGAGGTGATCTGAGCAGATTCTCATGGTTGGTCTCTAATTGCATAATATTTTAGGGACATGATTTTTTAATTATTATTTTAAGTAGCAAAGGAGTTATTAAACAAAGCAGTTTCTGCGTACAATATACCTTAATCAATGCCAAACCTTTCAACATTCGCATCCTTCCTCTATGCACCTCTTCCTTCACTCTTCTTAATTTTGTAGGATATTTACTGGATTGCTCTGTGCACTTCCCCCATTTTCTCCTGGTCTTTCTTGTACCTTTTCCCCCTTCACCCCTGTTTTGACTATCCACTTACATATGATCCAGCAACTCTACTCCTAGGCATTTACCTGAAAGATTACAAACCAGGATATTGTAAATATTTCAGCACAACCATGATTACTGAATCAGCCTAGATACCCCTCAAGAGAGAAATGATTCAAGAAAATGTAATACATACACACACACACACACACACACACACACACACACACACACACACACACACAGAGGGAGAGAGAAAGAGAGAGAGAGAGAGAGAGAGAGAGAGAGAGAGAGAGAGAGAGAGAGAGAGAGAGGAAGAGAGAGGGGAAATCCTATTTACCCACCATCAGAAAGAGTATTGTACTATTTGTATCTCTCATTTCTCCTTTCTTCTGCCTGGTATCCCATTGTTGTCGTACTGTCCCTGTACTGCAGTAAGTGACACATGCAAACTGATGTAAAAGATTGTCAGTGTTATCGGCTAGCCATAGATTCTTAAATATGAGTTCTATGCTCATTCTCTTTGTTTATTCATGCCTTTGAGTTGTGATTGCACAGTTTCATTTGTACCATTTGCTACACAGAAAAGAGATGAACCACATATATGTATATATGCATATACGCACATACATGTATATACAAACATACATGGATATATGTACACATATGGGTATATATTAAATACTTGAATATATTTTATGTTTTTGAGAATTATGGAGCTAACAAAAATCACATGTCTTCTTTGAATACATAATTTTAAAGAGAATATCACCATCTCTAATCTTTCAGTGGCCTTGAAATTAGATGTTCAAATGGGGAAAAGTTATTTAGGCTTTTTTTGTGGAAGAGAGGAGTATTACTAGGGTTCTATTCAGGTGTTCTCTGCTTGCTAGATAGGACTTAATTTGCATAGCAACAAGCAGCTCAATTACTTTTGCCATACTTCTAGTCCATTTTATTTACTTGAGGTCTTGAACTTTTTGCCCGGGTCTGATCTTAGATTGAATGAATGATCTTAGATTGCTTCTTATGTGTCCCACACAATTAGCTAAGATTACAGATGTGAACCACTATGGCCAGCTCATATGTTGAGATGGATGTCTTGGCAGTTTTTTTCTCTGGCCTGGCCTCAGACTGTGATCCTCGTCATTTCTGCTTCCCGCGCAGCTGGGTTTACAGAGGTAGGTTATTATACTAGATGTACATGATACTTTTTTTTTTAAAAGAGGTTTTTATTGAAAAAATACAGTATAGAGGGTTTATAGTTACATGAGCAAGGTAATGAGTACATTTTCTATTAAGCCTTGCTACCTCCTCCTTTGTTTTCCCCTATCCTTCCTTCCTTCCCACCTGTACAATTACTCCTCCATTCCCCCTTTCCTTCTTCCCCGCCTAAAAAGTTCCTTTTTCAACATAGTGTATTGTGTATCTCATTGCTACAATGGATCAGCCTGTATCCCTATTTAAACAATTTGTTTTTTCCCTTCCCCTCCCAAAGCTAAAGAATTATCTATACAAGATACAGGGCACTGACACTGAATACAGAGAAAACAGGGGTTATACCATGGGCGAGGAACATACAAAGAAACATAAAAAAAATCACATGTTATATTATAAATCCCTATTTTGTAGTTCAATTTGCTTAACAATATCTTATCTGGTCATATGTACATACTTTTTGAACTTTTATTCTTGTCCCAGATATATACTACTTACTGCAAATAAGGGAAACTATAGGACCTATGATTTTTTGGATCTGAATTATTTCAGTTAATATAATTTTTTCCAAGACTGCACTTAGAGCTCACCCAGCAATCTCACTTTTGGGCATTTACCAAATGATCAAAAACAAGAACATACTAAGCTACCAGCACAACTATGTATATTGCAGCATTATTTACAATAACTAAGATATCAAACCGACCCAGATGCACCTAAGTAGATGAATAGATATATACTTATATACATATATATGGAATTTATACATATATACCTATGTGTATATATATATATACTTATATACATATATATGGAATATATACACATATAACTATGTATTTATATATACATATATATGTGCCACATTTTCTTGTATATATAGGCATATACATATATACATACATATATATGTGTGTATATACATACATATACATGTATATGTATGTATACATACATATGTATATACACATATATGTATGTATATATATATATATATATATGAATTCTATTCCTGCATTAGAAAGAATGACATAGTCCCATTTGTTAGGAATTGGAAAGATGTGAAAAAAATATAGTAAGTGAAATAAGCCAGGCCCAAATAACCATACTTGAAGTAACTAATACATGGTACCATATAATCATATAAGATACTGTTAACTGAAATGAACCCCAAGATAGGGACACAAATGATTTTTATTCCACAAGCTTCTTATCTTTATATAATCCCCCACATAAATTTGGAAGGGAGTTGTGGTTCAAGTATATAGCACCACCCATTAGGGAAAAAGCTTAAGTGAGAACGTAAGGTTTAACCACAATATCAGAGTTTAAGCCAAAATATCAGCACTCAAATATATTTCTTTCTTTGAGGTTTTTATTAAATTGCTCAGAAAATAGCAACATTATATTTATGTTTAACATTACTATTAAAATCATGTTATGTTTATTGATGTTATTCTTTATTTTCCTAAATTTTACTTACTCATTAATAATATCCAGTAATGAAAAGAGATGATTACTGTTTCTCAAGCTTTTATGACAGTTGAATATATGAATAAAAGATGCATACAAGGAGTTTGGACTGAAAATAGATATTTGAAGGCTCTTCACTTAAATAAATGATAGTTGAAGAAGCTGTGGGCATGTATGAAATAAACTAAAGAAATTGCAAGGAAAGATATGGTATGATTCTGGAAACCACACAATTTTGGAAGAAAAAAAATGAAAAATATGTAGCTTCTGGTAAGAACTTTGTAACCCACCTGTACATTTGATTCCTTATTTCTAGTGGAAGACATTTCAGTTAATTTTATTTTACAAAGTTAAACATGATTGACATTTAATATTAACTGGCCTCTGGCTCAGGTAAGCAATTATTCTAACCAGGAGCCAGGAACTCATACCTATATTCCTAGCTACTCAGAAGGTTGAGATCTCTAGATCCTAGTTAAAAGCCAAGTTGGAGAGGAAAGCTGGTGAGTCGTTTCTGTTCAATTAACCACGAGAAAACTGGAAGTGGCACTGTGGCTCAAAGTGGCAGCACTCGCCTTGAGTAATAAACCTCAGAGACAGAACCCAGGCCCTGAGTTCAAGCTCTCTGAAATTATTCTTAAAATACTTATCAGGATTTCTTTAACTTGTCTGGAGGAATGTTTTAAACTTAGGGATTTTTTATTTCATGTTGTCAGCATTGATTTTTAAGATGTGCAGAGAAAAATTATTTATAGTCAGAACTGGTTTGTATTGCTTTGTATTACACATTGCCTCTACACCCAGGGATCAGCTGGAATGTAGATGACCAAATCTTGACTGTTGGTAATGAATATGGATATGTGTTTCTTTTAGCAAAGAAAAAATTTATGAATTAGTAGCCCTTATATATAACACCTTAATAGTAATTATATAATTACTATTATTACTAGTATTTTTTGTCTGTTGTGGGACTTGAATGCTAGTCCTGGGCATTGTTCTTCAGTTCTTCAGCTCAAGGCTAGCAAAAGTGCCACTTCACATTTTCTGAACCTTAAGTTGTAGATAAGGGTTTCACAGATTTTCCTACCAGTGCTGGCTTTGAAAAGAGACCTTCAATCTCAGCCTCCTTAGTAGCTAGGATTACAGGTGTGAGCTACTGACACCTGGCAGTACAATTATTTTGAAAAAGAAAGAAAACCCATGATTGTATCCTTAAAAAAATCACAATATGGCAAGTGTATCTGTAATGTAAGTTGTATCAAGGAACCTTCGACAGCAATCATTTTTAGATCTCACTATGTCCTGTCCAATGCCAGATAATATTTCATTAATTTATTTTACTTTTTCCTAACAAAGTTTATTATAAATGCACAACAGAACAATTTTGTATTGAGTATAAAGAATTCTTTAGCTCTGGGGCTTGAAATCAGGGCCTAGGCACTCTCGTTGAGCGTCTTTTGCTCAAGGCTAGCACATTACCAATTGAGCCATAGCACCACTTCCAGTTTTTCTGCTTATGACACACTGAGGAATCAAATCAAGTGCTTCATGCATGATACCCTAGCACTCTACTACATTCCCAGTCATTGAGTCTTTTGTTGTTGTTGTTTTAAGATAGCATTTTGCTATGTGTCCTTCTGTTGGTCTGAAATTTAGACTGGTCCCAAGCCTACTCCTAAATCAGCCACCCAAATCCAGAGATTACAGACATTGACCATCATATTCAGCCCACGATTCCTTGTGATACTCGTTTCAGATATAGTAACAGTTATTCTGTCTTCTTTGGATTGGATGGTTTTTTCATTCATCACTGTTAATCACATTTCTTGTCCTGGATTGTTGACCCTTCTAGAACAATAGAAATATTTCAGGTTCTTTTGAGGAACCTCCATACTACTTTCCAAAGTGGTTGAACAAGTTTACACTCCCACCAACAATGATGTAAGGTTCCTTTCTGTCCACATTCCTTCCAGCATCTGTTGTTATTAGAGTTCTTGATTTTTACCATTCTAACTGGGGTGAGCTGCTATCTCAATGTTGTTTTGATTTGCATTTCTTTTATGGGTAGGGAGGTTGAGCATTTCTTCATGTGTCTACTGGCCATCCTGCTTTCTTCTTCAGAGAAGTTTCTCTTTAAGTCATTAGCCCACTTATTTATTGGGCAGTTGTTTCTTTGAGGATTTGTTGTTGGGAGATTTAATTTTTTTGAGTTCCAAGTATATTTTAGATATGAGACCCTTTTCCATTGTATGGCTAGTGAAGATCTTCTCCCAATCCATGAGCTTTCTATTGATCTTGCTAGCTATGTCCTTTGCCATGCAGAAGCTCTGCAACTTCATGCAATCCCATTTGTCCAACCTTTCTTTGATTTGTTGTGTTTCCGGGTCTCTACTCAGAAAATTTCAGCCTGTGCCAAGGAGACCTAGGCTTTCTCCTATTCCATCCTGTAATGGTTTCAGAGCGTCTGCTTTGACCCCGAGGTCTTTGATCCATTTGGAGTTTATTCTGGTGCGGGGTGATATATAAGGATTCAGCTTTAGTTTTCTATAAGTAGTTAACCAATTTTGCCAGCACCATTTACTGAAGAGGCTGCCTTTCTTCCATTCTATTATTTTAGCTCCCTTATGAACGATTAGATGGCTATAGGTCTGTAGGTTCATTTCTGGGTTTTCAATTTTATTCCATTGGTCTTGAGGTCTGTTCTTGTGCCAGTACCAAGCTGTTTTGATTCCTATGGCTCTATAATAGAGTTTGAATTTCGTATTGATATTCCTCCAGCAGTGTTCTTTCCGTTGAGGAGCGTTTTTGCTACTTGGGTTCTTTTATTGTTCCATATGAATTTTTGGATTGCCTCTTCTATTTCCTTGAAGAATGAGGTTGCAGTTTTGATAGGTATCGCGTTGAATTTATAGATAGCCTTGGGAAGTATTGCAATTTTCACGATGTTAATCTTTCCAATCCAGGAGCATGGGAGTTTTTCCCATTTTCTAAGTTCTGTTTTGATTTCCTTTTTCAAGTTTTTAAAGTTTTCAACATAGAGGTCTTTCACATCTTTGGTTAAGTTAATTCCTCCCCTATGACCCAGCAATCCCACTTTTGGGCATTTACCCAAATGTTTACAAACAAGACCACACTAAAGCTACCAGCACAACTATGTTTATTGCAGCATTATTTACCATAGCTAAGATATGGAACCAACCCAGATGCCCTTCAGTAGATGAATGGATCAAAAAAATGTGGTATATATACACAATGGATTTCTATGCCTCCATCAGAAAGAATGACATTGCTCCATTTGTTAGGAAATGGAAAGGCTTGGAAAAAATTATATTAAGTGAAGTAAGCCAAGCCCAATGAAACACAGATCCCATTATTTCCCTTATTTGCAATATCTAGTATATGTCTGAGTCAAGCAGAAAAGGTCAGATGAGGTGATGTTAGGAAAATGAACCCTAAGATATGTATTTTAAATGTTTTTTTCTTTCATGCATTTGTTTCTAACGCAATTATAAGATTATTTCTTTGTTGCTTTGTATGTCCCTCCCCCAAAATATAACCCCTGCTTTCACTGTAAAAAAAAAAAAGAAATATTTCAGGTTCTGATCTTGAAACTGATCCTTGCCATCCAACAACATCACATGTTTGTGAAAAGCATTAGCTGGCCTAATGAGCATAGCAGCCAGCTGGAGTTCAGCTATCTGATGGCCTTAGGGTCCAACAATGCAATCATTTCTGTGCACCTACTGAAAACTGTCACAGGTAATTTTGATTTATTCCATACAATTCTCAACCATTTGCCTTTCTTAGCTTTGCATGCTTTAAATTCTGTTAAACATTAATTACTATTTCATCATTTTCATAAGTAACATATATGTCTTACTTTAAAATTTATTCAAACATGCAAAAATGTTATCGTAGTTGCTGTCCACCAGTGGCTCATGTTTTAAAACCTAGCTACTTTAGAGGTCAAAAACTGAGGATCCTGGTTTAAAACAGCCCATGTGGAAAATTGTGAGATATTTCTCCCATTAAGAAACCAAAATCCAGAAGTGTAATAGAATCAAGTGTAATAGAATCCAGAATCAAGTAATAGAGTGTCAGTTTTGAGCAAAAAGACTAAGCAAGAATAATATGTCTACTTCTGACTCCATTATTTACTTATGGAACACTCACTCACACACACACACACACACACACACACACACACACACACACACACACACACACACACACACACACTATACATTCTTCTAGACTCCCCTTCCTGAGCAGTACTCAATGCCATTAACTTAATGCATGTTTTCTCCAAATTATTATGGTAGGGATTAAACTACATTTGTGTTATGATACTGCAATTTTTGTACTTTTTGTTTTGCAATTTTTTGTACTTATGTAAGAAAACAGTCGTTTGTGAAGACTAACCAGAAATAAATGTGTCGGTAAATAGGTAGGTGGCAGGTAGACTGAAACTTGCAGATAATACCATTTGAAATTTTATTTCTCCAAGTTTAAATATATATATATACACATATGTATGTGTTTAAAACTTGTGCCAAAATTTTATTTCCATTAACAATGGAAATTAACAATTTGTTCCATTATATAAATTTAACTTATTGTATGTTTCATAGTAGATAAATATATATAGAATTTCTTTTCTTTGGAGACAAGATTCTGCAGTTTAGACCAGGCTTTCTTCAATTCCTAATTCTCAAGTTTCAGGTTCCTGAGAAGTTCAAACAGTCAAGGGAAGACTGGAGTATGAGTTATTACCTCAAGAGTATTTAAGTTAGAGCTGTTGGACATTAAAAGATTAAGACTTTGGACACAAGATGGATGTCTGTGCTATGGTTGTAATGACTATTGCTCCCTTAGGCTCTCTAACAAAAAGGGATTTAATTATCATTATGTATACAAACAATACGTCATGTTAATAGTTGTAACCACAAGCTAGATTGATGCCTTAGTTTGTGGACATACCTGTAGGCACTGACCACCTCCCAACCCTGTAGTAGAATGAATATAAAGCATGTTAAGCAGGATTTTGGGATCCAGAACCTGGCAAAGAGGCTATGGGTCCTCTGGTGTCTTCTTTCCTATCACTTCCTGTGATTTCTCAGATTTTTGGCCAGGTATCCCATCATCTTTGCTGTTCCATGGTTGTTGTTAGTTACAGTATTGATATTCTGAACACCTCAAAACAAACTATGGAAAAACACCTCCGTGAACAAGATTCAGAAGTGTATAGGAGCACCTCGGAAGATCCCAAACATCAGCAGTCATCCTGTGATTTTCTAGCAAGAAAGTACAATTCAGATGTATCTTTATTTTTGATAATATAAAGAGATGGATAATTGTCTTTTTGTATATTTTGTACTTGATATTGCATAAATTTTCAGAAAAATATATACATTGTGAAATAATGTTATTTTTTCCATGGGTCAGAAAACCTTGTAACTGAAGTAATGACCCTAATGTCTTATCTCAGTTGACTGAATCAGATTTAGATGAGTATGAATTGCCTAATTATGAACATTTCTCCATGAAACTCAACAACATAGAAGGAAGTGTGAAGGTCAGGCATTCTATACCTCTAAGGATTTTACATATGTTAGACTAATATACACCCACACTGCTCAGCACTAATGGCACATTGTTGTGTCATAATTGTCTTTATATCAGAAATACGCTAGAGCTTAAAGTAGAATGATGGGCTGTACATTTTCAAAGCAAGAGTGATGATCACCCCCTGCAATTACTCTCAGTGTTGAATCCTTCCTATACATTTTACTGACTTAGCTTCTACTCTGTGCTTTACCATTATCAGGGAGGGTCACACTGTATCAAGCTACAATACTGCGGCAACCTTAGCTGCCTTTGAATTTTACCTCCAATCTTGATCCCAAGGTGAACTCTGCAACTCTAATCACATGGTTAGTGGACACCCGAACTTTTCAAGCCTGGTTAAAATTTCAGCTATCATTGCTCATTGCCAGGGTTAAAGATCTCACTACTTTAGATTTGTTGTTTATCTTCTTGTATTTCCAACACTGCCTTTGAAGTTGGTTTTTGAAGTAGAGCTTTTAGTTTGCATTTGATTTATGGAGGTGTTAGTGATGCCAGTTGAACTGCATATATTATAATGTAAGTAATTTGATGTTTTCATATATGAATTTAATTTTGGCAGTTGAGGAATTGAATACACATCACTCACAAAACTTTATTTATGTGTATTTGTATTGCTTTATTGTGAGCTTCCTAAAAGCCAGTCATGGGAGAACATGTCCCTAATCACATCACTTCTGTCACTGAGACAAGGTTTGAAATGTCCAGACCACTTGGCACTTCATAGTGAGAACCTTGCTACAAAGAAGGGGAGATAATAGCAAAAAGAGAAAATGAATCTTCCATCGGTTTTGTTATATGTGCTTTACACTTAGCCATTAAGACCACCATAATACTATTTTTTATGACTTCTTACCTACTCTTTTCCTGTTCTGAGCTGTTTTATTTATGGATCTCTAAGAAATCATGTAAGAATCATATAAAAAAATCTATATAAGTCATATAAGAAATCATAAAAAATAGATTGTTAGGGTTATATAATCCAAAAGGAATAATTTCAGGAAACTATTAAGAACATAAAATATAATGCACATCTAAAATTTTCTCTTTGTTGAAAACATCAGCAGTTTTTGTTTATTTATTCTGATAACAAAGATTATGAACTAAGTTACAATAGTATTCCAAATGGAACACAGAACTAGAAATATGAAGGGTAGCCCTAAAGAATGCTACTGCTACCACTAATAGATTAAGAATGAAATTTAGGCAAAACTACTTCAGTGTAAAAGCCACAGGACAGCCCTAACATTACTTTCATTTTTTCATATGAAGAAAAGACTTTTTTAAATAAAGACAAATTTTCATAGATATTAATATCAATTGGGTATATATTTCTTAATGCCTTCAGGAAGGATGCTGTGACCATACTGATGGAAGCTGACTTCTCTGTGCAGACACCATTCCAAGCACTGCACCTGCATTAGGGTAATTAGTGCTTATGACAGTCCTTCAAGTTAGGAAATTAATTATTTTTTTATTTTTTATTATTTTCTTTTAGTCAGTTGTGGAACCGAAACTCTGGGTGCTGTCCCTCAGCTCTTCAGCTCAATGCTAGCACTCTACCACTTGAGCCACAGCACCACTTCCAGCTTTTTCTGTTTATGTGGTGCTGAGGAATTGAACCCATAGCCTCATGCATGCAAGGCAAGCACTCTACCACTGAGCCACCTACCCACCCCTAAGTATTTTATTAAAAGCAGAAGTAGGCAACAAGGCCAAACAAATTTCCCAAGTACCTAAGACTGACCAGTTGTAGACTCATAATTCAAATCCAGGTTTTTACCAGGCATATCTGAGAATATTCTGACCTTTCAAGAGCTATTGAGTAGATGATCTCACATTTTCTTCCTAATTATGGTTATAACGGCAATAACATTGCTACAGAATGTAAGTATTTTAAATGAAAAGGGTCTGGGTAATGACATTGTAAGTGATTTTTATTCCAAATGAAATAACAATGAACATCATTCAGTTTCCACTGTTTATTATTCCAGGAGTAATTGCTTAAGGAGAACAAATCTATGTCAAAGATTCCTGTGCTGATGAACACAGGCTTTTATCATTCAGTACCTTGAATACACAAGGAATAGTTTGTTATGGATATATAATACAAAATGAATAATTTTTGTGACTAGTTTCTTCCTTGTTGTACCAAAGAAAATTTATTCCCTATTTTAAAATATATATCAATTTAATGGATATTAGTGTTATCAGTATAAAATTGGTGTGCATAATATATGCAATATATCACATAACATAAAAATGATATATATATAATATATGAATAATTACTGATATTTTATAACTACTATAAAAATACATGTATAAACTGGTTTTAGTATTACACTGTGAAGGATACAAGAAATGACATCTTTATTTAAATACATATATTTGCATGTTTTAGTCACATAATTTATTTTTGTACCAGTACTGAGGCTTGAACTATGCTCTGGATGTTGTCCCTGAGCCATTTCACTCAGAGTGGCTTCATATATCTGTCCTCAGATCTTGGCCCCTAAGTAGCTGGGATTACAGATATGACTGATGTTATATTTTTTAATTCCATCCGTGGCATGTTCTTACATAATTATTTTTGAATGTTCAATTATATTGCAATATTCCATTTCTAAACAAATTGAGGAACAAATTAATTATTGGGTTAAACTATATGTTACATAAAATTGTAAGGACCATAGTTTGCTATCAATTTTCAAAGATATTCCTAGTTAAATTCCTGGACAGACAAGTAGAAAAATTAAATTATGTGTGCATAATGTATGTACTGTTATATTACATAACATATGAATGATATATTTGTAATATTTGCATAATTAGTGATATTCTATAATTACTATAAATAATATTTGTATAAAACTGGTTTTAATTTAATACTCTGAAAGATACAAGGAATGTCAACATCCCTATCTTGTCTCTTTTTCAGCAGTATACAAACTATGCTACAAACATATATCTTCAAGAAAACTCACCTTTGTAATCACATATGCACCTTCAAATATTCTCCTCATCGCTATAAACATCCTCTAAGATTGGCTACACTTATCCACTAGAGTCATCCTACGACAGCAAACACTGTTATACTTTCTGGATAAAGTTGCACCTCCTCATCTTCATCAACTTCCAGTAACTTCAGTAAAGAGCATTTTCTCCTGCTTTGCCTTAGACGATAGCATCCTTTTTTATTTCCCAGCAAAGAAATTGTGGCTTGCAGGCTTGAGCATTTGTACATTCAGAGCTTCTTCGGTTGTGAATTTTTCCTTTCCTTTCTTGGTAAGATAGCTAGAATAACAAAAAGCATTTAAGGCAATGTGTTTTAGTGTAAATGAAAACATACTGATTTGAAAATATTAGAAATATTCATTCCTTTTTTATTGTGAAAATACTGTACAGAGGGGTTACAATTAGATGGCAAGATAATGAGTACATTTCTTATCAAGCATTGTAGCCTCCTCCTTTGTTTCCCCTTTCCATCCCTTCCCAGCTTCCTCCAGCCCCCCACTTAATGCTCCCCCCCATAAAAGATGTAAAGTTCGTTTTCGACATGACAACTTGTAATTCTCATTGTTGCAACGGGTCCACCTTTATCCTTATTTAAATGACTTGTTTTTCCCCTTTCCCTCCACAAATTATACCGATATCAAATTCAGTGAAAGCAGGGGATATACTGTGGGGGATGGACATACAAAGCAACAAAGAAATAATCTTATAAATGCGTTAGAAACAAATGCATGAAAGAAAAAAAACATTTGAATACATATCTTAGAATTCATTTTCCTACACATCACCTTATCTTACCTTTTCTGCTTGACTCATACATATACTAGATATTGCAAATAAGGGAAACCATGGGATGCCCCTCAGTAGATTAATGGATCAAGAAAATATGGTAATTATACACAATGAAATTCTATGCCTCCATCAGAAAGAATGGCATTGCCTCATTTATTAGGAAATGGAAAGACTTGAAAAACAATTATATTAAGTGAAGTAAGCCAAGTCCAATGAAACATAGGTCCCATGAAATATTCATTCTTTAAATTTATTTTTCATTCAAATATAATAGGGGTGGTTTTAGTGGTGCATGCCTTTAAATATAGCTATTTAGAAGGCTGAAAACAGAGGATCATATTTTCAAGCTAGACTAGTTAAATGGACCACGACACACTTATCTTCAACTAAGAACCAAAAAGCCAAAAGTTGAGCTGTGGTTCAAATAGAAGCCTGCCAGCCTGAGCAAAAAAAAAAAAAAAAAGTAAAAGAACCTAGGCTCTGAATTTAACTCATAGTACTAGCACACATATTTTATGTATGTATGTATGTTTCATAAAATATTCCGTGAGTTAATTTGTTGAAACCTGGTCATAGATTAAATATGAGGAGTGGAAAGTATGTAAGTCTGAAATGACTGCCAGGTATTTTGACAAGACTAGAAGAATTATCACTTAATTAAATAGTAATGAGGACTAGGTATGTATATAAAGATCGAAGCTCACTTTGGGATCTTTTTAGTTTGTTAAAATCAGTAGCTAGTTGTCAGTAGACAGGATGCTATTAAGGACTTGAATTAAAGAAAAAAACAGAGCTGGAGAGAAAAAAAAAGAAATAATTACATGTACTCAGTGATAACAACCATGAGAATGAACATTACAGAACTAACCCCTGGGATATTCAAATATGTAAAACATGACAAATGAAGAAAAACAGTAATAAGTATGTAATGCAGACTTATATGGATAGGTATTTTTAATGTTTAAGGGCTACGAAGTGAGTATGTGATGACCTAAAATTTAAGCAATTGGTAAGGTCAATTATCCCTTGGGCAAAACATAGCTAATAGTTTAGGTAAAACAGGGCCACAATATTGTGTCTTGATTTACCAAAGTAAAAACAGGTCAATATTTGGAAAGTTATTTTTTGGACATGTGGTTGGAGTGACAATTACTGACGTTTGTTCAAGTGTCAGTAGAATGATACAGTTTTAGCACAATGATAGAAATCTTTCAGGGATCTGATAAATTTGCCCTCTGTCTTCAATTTCCTTTTTTTCTGAGAATTAAAATATCATTACTGGAAGCCAGTCCCAAATTGTGCCTTTTCCAATTTATCAGATATTGTCTATCACATGCCCAAATAATAGAGAATGGGAACAGGTCTACATTGAGCACTCACAGTAGACAGGTCTCTGGACTTTCTCAGGAAGAGCTTTCTGCCATTGTGGGATGGATAGGGCTGGATAATATACAAAACAGACATCATAGATTGAAAGTATTGTGCTAAGTTGACACCTGAGATATAGGATGTTTTAACTGCATAGTATTTTTTTTCATGAATCAGTTAATCAGATTCTTTACACAATATGATATTACTAGACTGTGGAATGCATGTTTATTGCATTTACTTTATATTACATATTTTGGAATTTGGTATAAATCGTTCATCTTTTTTTTTTTTGATATGGATTACTCCTAGTTGTCAATAGTGAGAAAATGCCCTGGAACTTTGTAACTTGAAGTCTTGTGTTGCCATATGTTATATCCTATTTTCCTTTTACAGAGTTGATAAAAAATTATATGTAATTTATTTTTTATTTTATTTCTTATCTATTACAGAATTTGAACTCAGAGCCTGGTCATGCTCCTGATGTCTTTTGCTCAAGGTTAGCTCTCTACAACTTCGAGCCACAGAATCAATTTTAGTTTTCAATGATTAATTGGTGATAAGTGTCCCGCGGGGACTATTCTCAACCTGGCTTTGAACTGTGATCCTCATATTCCAGCCTCCAGATTAGCAAATATTACAGGCATGAGCTACCTCCACCCGGTTATACATAATTTAAACTGTAGTTTTCTGAAGTGTTTCATCCTGCACTGAATATTTTTTCTTACAAGTATTCTAATAAATATGTAATCTATTCAATTTTGAAAAGTACTGTGTACCTCCCACTTATTTGTGGCATTTCTGAAATCCAAGTTTCTCTGTGTGACAGGGTGGATACTTTTGCCTGTAACAAGTATGTTGAACATATAACATCTGGCTACTTACAGAACAAAGCATGTGAAGCTAGAGTAGCCAGATAAAGAACTTCCAGGACAATTCAATGGCAACTCATGTACTCTCTCTGTAGGTGAATAGGCAGCATAGAAAAGAAATTCTTATATTTGAAAGTGATTGAGTGTGTGTGCACATAGGTGTTCACTTATTTATCTGTTATTATAGTTTTAGATATATTCACTATTATAAAACAATATTTCAGATAGATAGATAGATAGATAGATAGATAGATAGATAGATAGATAGATAGATAGATAGATAGATAGATAGATAGATAGATATGCAATAACAGTTTCCAAAATCCAGGGAACCACCTCCATGGGCATCGCTTACCTATATGTTGCTCTTTGGGTAATAAGAATGAAACTTGGAATTGTCCTGTGGTAGAGAAATTACTCAGAGATTCAAGCATTTTTCTTTTAATATGTTGCTTGTTCCTAACTCTAAAATTAGGAAGTCTGTTAATATATATGTTATATTATAATATATTTAATATATTATATATAATGTATAATATATTGTTTATTATAAAATATATTTCATATAATACCTGAGAATATTATATATTTATGAGGAAAAATACAACAAACCTATCAGTCCATACTTTCCTAACCATGATTAGCTTCAGTAGAGTTAGGCACATTACATCTCAACATGAAAATTCTACTAAAGTTCTGATCACCTTGAGCTAGATAAGAAGAGTTCCTGTAAAAAAAGCCTCTCCTCAATTATGAGTAAAGATATGTTTGGAAGTTTAGTTTAGTTTTTTTGTTTTGTTTTGTTTTGTTTGGCCAGTCATGGGGCCTGAACTCTGGGCCTGGGCGCTGACCCTCACCACTTCAGCTCAAGGTTAGTGCTCTACCACTTGAGCCATAACTCCACTTCTGGCTTTTTCAGCTCATGTGGTGCTGAGAAATACTACCCAAGGCCTCATGCGTGCAGGCAAGCATTCTACCACTGAGCCACCAACCCAGCCCAAGTTTGCAAGTTTTTGAGAAGAGGAATTTGGCTTTTGCTTTGCATCCTTGATTAGTCATGAATAGATTTCATTTGGCTCCAAATTTTGTCTCCTTGTAGGTTCCATAAACAGTTACACATCAGCCTCATTGCATCACATATCTTTAAGTCCTTCTTTTATTTCTTTTTATCATTATTGTTTTGTTGTTGTATTTCTGATCCTGAAGCTTGAACTCATGGCCTACGCAGTGTCCCGGAGCTCAATGCTTGTGCTCTACCACTTGACCCATGTACCACTTCTGGCTTTTTCTGTATGGACATGCTTTGAATCATAATACTCAGATCTCAGCCTCCAGGGTAGCTAGGAACACAGGTGTGAGCCACCAGTGCCAAGCAAGTTCCTCTCTTTTAGATATTATTCTAAAAGCCTCCTATCCAATGTCACTCCTAAGATAGTAAATGGAACTATGCCAATAGTTTCTTCACACTCTCATCTCCTGTTATGGCTATGGTGTATCTTTTGCAAATTATATTGAAACTACTTCACTGTTCTCTTCCTAATCCATGATTCTACATGTGTTTGTAATAATTACTTAAATTTAGCGGCTATGAATCCTAAATCTCTCAATTATTAATTTCACTTAATTCTTTCAATATGATTATTTTTCAATACAAATATGAGCTTATACTCACCTTCTTGAATTTACCCCTTGGCATGAGCAGTGCCTGGGCCTATTCTACCTCAAATGCAAGAGGTTGGCAAAATAATAGCCTACAGTATTACTGCCTAAGAGTCAGGACAAGTAGTTGAGTGCCTAAAAGAAGAAATGCATTTCTGGCATGGGAAGGGGTGGGAGAGGCAACAGCCTAGAAAGCAACCTGGCAATCACAACATTTAACAACTTCTCCTTTGGGGAAACTGATCTCCTGCAAAGTGGCAGTGAGATAACTCACCTAATGAATTTTCATATATGAAGGAAGTTGTCATGTCTCACTACACAACTCACTTGGAGTCAAAGAGAGGGTCATACTTTAGTTTCCTCCTTAGGCCCAGTCTCATTTTATCTTCATCTTAGACTTTGCCCAGACTCTATTCCTACCAGAAGGTCCCTGATGAGGAGGAATGTATGATCTCTTGGCTTTTGATTAGCCCTATGGGAACTGAGGCCACTTTTAATTTTGATCCTGTTCATTCTGACAAGGCTGTGGTGGGTGGTGGGAAAGCTCATTCTCTGAATTGTTCCCTATTACCAAATCTCTTCAAAGAAAGTCAAGGAATGACAGATTCTGCCTGAGGGAGTGAGTTTCTCCATTTCTAAAGAGGTTAATTAATATCTGATTATGAGGCCCACGTGATGGTCCTTCCCCAGATCCTCCAAACAGGAGTGGATGTTACCTCAGACACCAGGCCATCCTCATATTTCTTCAGCTCTTTCTCATTAAACTAAAGGTCACAGGAGTTGAGTTGAGAAACAAGAAGAAATGAGAGTAGCAGAAGAATCATTGGCATGTGGAGAAATTAGAAACTCTGGGTGAAAAAAGGGCTCAGAAAATCTAGGATCACTCACATCATTTGGGAATCACATCACAAGATTAGGGAATAAAAGTAATAAGTTACTACCTAAATTAGTAACTCCACTGCTCTGACTACATTACAAGTGTTCTCTCAAAAGGTAGCTGTCCTATTTTGATGAGGAAAAAGGAGAACATTCTTTCCTCACAAAGTTCTACTAAGTATCTTCTTCCATAACCCAGGTTGTTCTTACCCTGTACTTGTCGGTTACTTTCCTTTGCTAGATTCAATCAATGACACTTGAAAATGTTATCATCTTCAGACATGTAGTTACATTTTGTTTTAATCCATTTGTTATAAAATAAAACAAATTTTGGGGAAAATATGTCTATGCTATATTTTCTTCCATGCCATATTTATTTGATGTTATTAAGTATTATTTTAATAGTTTCATATTTAAAACTTGAGGAAAATGTTTTGTTACTGTTAGCACTAATTAGTTGCACTTTTTTTCTATTTTTCCATATCTGTATATTTGTTATTAATCTTCTAACATTGTGTTTTCCCCCTACTGTTATCTTCTTAAAATTGCCTCAAATTATAAACTCTATATGATGATCTGTATGTATTCATTGATATATTTAAATTTTATCTAATATGCACATTTTATATGATATTTTCATCCTATTGTAACTGCTCTGAAATCAATATGGAAGTCCTTCATTAAAGAAAACACACTATACCACAAAACCCAGTGAAATTAGGATTAGGTATCTATCCAAAAATATTTAGCAATGATATAGTAAAAACGTCCACTTCTCTTATATACCAAAACATGTTAATAGCTTTGGAACATCCAGGTTGATTACACAGCTTGGTTGCTATGAATATTGCTGCCATGAACATGTATGTTCATATTGATTTACATTCTTTTTTTTGGGGGGGGGGGTCTGGTCGTGGGGCCTGAACTCTGGGCCTGGGCGCTGTCCCTCAGTTCTTCAGCTCAAGGGTAGCATTCTACCGCTTGAGCCACAGTGCCACTTCCGGCTTTTTTCTTTTTGCTTATGTGGTGCTGAGGAATCGAACCCAGGGCCTCATGCATGCAAGGCAAGCGCTCTACCACTGAGCCACCTTCCCAGCCCTTGATTTATATTCTTTCAGTATGGATCCAATTTGCAATAATGATCTTCAAGATATGTGTCTTTTTTTTATCGTGTAATCTTCCATCATGATCTCCATATGGGTTGCACTAGTTTACAATGCCACACCACCAAACACAATTCCTGATTTATTTCAACCTCTCCAGGAGTTTATTTGCGTGGTGATAGCTATTCTGGTGTGTAAGATGGGATCTCAGTGACTTTACTATTTATTTTCCTATGTATATCCTATGTGGATAAGAATCTCAAACATTTCATTTATTTACTAAACACGTTGGTATTTCATTATTGATCAATGTCTTTCTTTTTCTTTTGGTATTTGATCAATTTTTAAGTTTTATAATATTTGATTTTTCCCATTCCAAATACTCACTTTAGTAAAAAGATTTTTTTCATTACAGTGGTGTATTGCTTGGATATTTTGATCTTGTGAAGGCTAAGAGAATTTGATATTGTTCTCTAAGTCAAATTATAAGCATGTAAAAATGAAGTGAACCTGATTAAATGAAGTCCTTTCTGCACATTTTCTCCGGTACAGATTTCTCTGATTTAAGAAATGTATATTTTATGTCATACTGGATGCCTAACTAAGTCTGTGTGTGTGGATGATTCAGTAAGAATTGCAGAATTCGCCACATAGATTTTGGAGCAAAGGCTTACAGCTGGAAACAGGACAATGATTCAGAAGACAGCTGAGGCTGAAGCTGTGATCCCTTCTAACTGTGTTCAGCTCCCAATCTCTTGTAATACACCCCTCACTTCCCATGCGGTGGTTTCTTTTTCTATGCAAAATGTTTCTGGAGCTTCATGTTATTCTTGCCTCCTAGTATGCCAACATGAGGGGAGTGAAAGCAAACAAGGCAGATGTGGCAGAGGAATTTATTTTTTTAATTGTGTAAAGACCATACAGAGGGGTTACAATTACATGGGCAAGATAAAAAGAGTACATATCTTATCAAGCATTGTGGCTGCCTCCTTTGATTCCCCTTCCCATCCCTTCCCAACTCCCTGCCCCCACCCCGTGGTCCCTCCTCAGACCCCCCTCCCACCAAAGTTGTAAAGTTTGTTTTTCAACATAACGCCTTGCACATCTCATTGTTGCACTGGATCCACCTGTATCCCAATTTAAATAATTTGTTTTTTTCACTTCCCCTGCACAAAGTATGCCAACATCAAGTGCAGTGAAAACATGGGGCATGCCGTGGGGGAGGGACATACAAAGCAACAAAGAAATCATCTTATAAATATGATAGAAACAATCACAAGAAAGAAAAAAATATTGAATTCTTATTTATCTTGGGGTTCATTTCGTCTAACATCAACTTATCTGACAGTTTCTCAGACATGTACTAATTATTGAAAATAAGAGAAACCATGGGACCTATGCTTCTTTGGGCCTGGCTTACTTTGGTCGGTTTTGGGGCTTGAAATCTGGGCCTGGGCACTGTCCCTCAACTCTTCAGTTCAAGGCTAGCACTATCCCACTTGAGCCACAGTGTCACTTCCAACTTTTACTGCTTATGTGGGGCTGAGGAAGAACCTAGAGCCTCATGCTTGCAAAGCAAGCACTCTACCACTGTGCCACCTTCTCAGCCCTGGCAGAGGGTTTTTATCTGAAGATCCATCACACTTGGGAGCTTCTGGCTGAAAACTCCAGAAAGACAAAAGTGAAGAAATACTTAAGAGAAAATGTAAAACAGAAAGCCACAATGTTTAACCCTGAAACCAGTTTCTAGGATAAGGAGACTCAAGAATTGGTGTCTCCTGAGGAGAAAGAGGAAATATTCAGGAAGAATGAGAAGGAAGTGGGAGGAAATAGGGAGAAAGAGACCTAGACTACCTAGAGCTGGGACCTCAATGTGAGCTTAATTTTACTGTGGGAAACCAACCCCAAGGATGCAATACCTTACAATTTTGATTACTCTCTCTCATGCTACAAAGCCTATTCCAGATCAACTTCCACTCAGCATGGTGTCCATTCTGGGATCCAGACTGACTGCTGGAGGTTCCCAGGGGATGCAAAGAGTGAAAACCACAGTGCTAAAGCTTAGAAAAGACACATGCCATCACTTCTCACATGTCATTTGTCAAGTAAGTTCTACAACCAAGCCTGGTATCAATGGGGATGGGAATAGATATTGAGAGCATTATAATAATATCTACTATTATTATCATATAATAATCTAACATCTATTGTTTCATCAAAGGGAGAGAGATAGCATTTCTCCCTTTTTAGGAGTATGGGACAGGGCATTCTATAGAATGTTCTTCAATTGGGGGCTCTCTGAATCTTTTCTCCCAAGATTGTAGTTTCGGGAAGGAGAATGACAGTGGAAAAGTGAGTTCTCAAGCTGGGTACTGATGGGTGACACCTATATTCCGAGCCTGAGATCTGAGGATTATGATTGAAAGTCAGTCTGGGCAGGAAAATCCATTGGACTCATCTCCAATTAAACAAAAAGAGCCAGAATTGGATCTGTGTCTCAAATGTTAGAGCATTAGCTATGAGTTGGTGGAAGGGACAGAATCTTGGCCCTGAATTTAAACCCAGGATTGGGGGATGGGAGGAAATGTGTTCTCAGTGCATGAAATCAAGGGTGTGTGGTCAACATCACTATTGATGTTAATGTTGGGGTAGAGTTGATCAGTTTTATTCTGGAAATGATTTGTTCCACTCTTCTCTGTCCTGTATTCTTTAAAAGAAACAGCTTTGAGAAATCTATACCTAAGATGTGTGGATTGCACTGAAGAACTGGTTTCATTTTTTTCTACGTACAAAATGATACATAAGTAGTGTACAAAGAAGTTTTAATTTAATATGTCGGTTTGTGAATACATCTTGATCGATGTCATCAATTTGATCATTCTTCTCTATCTCACCCAACCCCCCCCTCCATTTACGTGGTCACATTTTCACACATGTACATTGAATATTATGACGGGATTCTCCCACTGCACCAGTTTGGCAAAGAAATTTCTTCATTGTACAGGCAAGGAAGATGAAACTGAGGACTACAAGCCCAAGACAGCATAGCTATTACTTTGCATCAAGATTATTTGACTTACAAAATCTTCACCAAAAGAAGCATTATAAAAAAGAACATGGCTAGGAACTAGAAGCATCTATCTTTGTGCGTGTGCTGGTTTTGGGGCCTGAGTGCTGTCCCTGAGCTGCTTTGCTAAAGGTTAGCACTCTACCACTTGAGCCACAGTACCACTTCCAGCTTTATGTTAGTTAATTGGAGGTAAGTATCTCATGGATTTTCTATCTTGGGCTCATTATAAACCACAATCTTCAGACCTCAGTCTCCGGAGTATCTAGGATTGCTGGTGTGAGCCACTGGCAGCTAACAAAAAATCTATTAGTTGTCCCAATTAAACATGTGGAGCAATAGGTCATTTGATACTGGTGACACTCAGATAATGATTCCTCTACTTGTTCCTTTCTGGTGTTATGACTAGTGTGATAATGCTTGCTCAGGTTTATATCACTGTGCAATCATTGCTCCATTTTGTTCAGTAAAAAGCTTTTCAGGACAGGAGAACTGTGAGAGGAGAATTTGGGATGAAAATTTTATCTGTACTTCTTGTGGCCTGGCAAAAGCTTCTCAGAATGTTTGCAATCAGAAATAAGAGTCCATTTCGGCCGAATAAAATGAAAGACACACACCTGACACAGAAGCAGTGCCACGGAAGGACAAATGGGAAAACTCATCCAGGCTCAGAACGAATCAACAGTATGAGTTGTTCAGGTGCGTGAAAATTTGTGAAAATTGTCTTTCTAACCATGGAGAGATCATTAAATGCTGGACTCATATCTGTTTAGGTCTGTTTCCTCTGAATCATCTTTGATAAGACAGAAATGAGAATGTAACAATGGAACCTAGTTATGTTTTCTGAATGAGATTTCATCTCTTTCACGAATCAAGTAAGGGTTGTAATGAATGACTTGTATTTCCTGAGAGAAATTCATGTTTGATTCCTTGTTTCTATTAAGCTTATCAAGTGAATAACTTTAAATTTGTAAGCTGTTATTATAACCAATATGAAATGATTTTTTTATGTTTCTAGGAGGCACCCAGTTTCCTTTTAGATAGAAAATATTTATCTGGCTTCCAACCAAAATCTTTACATCTCAGCCTCCAGAGTACCTAGGATTCCAGGCATCAGTCACCTCTCCTAGCTGAGACGAATATTTTTGGTATAGAAAAATCACTATGATATAGAACATGAGGAATGAATAATTTAGATTAACAAGGAATATTTTGAAAACATTAACAAATCTGAAGTTATCACAAACTTGCCTGCTTCAGTGAGGAGAAAAATGAGAAACAAGTTACAGAGGTAGAGAATTGGAGACTAAAGAGAAGTGAGTGAATAGTTCTTTGTTAGCAGAGCTACTGAAGATTTAAGAAAATTCAGCTTGATATAGTGGTACATGTCAATAATTCTAACTACTTATGAGCTAGACTCTGGAAGGTATAGGAGGTTTGCAGTTGGTATGGTAAAAGTATAATACTGGCACTTCAATATTTAAAACACACTGGTGCCACATGGTGATAAGAGAGGCAGAAGTAGGAGGGTCATGGTTTGAGACCAGACTGGGCAGTTAATAAGAAACTATCTGAAAATCAATCTAAAGCTAAACAAAGTGCTAGGTGTATGGATCAAGAGCAATTATCCAGCAAGTTTGAGGCCCTGAGTTCAATCCCTTCTCCTGAGAAAAAGAGACAATAAAAAGGAAGAAAGATTATAATACAATTTTCAAAATATTTCCTGTGCAACTTTCTGCAACAATTTCCTTCTTCGATTGCCTTAAAATGTTTATGAAGTCACTTACACAAATGACTACCATCATTTGGGGAAATCACAGAAAAGTCTTTGCAACCAGCTTTGTAACAGAACAATTTTGTCAAGCAGATTTCAATGAGCAGAAAATGAGAGATAATGGGCTCATGAAATTGCACTTCATAGCTATGTGTCAGAATGTGAGGAGCTCATAAAGAGGATTTATTTCTTAAGAGAAAAGGAGTATTGAGTTGATTTATCAACTTGAAAAATTACGGTAAATTCTGTTGGTATTTGGGATACACTTTCAAGCAAGGTGTTAAGCCAATAAAATTATGGTTGAGATTTTTTAAATATTTTTATTGTTAGTGGTTGAGATTTTTATAAAAGCTGTAAGATAATTTTTTCATAGATTTTTATACAAGCTATTCAACAATTGTTGGATAAATCACAATAATGCAAATACGTGTGCTGTGTCATCTGATGGTGTTACCTATCTCATCATCTAGGGTTGGAAGAATGTTATCTTCATTTTAAAAATGCAGAAATGGAGGCACGAGGAGAGTTGGTGTGTTTCTGAAGGCTGATGTGTAAATTACTGCCCCAGCCCGCGGGGTCGGTCAACAAGGGCAGGAAGAGGAACTGACCTGAATGAGAGACAAACCAGACACAAGGAAGGAGACCAAGACAGGGTTCTGATCAAGGTCTCAAACTTTATTTTTTATACACAGCAGTATATATATAGCACGCTGAACAGGGTAATTAGGATCAGCAGGTCAATAGGGTTGCTAGGTACCAAAACTGCAAAGTATATCTTGCAAAAGGTCATAGGTGGGGAATCTTCAGAAGGCCCCAAGCAATGTTATCAAAGTTGTAAGGCTTAATGACTCTTATGCAAAGTGGTGGCAGTTCTTATGCAAAGTGGTGGCTCCAAGCAATGTTGTCAAACAGGGTATCAATAGGCTCCAAGGCTTAACAGCTCTTATCGAAGGTAGTAGCTGTATTTTCTAGCAAACAGCACTTGGTTCCCGGCATCTCCTCCCTTTTTATTTAATTAAATGGGCCAATTATTTACAGGGAATGGGTGACAAGGTCTTGAACCGAGTCTTGCAGAGGTCTGGTAGTATAAGGGCCTTTACCAGTGGAAGGAAGTAGAGACCCATCCCCCTAGAACGTTTTAACGATCCTTTTTGAGGGGAGAGGATTACAGATGGATCCAAGCTCTATGAAGATGTGTTTGCTTCTATGAGCCCAAATGGCGAGTTTTTGGTCGCCCTTGTCGGCGGATACCACTAGGTTCCACCCTTCCATAGGTGCCCATGGCATGTGTGTCTAGCCGATTGGGGTTTTGGCTGCCAAGAGGCCTAAGCTCTGCCGTTTGACTTGCCTGTATAGCAAGAGGCAGGGGCTCCACGAAAGTCAGTCACCCCGTTCCTGATCGGCCAAATCTAGCCTGTGGTAATGAATTTGCAGGGGTTTGGATGTCAGGGAGTCAATTTACTGTCTTACGAAATGAATTATCCTGTAAAAAATACATGATCCCACAATAACAATTAGCAGGATTGCACTAAGGGGTCCAAGCAGAGGAAGAACATAGGGGAGTATGCTGTCAGTCCCCCACCATCGGGTGGATGAGTCACCTTGCCATATTCTTTTTTCTAAGTTTTCTTGAAGTTGTCTAACTTGATCGCGAACCATGCCACTCTGGATAACATAAAAGCAACATTCCTCTTGTAAGAAAACACAGAGACCATCCTGCCTGGCAGTAAGAAGGTCAAGGCCTCGCCTATTTTGAAGCACAACTTGTGCAAGGAGTTTAGCTGTTCTTGAATGGTCAAGACAATTCGAGTTACTGCTTGAATGTCATGAACCAATTGGTTTTGTAAGGAGTTATGAAGTGAAATGGAAGTGGCAATGCCAGCAGCACCTGCAGCCATGCCAGCGGTGACTCCCAAGCCTATGATAAAGGGAATAAATGAGGGCATTATTTTCCTGCGTGCAAACTCAGTCAAATAAATGGGAACGGGTTCTGACCTGGGAAGAATATCAATATGGGGGGAACAAAAAAACAATTATACAGGCTTTAGTCCAATTTCCTCTAAAAAAGAGATATAAGCCATCGTGGCATAAAAAGGAGGTTTTTTTTGGGGGGACAATATGTCTTTTCCTTCTGTAGGCCAGAAGTGTTAAAAAATCTTCAGCAATCTAAAAAATATTTGGTTTGATTAAAGGTAATATAGTTAATGCATGTGGAATTTTCTGGTAGAACCTCCAGCAGAACCTGGGGAGAATACATATATTGGGAGGCATGGCAAGAGGTGATAACTTCTAACAATTTAGCATTGGGGGGGCCAAATACACAGCCGCATCTAAAGGTATCTCATGGGTGGGACCCATACACAGCCAGGAGCCTTGTGAAAATTCCGGGCGTGTGGTATTTAGCAGCAAAAAGGACCTCTTAAGGATGTCTAGTATTAAGGAGAAGGTCCAAGAATGCACCGGATCCAATTGGGCAACAATAGAGGAAAAAACTTGGGAGGAATTAACAACCTGTTGAATAAGAACTTCAGTGGGGGAGGCAGTAGGTTTGGGTATCCAAACCTTTTAATTTGTAGGAACCCATAAGGGTCTCGCCCTCGGCCATCCACCCATATTCCTGCTGTTAATCCTGATATCCACTTGGGATTCAATGGGTCAGTAATTGTATACTTGACTGGGTTACAGCCACCTGTAAAACATTTTTTGCCCGTAGGATGAAACAACTCCAAATTAGAGCTGAGGGACCCGGAATGTTCATGTGGGAAGGACCAATAAGGGCAATACAATTGCCTGCTTGACTGGCCAGATGCTTCCAGCAAATATATTTATGATTTGTGACGTAACTCTGTTCCCAGCTGCCACAAGTTCCCCAAATATATTGAACAGTGGGTTTTCAGGAATCCAAGTATAATTCTACTTGGCTATTTTTAAAGCAGGTCTTATTCAACAGTTGTGGGAGGTCAAACTCTATTGCAAAAACTTGAAATTCCCAATGACCGGAGTCAGCTTCAATAATGGCATCTGGAACCAGCATCAGCAGGTGGAGGATCATCAAATTTTTCAGTGGCAACAGCATGTGAAACAACCAAGGGTGGATTCTCAGGGTTCTCTTTTCCCCTGGAAGATGGAGGGTTAGTTAGTCTTGTTATCAACTGGTTTAACAAGGCTTTCTGGAAGCTATCGAGCGGCGCCCTCTTTATTGTCAAATATATAGGCAGACCCACGGCCCCAAATTAGTACGGGGTCAGGACCTTTCCATTGATGGGTTAGGGGATCTTTCCAAAAAACAAACAGTAGCATAATTTTGACTTGTTTGTGGATGCCAGAGCCGATCAGCTGCAGATTTTCTGTTAATGTCCAAGCTTAGGAAATTAATAACAAACAAGGCATGATAAAGGATGTTTTCTGGAGCTCTTTTTATAGGGTAAAGGTTCCCCGTTTTTAATTTTTGAAGTGTATTTTTTAAAGTTTGGTGAGCCGGTTCAACAATGTCCTGACCTTGAGGGTTATAAGGGATCCCAGTAATATGTTTAATTTGTAACTGGTGGCAAAATTGTTGAAAGTTATTTCCAGTATATCCAGGGCCATTATTTGTCTTAATAACGTTGGATTTTACCATAACAGTTAAGCAGGCAAGTACGTGGGCAATAACATTTTTAAGGGCTTCCCCGGTGTGAAGGCTGGCAAAAATAAAGCCACTAGATGTATCAATGGTAACATGAAGATATTTAAGACTGCCAAAAGGTGGAATATGTGTAACATCCATTTGCCAAATTTCATTGGGCACCAAACCCCTAGGGTTAACACCTAAATGGGGAATATGCAAAAAGGTGACACAATTATGATATTGTTTTACAATTTGCCTCGCCTGTTCTCTGGAAATATTATAAAGAAGGCGCAGTGTTTGAGCATTAAGGTGCTGTAAAGAGTGAGCCTCTTTTGCCTGAGATACAGGATCATGTTCCACCAAAAAAACAAGCTGAGTTGCTTGATCCATTACATTATTGCCTTTTGTTAAAAGTCCAGGGAGGCCTGAATGAGCACAAATGTGTCCAATAAAAAAGGGGCAAAGTCTGGCTAAAATATACTGTTGAATCAAAGAAAACAGTGGGGTGGCATTAGTGGTTGGTTTAATATAAGGAACTGTTTCTAGTAAGGGGATGGAATGAGCAATATAGTAACTATCAGTATACAGGTTAAAAGGAACAGAAGATAGTTGAATAAACACTTGTAAAACTGCAAAAAGCTCAACCGATTGTGCCAAACGGTAAGGGGACTGAAAGGAAACAGTCTGAGAATCAATGGTAAAAGCTGCTATAGCATTGGAGGAACCATCAGTAAAAGCCAAGAAAGCATGAGATAAGGGTTGAGGGGAAGTTTGTGTGGGGAAAACAAAGGACTGATATCTTAAAAACTGGAGAAGTTTGTTAGCAGGGTAATGATTATCAAGGGTTCCTTGAAGGGAAATGGAAGACACAGCCCAATCATCATCATTTTGTATCAACCACTGAATTTGAGTCGGAGAATAAGGCAGTATTATTTTATCAGGATCTTTGCCAAACATTTTTTTACTATGTTCTCTTCCCATTTTGATTAATTCTGTTACCCAGAAGGTGTATGGTGTAAGGACCTTAGGAGGAGAGGCAGGCAAATGTACCCAAAACAAAGGTCCCTCTTGCCAAAAAACTCCAGTGGGTGTAAAGCTGGTGGCACATATAATGTACTGAAGGGGTTTATTATAGGAAATAAAAGTAATTTGTTGATTTGTAATGGCTGTTTCTACCAATCTCAACGCTTCTAGGGCTTGGGGGTTTAATGATTGGCTGGATGTCGGATTTGGGTCCCCTTTAAGGATATCAAATAGAGGTTTAAGTTCACCAGTAGTTAGTTTAAGGTATGACCGGAGCCAGTTAATGTCTCTGAGAAGCCTCCGAAAATCATTTAAAGTTTGTAAATGGGCTGTTCTAAGTTGAATTTTTTGTGAAAAAATCCTTTTATAAAAAAGCTCAAAGCCCAGAAATGTATAGGGAGGAGCCAGCTGGATCTTATCTGGAGCAATTTGAAGGCCAGCGTCAGTAAGGGCTTTAGAAAGTCTTTGGGAGCAGTAAAGAAGCTGATCAGGGTCAGGGCCCGCTAAAAGTAAATCATCCATATAGTGAATCAAATATATGGAGGGCCCCTGTTGCCTAAATGGATCCACCACCTGGGCTACAAACTTTTGACATAATGTGGGACTATTTGCCATGCCCTGGGGTAAAATCCTTCCACTGAAATCATGGCATAGGGCCTTTAAAATTAGTTACTGGTAAACTAAATACAAAATATTCACGGTCCTCAGGATGTAAAGGAATAGTAAAACAGCAATCCTTTAAATCAATAACAATCTTATGGTACCCCGTGGGAATAGCCACGGGTGTGGGAAGTTAGGGTTGAAGGGCTCCTATGGACACCATGGCCTTATTTACTTCTCTAAGATCCTGAAGTAATCTCCATTTTCCTGATTTCTTTTTAATTACAAAAATGGGAGTGTTCCACGGAGATGTGGTGGGTTTAATGTGGCCTGCAGCAAGCTGTTCCTGTACTGTAGCTGTAGTACCTGTACCTGTAGTAGCCGTAGCCAGTTTTTCAGAGGACAAAGGCCATTGATCAACCCATACAGGCTCAGTCCTTTTCCAGGATATTTTGTCTGCATGGAGTACAGGCATGTCAACGGCCCTAGGATAAATTTTTATAGCCCATACGGAAAGGAGTGATTTTTACCTCCACCTGAATGGGTTCTTTAGGGCCTTGAGAATGTTTTCCTAAGCCTTGTCCAGGGCGAAAGCCCTGGTTAAGCATCTGTTGAGTAACCAATTCATTTGGACTATACATTATAAGCTTCATTTGGGATAAAATATCACGTCCCCACAAGTTAACCGGGAGGGTCTCAACCACGTACAGCTGGACTGTGCCCTTATTTTTTGCTCCACCTTCCCAGGTTAAAATTTTGGAGCTCTGTAATGGGTTAGAGGTTCGTCCAATGCCTTTAAGGTGAGTCATGGAAGGGGTAAGGGGCCAGGATGGGGACCAGTCTCTTTTAGAAATAATTGTAGCATCAGCACCCATATCCATAAGGCCTTCAAATTTTTCCCCATCCAATTTTAGCTTGAAGAGAGGCCGGTCCTGAGTAATCTCCTGGACCCAGTAAGCATCCGAAGACCTAAAGCCTCTGGATCCTCTCTTTTGTGTAAGGCTAGGGTTTGTCTTATCAAGGGGAAGCAATATTAATTGAGCAATTCTTTGTCCAGGAAAAACTTTTGACTGGCCCCTGGGAAGCAGTAGCCAGTAACTTAATCTCTCCCTCATAGTCCTTGTCAATAACCCCAGGGGAAATACTAAGGCCCTGAAAAACAGCACTACCACACCCCAGAATGAGACCAAAGGTGTTTGGGGGCGGTGGGCCAAACACTCCTGTGGAAAGAATCTGATTTCCTAACTCGGGGGTCAATATTGTGTGGGAGGAGGCACAGAGGTCCAATCCTGCACTTCCTGTGGTTGCCCATATGAGGGCGCTGATGGTGCGTGAGGAGTCACTTGGGGGACGAACCTGACAGCTCCAGGGTTCTGTCCTGTTTTGATTTTGCGGCCCTGGGGCAGACCCTGGACAAAGTTTCCCTGTCTGGGTGGTAGGGGATTGCCCTGGATATTGGTTTTGGAGCGACATTCAGAGGCCCAATGTATGACCCGTTTGCACGTTGGGCATAAAGACAGAGGGGGTGTTTTTTCAGCCCTGGGGGTCATACAGTTCTTTGAAAAATGGCCAGGCTGTTTACAATTAAAGCAGGTTTTAGGTTTTTGGCTCTGAGTAAAATCCTTAAGGGCAGCGCCTATGGCCAGGCCAATGTTGCGCGAGGCGGGGTCAACATTAGAGCAAAGTCTGATAAAGTCAGTAATGGTTTTGCCACGGTGGTGGGGACGTAAAGCCGTTTGGCAAGCAGAATTGGCATTTTCAAAAGCAAGATGTTTAATAAGCTCATTATCAGTTTCTTCCTTTCCCATAAGGCACTCGGCAGCCTCTGTAAGGTGACCAATGAACTCACTGTAAGATTCATGGGGTCCCTGTAGAACTTTGGCCAAGGAGGTAACAGCGGACCCTTGAGAAGGGAGGTTTTTCCAGGCCCTAAGGGCAGCGTGTTGAATCTGAACAAGCAATCCTGGGGGAAATTTAGCCTGTTTTTCATTAGTATCAAATGGCTTATTGCCCATCAATTTTTCTATGGTCCAGCTCTTATCGAAGGTAGTGGCTGTATTTTCTAGCAAACAGCACTTGTATACCACAAGAAACAAAGTTATTATAGTTAAGAATAGATATGTCATCACACCCAGAAGATACATTTTAGTGCATTCTCACTAAAAAGAAATGTTACATGCAGAAATTAATGGATATGATGGAGCTTATCATTACACAATATATAAATAAATGGGATTACCACTCAATACTTTATAAATATGTAAAAATGATTATGTATCTAGGAGCCAGTAGCTCATTATTGTAACCCTAGCTACTAAGGAGGCTGAGAGCTTAGAATCATGGTTCAAAGTCAGCCTAGGCAGGAAAGTCGACGACTCTCTTATCTCCAATGAGCCACCAAAAAACTGACAGTGGCTCAAGGGGTACAGCACTATTCTTGAGCTAAAGAGCTGAGGGACAATGTCCAGGTACAGATTTCAAGCCCCACAACTGACTAAAAATAAACAGTTAAAATAAATATTTTGACATAAGTGTTAAAATATATATTCTAAAAAATTTTACATCCTCACTAGATATACCAGTTTATATAAATATAGAGAAGTTTTTTCTGGATTTAGTTGTCATTGAATTTTGTAAATCACATATTTGTCACTCAATTCATATTTGTATGTTTATATACTTATATGCCATAAGTATAATTAAATGATATGTGATAGGCAGTGCTGTTTTAGGAATTTTCCTTGGCTTTTTAACATTAACCCTTCTACCCTAAAATCGATATACCCTCCAACCTTATCAGAGGTTTCATCTCGTTGGAGCAGAAAAGTATAAGCTATCATCGTTTTTTGGAACAACTGTAACATTTTAAATGAATTTCACTTAGTTTAAGATCCAAAACATTCAAGTCATCTTAACCATGCCAGTAATAGCAAAATGTCTTCTGAGCTTTGCAGTCTCTTAAGAGATGAAAATCGTTAATTATACATCTAGTTTTTTCTGCCTAACATCTTATATCTTAGGAAGATCTTTTTGGGTAACCCTGTGTTCCTGACTAGAAGACTGCAACAAAGGCAATAATGAAAATAACTAAGGAAAATATTTGAAAACAATTAAAAAAGCAATCACAGACACTCCTGTAATCACAAGTTTCAATGAGAATATACATTAAAGTAACACGTTTTTGTTGCATTTAAAGAGCAATAATTAAACTTTAATTAGCAGTGAAGAAGGTAACAGAAAACTGTGTTTGAAGACATCTTGACTTTGAACAATTCAATATAAGCGTAATGGATTTATCTTGTTTTTCTGTGGAGTTGCCAAAATAATAGAGAGCAACACCCAAAGGCAGGAAAACACCTAAGCCAAAGCAGTAAACTTTTGTCTATAAAAGAATTGTGAGGGTGTGACTCTTCCAAAGTCAGGCTTGCAAAGAGGAAAGTGTATTTGCTTTGGAGTGAGCAATAAAAAATATAAAAATCCTTTATTAATGTTTTACATATCTTGACTAGGACTTCTCATTTTGGAGAAGAGGAAAGGTCTGAAAAATTTCAAGATTGTTTGACTATTCCCGAAGATCATTCTTATTTATCAGCTATGGCCTGGGTTACACTTAGTATCCTGCTTGTTTAAATTTAGAAGCATTATTTGTTTCTGACTTAAAAGCTGCAAAGCCTTGAGTATTAATACAGGGTTATTTCCTAAGAGGTGAAAGTTGCTGTTTAAGCAAACCTAAAATATCAAAGACAGCATAGTGGAAACTATTTTCTAGCTATATGACAATCTGTGGTGTAGATTTTGTTTCACATTTTTCCAGGGGACTCATTTTTGTTATCTTCTTTTTCAACATCTAGTGTTCCTATAATATTCTATACCATCCTGGGATGACTATAACTTTACTGGATTCTTTAATTTCTCTGTTTCTGTATTACCTTTTTTAATTACTTTAGAAACTCTAACTCAAACATGACATAAATTATCTTTATAATATTAGCAAACAGATTTCATTTCCCATATTCTTAACCTAGCCTTCTACATAACTTTGGTACTTAGTGATCCCCAAATGTGAAAATAAAGATAGGGAGCTTCTTATTTAGATATTATTTAGTATTTCAAGACTTCATTAATGCAAGGCCCTTAGTAGTATGTACATCATACATGTGTACTAAGCTGGTGGCAACTTTTTCTTATTCTCAGAAACTAGGAAATGTGGTCTCCCTGTAGTTATATTAGGAAAAGTCTGTAGTTGAATTAATTTACTAAACCAAATCTGCTGTAAAGTATTTCTACAAGTTATTTGGCTTAAATAATCCGTATTTACCATTTTACAGTTCTAAAGGACAGAAATCTAAAAGAAGTCTCACTAGATTAAAATAGAGACACCCACAGAGCTAAAATATTTTTCAAATGATTCTAGTGTAAAAGGCATTTACCTCCTATTCTGCTTCCCAGAAATTCAGAATCTGGATTGTTATTTTTTCCTTTATCTTCTAATGTAGCATCTTTACATCTTTCTGATGGTTCTTACATAATCATGTCCCTTTTGAACTACCCCTGGGACTTTTAACTACCTTTGAGTATTCTTCCCCCATATGATAATTATTCAAATTTGTGCTTCTTGGGTAATGAGAGGTTATAATTTTACAAACATATATATAATGCAAATCTACATTTCAAGGATTAGGTATGTGGGAAAGATAGATATTCTGTGAAGGTATTTGGTATGTACAATGAATATGTAGCATTCTTTCTACTATAACCTGTTATCCTTTCATTAACCTGAACAACATATTTCTTCAATGAAATATAACTAGAAAAAATTTAGTCCCTGAAAGCAATTAATCCTGATTAAAACATTGTCATGTACTAGAAATCCTAAATGCCTGAAGCAGTTCTGGCACTATCACTTTTCATATATTCTGACTACAATCTTCTCTTTTCAAGAGCATTTGGTTGTTATTATTTTGGAATTATGGTTAATATTTATTTGACTGCTATTTTTAAAGAATGCATCACAAAATACTGGTTTTCTTTTTCTAACTTTTTTGGGTCTAATCTATTTTTGAAAGAAAGGCAGCCATTTGAATTACATGAACTGCTTATTGAAGTTGAATCAGCATGGAGAGGAAAAGAAGAAAGTAGATGACTTTGTGGGTATATCACATTAAAAATATATCTACAAGCGATTTATCTTAAAATCGTCTATTTTTCATTATGTTTAGATTCTGATATAATTTAGTCTCCCAACTCACACATTGTTAATGCAGTCTTATTTCATGCCTCCCAAAAACAAACAACAAATTACTATTTATTTTTAAATTATCATTTATTTAAAAAACTATATTTTAAAAAATTAGTCGAGGGAAATGGTTTATTAGATATTTAGAGTCATGTTCATACTCTAAGGTGGAAGCCAGAAAGGGAAAAAAAATCCTGTTTTTATTCTTCCTTGAGCCACTCTGATTTAATTCATCTGTTTCTGAAAGAATGAAATTCTTGATTTGAAGCCTTTTGGTTGATATCCACAATGTGTCATTCTTCCTTTATTAATAGAATTTGGAGAAAGGATGAGAATTCACACTAGAAATAGGAGAAGAGGAAAAGAGAAGAAGAAATCTAGATATTTTATTCATCCTCATCACAATCACAAGGTCTGGATAATGATAATAGATATTAGATACAGTGCTCTAGAGTGATTAAACCCATCTATAGAAAAGATAACCCTACAAGTGATCACATAGAGAATGCTTATTTATAAAATATTGTAATAATTTCCAACAGGAAATTTTATCTATTTGTTAAGTTCTTGGTTAGGATTTGTTAAATTCTGGTGTGCTATAGTCAACTATCATAATGGTATACAAGGATGATAAGAAATTAACATCTTAATATCACATTCTAATATTAGCTTAATTCTGCCTGTGTTATATGTATGAGGCTGAATTTGAGTTTTGCTTCAATTTCACATGCTATCTTCTTCCAGTATATAAATTGAAGGAAGACTCCCTCTGAAATATGCTATTATTATGGCTAAGGGAAAACAAGTCAGCTTTTAGACACAGACAATGAGATAGAAATCTTCACCTAGAAATAGTCTTTCTCCAATTCTGGTTCACTTTTGTAAGCTGAAGTAAGTCACATAACCCATTTTGACATTGCAGGTAGAGGTAAATCTCACCTACAGAAGCTGATGCAAGACATAGAGTAATATACCAAGATATGCAACACTTGAGATAAAGAGAACTATAATACAATCAATCATACTTGTGCTCACATGTCTCTGCAGGAAGGAAGGTATTATGTACCTTTGTTTCTAAAACTACTGAGATCTTCAAATCATGTCTTTTATGCTTGGATGTTACAGGAATTAGAGAACATTTTGATACTGAGACAGCATAAAATCTCAAAGAAAGCAGGACTAATCATTTCAATACTACCTTTTGTTCTCTAAGAAAATAAACCATTTTATAGACAATATTTTATAATTTCTTACCTAGTATCTTTTCTTTTCCAGAATTGATTTTGTTAATATATGTGACTATCCACCAGAATAAATATCTTCATTTATATGCATCTTGTGCAGACAGCAAGTCAATTAGATGTAAGTGTGAGTTCATCAGTAGCACTTTTTAAAACTGCAAAAAATCGTTTAACTAGGCATACAAGTGGACCAATTGCAACAATGTACAAGTCGATATGTCAAAAAATGAACTTTACAACTTTGGTGGGGGAGGTAGCGGGGAGGATTGGGTTGGGGTGCTGAGGGAGGATGGGAAGGGATGGGAAGGGGAATCAAAGGAGGAGGCTACAATGCTTGATAAGAAATGTACTCATTATCTTGCCCATGTAATTGTAACTCTTCTGTAAAGTATTTTCACAATAAAAAAATAATATAAAGAAGAAAAATAAATAAATAAAACTGCAAAAAATTTGTACACGAGCTAATATACATATTTTTCCATCATCACCTACCAAATCCTCCTTCTTCCTTCCTAGGAAACATACCCAATTAATAAAAAGTCATAGATATTTGGCTTTTGACCTTGAAAATGGAAGCAGAATGTTATAGATGTCTGAGATGAACGTTAATAGTGTTTTACATAGTAATGTCACATTCAACAACCCTATGAGTCCTGCAGGTCTTAACACTACTTCCTTAGTGATGTAATAGGAATGTCAGCTTCATTGGATGTAGTATTGTTTTCCACTTCCTTTCCTACCAACTGACCTACATTATAATACATATTATGGATGTGTTCTCTTCTTTTTCTGATAAGATTTGCTAAGCGTCTGTCAGTTTCGTTGATTTTTTCGAAGAACCAACTCTTTGTTGTGTTGATACTTTCTGTGTTTTTTTTTTAATTCTAATTCATTTAATTCTGATTTAATTTTAATTATTTGTTTCCATCTACTGGATTGGGGTTTATTTTACTGCCCTTTTACAAGAAGGCTCAGATGTCTCATTCAATTGTTGGTTTCAGATCTCTCCAATTTGTTGATGTAAGAACTGACAGCTATAAACTTGCCTCTGAGTACTGCTGTTGCTGTTTCACAGAGGAGCTGGTATTTTGTGTGCTCATTTTTGTTGAATAATATGAACACTTGAATTTCCATTCTAATCTCTTCCATTAACCAATCGTGATTCAGCAGTGTGTTTATCCGGCTCTTTGCGTTGCTACAGGACCCTCTTTGGTGGGTTTTAGTGTTGAGTTCTAATTTTATTCCCTTGTGTTCCGAGAGAATGCAAGGTATAAATTCAATGTATCTGAATATGGACAAGTTTGCTTTGTGGCCTAAAATGCCGTCTATTTTGGAAAATGTTTCATGTGCTGCTGAGAAAACCATGTATTCTGATGTTGCTGATTGCTGTTAAAGCTAATTGATTTATGCAGTTGTTTAGGTCCACAGTTTCCCTTTTGAGTTTTTGCCGAGTTGATCGATCTAGTGGGGAAAGTGGTGTGTTAACGTCCCCTACAATTAATGTCCTTGGATCTATGTTGGATTTGAGGGAAAATAGTGTTTCTTGGATAAATTTGGGTGCTCCGTTGTTTGGCGAAAAGATATTTAGAATTGTAATATCCTCCAGAAGGAGATTTCCCTTAATTAGTGTGTAGTGACCTTCTTTATCTCCTCTCACTAGTTTTAATTTGAAGTCTATTTATCTGATATTAGTTTTGCAACTCCCACTTGATAATGGGGGCTGTTTGCTTGGTAGATTTTGTTCCAGACTTTCATATTGAAAATGTTTTTGTTTTTATGGGCAAGACATGAATCCTGAAGGCAGCAGATGGAAGGATCTTGCTTTTTAATCGAACTAGACAGTCTATGTCGCTTAATTGGAGAGTTAAGTTCAGTAATGTTGAGATATAGGACTGAGAGGTATAAGGGAGTTCCTGCCATTTTATCCACCTTCTTGGGGGCTAAGGCAACTGAGTTCTTTCTATGCTTCTTGGATTCTCAGTTTGGATTTAGTTTCTTAGCCTTTATTGTGGTCTTGTTGGTTTTCTATGTGTAGGACATCTTTAAGAATCTTTTGTAGGGCTGGTTTAGTGGAAATAAATTACTTCAATTTTTCTTTGCTATGGAAGGACTTTCTTTGACCTTGGGTTATGAAGGAGAGTTTAGCTGGGTATATTATTCTTGGTTGATATTTGTTTGTCACTAGGGCATGGCATACATCATTCCAAGATCTTCTTGCTTTAATTGTCTCTGCTGAGAAATCTGAGGTGATTCTAATTGGTTTCCCTTTATAGGTGATTGATCTTTTCTCCTTGACAGCTTTAAGGATGTTTTCCTTGGTCTGAATTGATCCTGCAAGGATTATACTGTGAGAGTGGGATGTCCTGTTTTGGCCAGGTCTATTTGTATTTTTAAAAGCTTCTTGTATCTTAATAGGCCTATCTTTTTGCATTTTGGGGAAGTTCTATGCTAGGATCCTGTTAACCAAATTTCCTAGACCATTAACTTCTATTTCTAGGTGCTCCTCTACACCCATTATCCTCAGATTAGGCCTTCTGATGGTGTCTTCCATGTGTTGAATAGATCTAGCATATTTCTTGGATTTTTCTTGAATGGTTGTATGTTCTTTCTCTATAATATCTACGCTGTCTTCACTCCCCGAGATTCAATCTACTATCAAGACTTTCAACTTTGTTATTTATTTCTTTTCCTTCTAGTTGGTTGGCTTTGATGGCTTCCAATTCTTTGTTGGAGGTTTGTTTTAGATCTTGTATTAACTTCTTTACTTCCTTAATTTAGTGTTCAGAGTTTATTCTCGTCTCTTAATTGATTGGTTATGGTTTCCTTGGACTATCATTCCTTCTGTTGGGTTCCAGTTAGCATTCCCTTTGTGGACTTCCTGACTTCTTTCAGCTCTCTATTTATGGATTCCATGGATGCCTTTAGTGATCTTTGTGTATTCTCATCCCGTTCTCTCAATTTCTGTATCACTCTTTGATTAGCTTCGTTATGTTCACTCAATTCCTGTAGTTCTTTTTGAGTGTTCTCAGCCTCCTCACACCATTCATGACTTTCTCTTTGTCTCTTCTATGCCAGCTCCCACAATTCATGTCTATCTCTTTGACTGATAGCCTGCTCACACCATTGTTTTATTTCTCTTTGAGTGTTCTCAAGCTGCTCATACAATTCCTGTATCAATCTTTGAGTAGCTTCCTCAGGCTCATGATATTCCTGTATTGACCTTTGGTATGTCTTCTCTCTCTCTCTCTCCCTATCACGCTCACACAAAGTCTTTGCAGGTTTTCAATCTTTTCATTTACCATGATTACTAGTAGTGTTTGTAGAGCTTTTTGGAAACTCTCCTCTGGATTATTCATTTCCTGTTCTGTCCCCTGATTACCATGAGTGGGAGTTGAGATACCCAGACTTATCATTTTTCTTGGGTTTTTCAGGTTTGTTCTGCCCATTTGGGTTGAATGTAACACCAGTTTTGCGCTAGAACACTATCTTAAGGCAAGCATCAACCAAAGTCTGCAGTTGCACAGTAAAAAGTCTGCACATACAATCTAGTTCAACAGATATATCTATTCAACATCAAACAACTATGTATTAGTGTGCTGCGAACTGCAAAGAAGTATTTGGCAAAGCAGACATTATTAGGTTAAGGGAGATATGTGGGTAAAAATAGGAATAGAGGGATGTGGAAATGTAGAGGGAGAGTTAACTTGACTAAATCCTAATATCAAAGCGGGCAATACGTTGGATAGAATGATAGTAGAGAGAGAGAAAAAAGAGAAAAAAAGGGGCAAGAAAAAATAGAAACAAAAATTAAAAATTAAAAGTGAAACACTTATAAATTATGCAAATTAACAATGTAATATTCAGAGAAGAATGGAGACAGGATAAGAGAAGGGAAGGGATAGAATGAGATGTGAAAATCTTAAAAATAAAAATGCTTAAAATATTATATAGGTATATAGAGGTAATACTGCTATTAAGGAACTTAAGTCTAAGAGGTATTGAACTGAGTAATAAATTTCTGGATTAAGTGTGTACAAAATGGGGGATAAGGTCTAATAATCGACTATGGGTATATCTGAGGGTGAGCAGAACAGCAATTAAGTCACACAAAGAAGAACGAAAGAGAAGAAAAAGTGAAAAGAATGAGAAACAAAGAAAGAAAGAAAGAAAAAGAAAGAAAGAAAAGGATCAAAAGTCTGTAGAGCTAAACAAAAAAATGAATAAAAAGCAAAAAAAGAAAAAAATCACACACACACATATACCCTTAAAATGAAAAGTATAAGAGGAAGAAAAAAAGAGTTAATAAAAAAAATTTTAAAGATAAAAATTAAAAATTTTAAAAATTTTAAAAAAATTATAAAATGTACAAGAAAAGAATTCTTTGCTATTTTTGGGGTGGATGGGTAGATCCTGTATCTCCCTTGTGTCTGTAACTGTCTCTTGTTGAGTCTCTGGTCTGCTTGTGGTGTTTGATTTTCCTGTGGCTTGGTTGGTTTCTTAAGTCAGTTTGTTTGAGCAGGCAGAAAAATGCTCTGCTTTACCCAGAATTTTGTGATCCTCCTCCCAGGCTAGTTCAACAAGAAAGAGATCTGCTTTGAGTTTCACAAAAGAGGGAGATGGCTATTTCTTCTAGTTTGGAGATGCTGTGATGAGGCTAGTTTCTGGTGGGGTGGAGGCCTTTTAGAAAACAGTAGCTTTTCCCTGAGGGGCTAGCTTCTGAGACACTGACAGAGCCCAGCTTGGAGCCGTTCTCAGGTTTTATGTTTATTGAATGTCAATTGATTGTCAAGGTTACTATAGGGAGGGGCAGCCTCTGACTCTGTTTACCCAGTGAAGAAAGCCACTCCTGGGGCTGGTGGAGCTTGCTCAGCTGTGCTGGGTGACTTTTCGCTGAGTGTAGCTGAGCCTGGAATGTCAGGATAGGTTCCTGTGACCTGCTAAATGACTCTTGTTTTCTTTCAAAGCCTGAGTTGGAGCTAGATGCTCAGCCAGGCCTTTGTCAGTATCAAAGATGGAGATCTCTGATATTGGGGTGGGGAGGGGTGGTCTTATTCCTCTGCTCTCTGAGAAGGAGCGAGGATGTCAGGCTTCTACTCATGCCAGAGTCTTGGTTCTTGGGTCATCTCTGGTCTGCAATCTGCAGGATGAAGATGTCTGCTCCTTATCAGTTCTTGCTGGTGTTGAGTAGAATCCACTCACCTGCTGGATTTGGCGTCGTTGTCCTGGACTCTCTGTGTTGCAGGTATGGTGGCTACGCCGCCGCATGTGGTTGCTGACAAGTGCGCAGATCTGTTTCCGTGCCTGGATTTTCCCTCTTTGGCCTAACTCTCTGTACTGGGAGGGCACACTTGGTGTGATTCTCTGGCTTAGGACTGTTCACTGGAGCACTAAAACTGCTTTCTATGCGAGAGCTTGTTTAGCCTCCAGCTTCTCCTCTGCCATCTTCCCGGAACTCCTGTATTTATTTTTATTTTGTCAAGCCCTGAGCTTGAACTTAGATAGTGGCAGTTCTGCTCCAGTTCTGCCCCTACCCCACTCTAGGCAGGGGTGCAGCCACTGGACCCACAGCCAAACCTGGGTTCCTGGGTCCATTGGGACCAGCCATTGGGCTGACAGGAAAAAAAATTTAATGCAAAACAGAAAAAACACTAGCAATTTGCAGATGGCTGCCAATTTTACATTTTTTTCTTTGCTAGGTGACCATCCTGGGTCTGAATGACATGGTTGAAAAATGTTGGTAACCTGGCATTGCTGATAGCTGGCAGGCTACCAGGGAAGCCATAGGCCAACACAGCAACATAGGCCCTGTGTTTGAAGCCTGGTCCTGACCCCTAAGAGATCCAAAGAGTCTCCTTCATAGTCATAGGAATACCGATGGAAGATTATGAATGGCAAGGTTGAATTAGTTATTTCTGAATACTACTATACAATTAGAGTGATTTTAGGAGGCCAATTGATTTTAATGTATGCTTTTGACACATTCAAAGAATACTATTAGTTACATGTATGCTATAGTTTCAGGACAATGGTTGATTTAATTAATAATTCATTAAGGCTGAAAACAATAATATTAATTACATGAAGGCATAATAAATACCCAAGAATTGGCAGCAATGTAGCCTATATAGCTGAATAATGTGTAGACATTTCCGGCACTCTATAATGATCTATATTTAATTGTGTACTACAATCTGCATGTCAATGTGTTTTTATTTTGTCAACTCCTAAATCTCAGGTGATGGAAATGCTAGTCAGCTCAATATGCTCCAGGCTGGCATGCTGACACTTACCCATTAATGAATTGGGCCTTGTAGACTGTGAGTTCAGATGCCAGCACTAACAAATTTGAATCATAGAGTAAGAAGCCCATGGTGATACGTTTTCCTTTTCTGTGAAAGTCCTGAGTGTCAGGTGTGAAGTTTCATACATAGGCAAAACTATATCCTATGTAATAAATGTAATAAATATTTCATGTGTAATAAGTCAATAAATAAGTGGTAAATAAATGAATAAAGCAAAAAATGAGTAACTACACTAAGTGCAAAATGTGGTCAACATACGGGGCTCAATCTCAGGGCCTAAGAACTGCCTGGCAGCTGAATTGGCTAGAGGCTGCTGTGCTGACAGTCACCCATTCACGAACTGATCCTTCTAGGCCCTGAGTTTAGATCCCAGAACTGCCAAACATGTAATTGTGGAATGAGAAGCCGAGCGTGAAACATGTTTTCTTTTTCTTTGAAAGTGCTCGGTGACAGGTAGGGTGTATAATTCAGATGCAAATCTATATGCTATGTAATAGGATGTAATAATGTAAAAAATGTCATAAGTAGAAGAATTGTCATTACAATAAATGAAAAACAGATTGAATTAGTAGGGAATCATTCCAGGATGAAATTAGACACAAAAATTATAGGACGTGGATTAAGTTTAATATTTTATTAAGCATTAACAGAATAAAAATTTATGGAAACATAAATATCTAATAATTAGTAGTAATACATGATGCATAATTTAATAATATATAGGTATCTGTCTCATTCTATAAAGTACATAATTAGATGTAGGTATGTACATACATATGTGATAAACAATAACAGGATATTGAGTAATTTTAATTAATGCTTTATTAATTGTTAACTGGGACACATCATTAAATGGAGACATAATTTAATACCTAATAATTGGTAGTAATACTATCTATAATTTAATAATATGCAGACATCTCTCTTTTTGTGTATATAATTTTTATATACAACAATCTCTGTCTATTTATATCTCATTCACTCCTGTGGCTCAATGGTTGAATGCTCACCTAGGAAGCACGAAGCACTGGGTTTGATTCCTCAGTACCACATAAATCGAAAACCCAGAAGTTCTGCTGTGTTTCATTCAATTGTGTGCTAGCCTTGAGCACAAACCCTTAGGAACAGGGTCAAAGCCCATACTGAAGCTCCAGGACTGCCGCCAAAAAAGTAGAATGTTCTAACTGCAACTATAGAAGGGCAAGAAGGACAGGACTTCAAAACCTCATCACAAGGCAATCTAGGAGTCTGGTGCTGACAGCTGCCACCTAACCTGACTTAGCCAGATGTAAACTGCTGCAACCCAGATCCATGGGTTATCCCCGTCATCCTGGTTACCCTGGCTTATCCCCACATCCTGGGTGCTCAGGGGCTTTAAAACATGGCAGGAAGTCTGCTAGAATCTTTGAAATATGGCTTGAAGTGGTAGAGCTCTAGCCTTGAGCAAATGTTATTAGAATAGTATCCTCATGTTTAGAGTTCAAGCCCCATGGCTAACCCTCCCTGCCCCCCAAAAAATAAAAACACCACACTAAACCATTGGATGCGAACTTTTGTGGTTTGTGGAACGTTCCTCAAAAAATGGTGATACTGATAAAAAGCATCCTAATTCTAATGAAAGCTTGTGGAATAGAGCTAGGTGCTGAGTCCATCACAGGGTGCAGTTTGCTGCATCCTGCATTGGGTGCTGTGTGCTGAGTCTTTCAAAGGAGCTGTGTGCTGAGTCATGCAAAGAGTGCAATGTGCTGTGTCCTTCACAGGGTGCATTCTTTCTTCGGGTCCTTGTAACATCTCCACAACTGAGATGATTATGCAGACAAGAACATGGAGGCTCATTTATGTCCCCATGGCAGAGACAAAGATGTATTACTGAGGACTAGTAAGTTGTCTCCTGCAGACAATTGTTTTGTTTTGTTTTTTCTCATTCATGAACCTTGAACTCAGGGTCTAGGTGCTGGCCCTTACCTCTTGGGCTTATAACTAGCACTCCACCACGTGGAGACAAGGATCCCCTTGTAGCAGAGGCTACAACCTAGGGGTCTATAGCTGAGGTCTGTCATCCTGCCTTCTCAGGAAGCTGAGATCTGAGGATCTGGGTTCCAAACTATCCCAGACAAAAAAGCCTATTATCTTCAATTATCTCCATGAGCCTATTATTTCCAATTCACCACTAAGAAACCCGAAGTGGAATCTGGGTGCTTGTTGTTCATGTCTGTCATCCTAGCTACCCAGGAGGATGAGACCTGAGGATCATGGTTCAAAACTAGCCTGGGCAGGAAAGACCTTGAGACACTTAGCTCCGATGGACCCCCCAAAAAGCTGAAGTGTTGTTTGGCTCAAGTGGTAGAGCACAAGACTTGAGCAGAAGAGCTCAAGGACAGTACCCAGGTCCAGATTTCAACTCCTACAACAATAAAGAAAAGATAGAAACAAACTAACAAACCTGAAGTAGAGGGCTGGGAATGTGTAGAGTGTAGAGTGTTTTGCATATATGAAACCCTGGGTTTGATTTCTCAGGACCATATCACTAAAAAGAAGCCTGAAGTGTCTCTGTGGCTCAAGTGGGACAGGGGTATCCTTATACAAGAGAAAATAGGTACAGTGCTCAGGACCTGAGTTCAAATTCCAGGAACGGTGTATGTGAATGTGCACACGCGGGCACACACACACACACACACACACACACACACACACACACACACACACTCACAGACTAGAAGTGATGCTGTTAGACAAAATGGTAAAGCACCGGGCTTCTACACTGAGCTCATGGTCAGCACCCCAGCCCTGCTTTCAACCCCAAAACCTAGCCAGGGCCCAACTAGGAGAGGTCAAATGTTTCAAAACCTGAAGAGCTTTACGAGCCCTAGATGACAGGAAGCTTTGTGATATCAGGTATGTGCTTGGATTTCCCAAGCTTCCAGAAACCTATGAGAGGCATCATAGGCCCATCGTCATCCTCAATGAAACTTTTCATGAGTTTCAGTGCCCTAGTTGTCTGCCAGAAGGAGTGCTGAATTATATTGAGCACTGTATCTGAACACGGGAATATAGTCTCACAATGGCAGGATAAGTGCACAGGACTTGGCCTGCCACGGGAGGTGGCACAAATGGCTTCCTGTCAAACCAGAGCACTGGGGAAAGAAATAGATTGGGCTAAAAATAGACCTTTTTTCCTGAACTTCAGAGCCCACCCACACTCATTCTCACTATCTGACACAGATGGAGTTGTTTGTTACACTGCTGTACAGAACTTAGGCCTTTTGTCTGCCTGTCCAGACAATGAGAGAGACTTCTTCCATCAGGCTTGGGATGCAGAGAAACCCTCAGGCTATACTGGAAACAGTGAGGGGAGTCACAGATCAGGCACTGTCATGAAATCAGTCTCTGTTATGAAATCATTTTATTGGATACAAATTTTCTAGATTGGTGCCATTCATCATACCTACTCTGGAGCTTCACCTATAGGAATAATACATACATACACAAAAATATGGAAGTACAGGTTCTTTTTGAGGGGGCAGGTCCTGGTGTTGAACTATGAGCCTAAGCATTGTTCCTGAGATCCTTTTGCTCAAGGGTAGTGTATTAACCTTGAATCAAAATCCCACTTCTGGGTTTTTCTGTGATCTCTTAGAAATAACAGTGTCATAGACATTCCTACGCTGGCTGGATTCAAACTCAGATTCTCTACATCTCAGCCTACTAAGGAGCTGAGATTACAATGAGAAGCCACTGGCACCTTCTTTCTTTTCTTCTTCATTTTTTAATCTGGAAACCTGACTTCTTAACAGGGTCATACCAGTGTTATGAATTTATAAGTTAACTACCCAATGTCCTTTATAGCTGCTTTCTCTAATAAAGATTTTCTCTCCTCCTCTTACCATCTGTTCATAGGTTTGAAACCAAAGTGAGAAATGAGTGTCACAGGATTTGGGAGCAAATGTCCACAGGACATGCCAGCTCTGCCAGTTAGCATTGAGCTACAAAAATTTACTGTCTCAAGATGGGCGGACCAAAAGCTAGAGTGATCCTTATACTGTCTGCATTGCTTCTTTTGCCTACAAAATTATCTAATAATTAGGAGTGTTGTGTGTCTCCAACCTTAAGTATCTAGAATACACTAGAAGCATCTTCATGCATCACTTTTCTCTAGTGCCTCTTGAGATTTAGACTACAGGTTTGTGTGGAGGGGCTCCTTGGTGAGTCCCTGAGGAAAGCCGCTTGAAACCTTTTTGGGAGATCACCCTTCAAAGGCAGCCTTAGCAGGAAGTCTGTGAGACTCTTATGTCCAATAAACCACCAGAAAACCAGAAGTGGAGCAGTGGCCCAGAAGGTAGGGATCGAGCTTTGAGAGAGAAAGCTGAGCAGGAGAAACAGGCTAGACCAGGCAGGAAAGCCTGGGAGGCACTTATGTCCGATTCACCACCAGATGGCTGTAGTGGAGCTGTGGCAGTGGTAAAGCCGCAGCCGTGGGAAAAACAGCTGAGGAACGCATTAGACCCTGAGTTTAAGCCATGGGATAGCCTCAAAAATTTTTTCAAAAAGAGAAGGCCACGTTTATGTATCAGTGCCCTACTTATTTATGTGTGTATATTACCTCCCTGAATTCAAACACACTGTATGCAATGAAGCTTCTTTTATTTATTTATTTTTCAGATATAATCCTTTCGCCTACTGCATCATCCTCTTCATATCAGGGCCATTGCTTTCTCTTCCAGGGTTCCAGGCCTGTGTCCTTATATGATGCACACTGAAGATCTCAGCAGTCTTTATTAGCATTTTATTATGAGGACAATGCAGGAACAGTCACAAATCAGGCAGGGGAACAGAAAATAGGATTTTTTAGAAGTAACCAGTCTTCAGAAAATTAAACTTGGGGACATAAAATGGTAGCATACTTACATAAAAACTACCATTAAGAAAAATATGAGGGGTCTGGGAATGTGGATTAGTGAGAGAGTGCTTGCCTAGCATGCAAGAAGCCCTGGGTACGATTCCTCAGAAGCACATACACAGAAAAGGCCAGAATTGGTGTTGTGGCTCAAGTAGTAGAGTGCTACAGACAGTGCCCAGGCCTTAAGTTCAACCCAAGACCTGGCAAAGAGATACCTAGGTAGGTAGGTAGATAGATAGATAGGAAGAGAGAAAGAAAGAAAGGAAGAAAGAAAGAAGGAAGGAAGGAAGGAAGGAAGGAAGGAAGGAAGGAAGGAAGGAAGGAAGGAAGGAAGGAAGGAAGGAAGGAAGGAAGGAAGATGATAGATTAATGTTTGGACGTCAGGAGAAAAGAAGGGAACACTTCCCAGTCAGGAGGCCTTTTGCAGTGTGCCTTCACATAACCCCAGAACAGGAAGACTGTCTCTTTCCCACTTCTCAGGCAACCAAGGGCCCCAGAGTCAAGAGGGCAGAGCTAGGTTCTAACTCATGTGCTTGGAAACAAAATAGAAACAGTCCTGCCTCTAGTTAGTCTGGGGATTTGCATTAATTATGTGGAGAATGAAGGAAGGAGAATGGACTGGCAGAGACAGAAGGGTCTTCAAATCTGATAGATGGAGAGTCAAAAACCCACTCCCTAAGACCAGCGAGCAGGGTTTTTTTACTCTATTCCTCCCCTCTCCCCCACTAAACTGGCTCTCTATTGGTAACCTAACGGTAGCCTGAGGCTCCCTTCACATGAGGGAGGAAGGTTAATTAGTCATTGTTTGAAGAGGCTGAGTAAAGCCTGACCCTGGTGTAACTTTATCAAATGTTGCAGGTTTTCCCCATTGCTGCTTGTGCCTGGAATAAATGAAGTGGTTTTGCAGCTCACTTCCCTGTTGAGTGTGTACATTCTGCCTCCTAATCCTGTAGGCCTGGTCTCTGCACCTAGCCTGGCTTTTGAAACTGTTTTCTGTCCTTCAATTACAGAGTTACACTGGAGTTCTTCCTGCTATCAGAGCTAGGGCTTGGATCCTGAGAACTTCATTTGAATCCAGGACAGGTCAATAATGTTTCTTTCCTTCTTCTATAGCTGGAGAACTCTAAGAACATTTAATGTGCAAGTAAATTCTCATCACCAAGGGAAACACAGGAAGCTCTTCAACATCTGATCTTTCAGAAGTGGAAGTCATTTTGTCATAGATTTCCTCCCTTGGCTGGCTTCACCCTGTGATCCTGAGACCTCAACCTCCTGACCTAGGGTGATGGGCATGAGCTACTTGTTCTCTGCTAGGTTCAGAACTATAATGACATTGACAATACAATTCAACTGCTTATCACAAAGGGCTTGTGGAGCATAATAAGCCTTTTAACCTTGGACTTTTAAGAACCCTATAGGACACAATATTACAATGCTACAGTCTGAGAGGATGGGCATATGTATGTGCTACACTTGAACCTTGAGCTCTGACTCCAATTCTGGTGTACATCAGTGTTCATCTTCCAAAGAATGTTCTCGTAATTAGCAAATAGGAAAAGTATTTTAATTAACCCTCACTTTTTTTCCAGTTGTGAGTCTCGAACTCTAGTCTGGGCCCTGACCCTGAGCCCTTCAGCTCAAGGTGAACACTCTACCACTTAATCCAAAATGCTAGATGGGTTCTTTTGGTGGTTCACTGGAGATAAGAATCTAACAGGCTTTCCTTTGGACTGTGGTCTTCAGCTCTCAGCCTCAGGAGAAGCTACTGATCCATTTATGAGCCACTGGCATCTGGCTTATTGTTTTTGACAGTCCTGGGGCTTGATTTTAGGGCCTGGGTACTCTCTCTGAGCTTCTTTTTCTCAAGGCTAGCCACTTGAGCTACTCCACAGCTTCTGGCTTTTTCTGAGTATGTGGCACTGAGGATTCAAACCCTGGTATTCATGCATGCTGAGCAAGCAATTTACCACTAAGCCACATTTCTAGCCCCACCCTCACAATTTTATCCCTCACTTGCCTATCCTCAAGAAAAGGCTTCTGAGTATAAATCATCTAAAGAAAACCTGATAGGAAGGTTCCAAAGATAAATAAGACAAAGCTCATACTTGTGAGAGACTTTAATCATGTGAAGACTGTGACAAATGCTTCCATTTAATTATGTATTATGTTTCAACACTTAATAAAATATTAATGAAAATGAGTCAATGTCCTAAATTATTGGGTACAAATACAGTAATCAATAAATAAATGAATCAAAGAAAAATAAAATACAAAATCATTCTTTTTCTGGGGGGGGGGGGTCCGGTTGTGTGGCTTTAACTCTGGGCCTGGGTGCTGTCCCTCAGCTCTTCAGCTCAAGGCTAGCACTCTACCACTTGAGCCACAGCGCCACTTCTGGATTTTTTCTTTTTGCTTATGAGGTGCTAAGGGATCGAACCCAGGGCCTCAGGCATGCAAGGCAAACGCTCTACCACTGATCCACCTTCATCATAATATGAAATTAACATACATATGTAAGTATACATATCATATAATACACATGTATAGAGATATTTTTTCCATTGCAGGGCCTTCATTCAGGCCCTGGGAACTCTAGCCTGAATTTCTTTCCTCATGGACAGTAAGCTTCGCCTTCACCCATGATGCAAAATAGTTACCTGGATGGTGAGCTCAAATCCTAGCAATGGCAGAAATACTGGCCCCAGTTCCAACACACTGACAGAATTTTTAATGGAACCAGTTATGTTTATTCAGTTCCATACTGAATATTTTAAGAAGTGTAGAATTTTGTACAGCTATTCAGTCAGAAATCCTTCTCTTACCTCCAAAGTGCTTCTCTGAGAACCACATTGTTTGTCTTTGTTCGTTTTTTATTGTAAAAATATTGTACAAGAGTAAGGTAATGAGTAAATTTCATATTGAGCATTGTTACCTCCTCCTTTGTTTTCCCTTTACCATACCTTCCTTCCCATATCCACAACTACCTCCCCCTGCTTAGGTCAGTGAGTTAGTTTTTCGTTTTTGTTTGGCACAAGGTTTGAACTCAAGTAGTAGCAAGTCTTCCCTGACATTGCTACAGATTTACCAAGACCCTGAGTTCAAATACCAGGCTAGGAAAGAAAACTAGTGAAATTCCAACTAGGGAGCTTTATTTTTTTAATTTAGTTAAATATTTCTTTTTACTTTTTCTTTTTTTTTTTTTTTGGCCAACCATGGGGCTTGAATTCAGGTCATGGAAACTCTGCCTCAGCTTGGATCTACCTAGGCTCGGGTGCAGCCTCCGGAACCAGAGCTGATCCTGAGATCCTAGGCCCAGGGGGCTTTCTGGAAGAAAAAAAAAACTATAAAGCAGAAAAAGTGGCAACCTTCAGGGGGCTGGGGTTTTATTATTTTTTTCTTTGCACAGTGACCATCCTGGGTTTGAATGACATGGCTGCAAAGTAGATATGACCTGCCATTGCTGATGGCTTGTGGGCTATCTATGAAGCCATAGGACAACCTGTGAACATAGGCCCTGGGTTCAAATCCCAGTCCTGACACCAATGGCAGGATATCACAAGAGACTCATTCCTATGCATGGGAATATCCATTGAATGAGTAGTTCATGCATCCGTCTAGTCTAAAATTGGATGCAATAGTCCTAGAATGTTGATTGAGCTTAACGTATAGTTTATTAAGCATGAAAAGAATATTATTCCTTCAATGGTGGTATAATAAATACCTAAGAGTTGGTAGGAACGTAGTAGGTGTCATTCAATCATAGATAGACGGCGCTGGCACTCTTTAACAATATATATTACTTTGTATACCACCGTCTGCCTCTCCATGTATCGCTGTTTTGGCCAAACCTGGGGGTCGATCTCAGTGCCTGGGAACCACTTGACAGCTTCATTGGCTAGAGGTTGCCATGCTCAAACTCACCCATTCATGAATTGGGCCTGCTAGGCCCTGAGTTCAGTTCTTAGCACTGCCAGGCATGATGGAGAACACATCTAAAATCTAGATTCTATGTGATAGGATGTAAACAATGTAATAAATGGTATAAGTGTCATAAGAGTCAATACAATAAATGGTAAATAAATTAATAAAACAAGAAATAAAATGAATAAACGCACCAAACACAATATGGACTGAACATCTGAACGGAAGTATAAATCCTATTGTTAAAATGTATATAAGGAGTAAATTTTCCAGGACTGAGGCTTGAATTCAGTCCCCCTAAGAGGAGGGAATGGCGGGAGATCCTGAGATACTTGTTTCTGGACCTAGGAAGAGTCATGGCATGCGATCAATCTCATCCTTGAATGAGTAGTTTGTGCATGATGCGAGTAGGAAATGATATGCAAGACTCATGTGGTATAGATTATTTGTAAAGAAGAGTTAATGAAGCATGACAATAATCATCACAGACATGAAATTAATGCATCAGAAAAGATCCAAATATAGGTACTCACAGATTGGATTTCATCACAGGTCACCATCAATCCTACTCTATACAAATATGTAGTTATTTGCTTTCTACCTTCAACTTATGAATGGATGACTATTATGCTCCCCACTCTCCCCCCAAGGGGGCTCAAATTCAGGGTTCTGGGAACGATGAGCTCCTTTGTCACTCACAGGCTGGTGTGCGCATCTGGACCCATTCACCAATTGGGCCTGCTAGGCCCCGAGTTCAGATCCCAGTCCTGCCAAAAGATTCATCTTCATGTCAGAAGCCAATGGTTGCATCTGTTTTCCTTTCCTGTGCAAGTCTTGGGTCTCAGCTAGGATGGAGAATGCATGGGCCACCCTGTGGTCATGGGAATAAGTTGTTATCCATGTCAGCCCAGTTATACCTGTCATCATATACATAAGAAAATACACAATACATCCATGAGTAGCATACAAAATAAACACAATAAGTATACTTAATGCACGATGCAGTCCACACACGGATGTGAATATACATCCCATATTTAAACGATGCATTGAGCACTATTTTGCCCTCCCTGTGGCTCGATCTCAGTTCCTGGGAAGAGCCCATCTCCTTACTGGCTCAAAGTCTGGTGTGATCACGTGGACCGATTGGGCAGTTGGGCCTCCTAGGCTCCGAGTTCGAAGCCCAGCAATGCCAAAAATTCACCCTGATGTGAGAAGCCAGTCATTGCACCTGTTTTCCTGTGCTGTGCAAATTCTGAGTCTCAGCCAGGATGAAGAATATATAGGAAACTGATGTCAGCTTATATTTCCATAATTCATTCATCTGCAATAACAATTTGCAAGACTGGAGATGTGAAGAACTTAGACATGATTTTATTCTCGCTCATTTGGAAGATTAATCTTTAGTCAACAGGAAAGTTTAAAAATGGCTTAGAATTTATTCCTAACTACCAGTTTTTACAAATGGCTTTGTACAATGGTATGTGATTATTTTATTTTACAAAGGATAATTTTTTCTACTGCCTATAAGTTTTGGAATGAGAAGAAAACTAAAATTTACTACTTAGAGAAATGTGATAGAAATAGAAGACAGATTTTATGTTTGTCACATTTCTCATCAGTACCCATATTCAAGACTTAAAGTCATATTTATTACTATGTTAGACAGATAGGGAAAATATATAATAAGGCAACACATGATAAGGCAACTATTAGTGACTTTTTAGAATGTACCTTCTTATGTGATGAAATTTACTTTATTAGCTAATATTTGGATTTGGAATATGGGAGGCTGATCTATTTAACACATTTCTGAAAGGCACCTACTGAACAACACAAATGGTGGGGGGTACTATTTCTACACTTTAATGAATGGTTGAACTTGTTTGGTATTAGTGCTGAGTACGTAAATCAACTCTATTGTAACTTGCTCGCTACACTTGAAAACCTTTTAATGTCACTATCATCTACTTGTCAAGTGTTATTTTGGTGAATATGATTTGAAAAAGTTTATTTGAAAAGGAATATACTTTCAGGAGATTAAATGTAGGTTATCATTGGTTTGAGAATGACAACATTTTTAAACTACAGAACCAAGTTTTACTGAAGTACCAGTGTTTTGAAGCACTAAGGGTCTTCTCAATTAATGTTTTTCTAAATTATATTTGACCTCTAAATCAAGTTTTCCTAGTCTTGGTAGACCAATTATGGATCTATGATTCCAGAAATTATATTTTTGGCTGCACTGAAATCTTTCATTAATCATTAGGAGAGGGGTATTAAAAATAACCTTGTTCATTTGTGATTTTGTTCACTCATATGGGCTGGTCATCTGTAAATTGAAAGTTTGAATTACAGTAGTTTCATTCAAATTTTGTGATCTCATCTTTCATTTTAACTTGCCTTGCATTTCACAATTGATTACTGCTAATTCTTGTAAAGAATTGGGGCCCTGAAATATTATAGGAAATGAGAAATTGAGATGAGTCTTCAATTATTTTCTGTTGATATGTTGCATGGGCCTATGTGAGAAGTCATGCCCTTGTTATCTGATGACGCAGATAACTGCGACCTGGTATCCTAGGACCCGTGGGTCCTGCAGAAAAATAATAGCTTTTAGACATCATATCAGCAAAATTTGGGTATAATCAGTAAGAATGCTTCAGAAATATGGAGAAAAACACTTTGCAACCAGCGAGTTAAAACAATAAACAGAGCATCAGAATAAAATCCCTTATATATTAGCAGAAAACAATACTGTTATTTTACCATGTGAATTCAGAAGACCATGAACACTTAGAAGGTATCACAAGTTTATACCGAAGATATTGCATTAATACTTTTTATATTCTAATATATATTCTAAACCTAATTATTTATATTCCAATTTATTTATGGGAATAAATGTCAATATATTTGTCAAATTATCAATTCTAGTAAGATTCACTTTATGAAATTTAAAATCAGCACATATAAATATATAAGTATATATAATATAAAAATTGTTTTGCATTGTTGTGTTGTGTTTAGGGAATCAAAGGCAACTCTGTTTTAAAGTATTATTCCATTACCTCTACCTCAGTTTTTGGTAGAGTTAGACTTAAAGCTTTACCATTTGTAGATTTACGGCCTAGAGGCAAGAGGAAACACTGTGATTAAAACATTACCAATTTAAGGCCTAATATCGAGGAGAAACATGTGGACTTCTCCAGGAGCTATGGAAATATTTGGTGATAGAATGTCAGAAGTGTAAGTTCCTGCTTGGTTGGATGATAGACAGGCCAGGACAATAGGTAATCATGCATATGAACAATTTTTTTTCACTTTCTTGGCTTTAGCTACTTTTGAAATGATAAGTATAATTAACAATTATGTTTTGATAAAATACCTTCCATTCTGAACAATTCTGTCTGAACTGTTCATCTCTCTATGATCCCTTGTAACTAAGATTAGTTTTGTTCCAGTAAGACAATCTATGCTGTCAGGGTAAGATATTCTGGTTGGTCTGTGCCTACATGGAAGAAGGGTAAAGGTTTAGGTAGATATTTGTCCCAGCAAGACCTCATTTGGGAAGTTTTAAGCTGCAGAAAGTTAGAAGTAGCTCTTACGCAAGGCTTACTTTGAGTCCATTAGCTCCACAAAGCTAACTTAGTTGATAAATAAGTACTTGAAAAGCCACCACCTTTGGACTTATCTGTAAAGGTTTCAAAGTATGATCAAATTTAAAATGAAAATGACAAAATAGTCATTGACAAAAAAATTGTAAATGTGAGAAATTGAACAAACTATATAAGTTTTTTCCAGTATACACAGATTTTTAGAGAAATGAGATCAATAGCATTTTTAGGAACAATAAGGGTTCCTTGTTACAAAAAGGCAACTATGGATACATGCCTTTATAAAGATTATATCATTACGTACTTAAATTTAGAGTATACTACATGCTTCAGCAGCAGGTCTACCCAAATTACAATACAGAGATTAACATGGCACTTGCACAAGGATGATATGAAAATTCGTGAAGTATTCCATATTTTTCATTCTTCTGATGCAAGAAATGAAAAAAAGTTATTAAAAAGTTGATTACAAAAATACAAGTGTAACATACATGTAATTCATAGAATTAAAGGTTAGTTTGACATCAGTGTATTAAATTTTCACCTTAGAAAGGTAACCTTTACAAAACTTGAAATTAGATAACATTGCCATTTTATCCCAAAGAAATAAAATAATATAAGAACCTAGAAAAAAAGGAATCTTAAATTCCTTCTATATGGAATGCAATCTGAAAGGTCACATTTATTAATGAATCTATACATGATATAACAATGTAGAATTCAAAGTATTATATCTAGGATGAATGAAATAGATTATGGACATTATACAAACATAGATATACTTTTTTCAGAAATGCACTCGTAACATCTTTAGTTTCTATACTATTCATTCCAACAGATAAGTTAAAATTATTTCTGATTAAAAAAATCACAAACTCTGCAGGAATCATTATAGATGTATACAAACAACTCTTGAATACATTTTGATATCAAAGTCATGCAATTCACTTGGAAGAATACCATGGAATACATGAATTTTTATAGTAAGATATTGCTGATGCTTTGTATTGTGAAAAAACAATTTGTAGGGACACAAAAGATGGACTGGCATTTTTGAAATTTAAGAAACTTAACCAAACCATAACGACTTAGGAGAACAATTTGTACAGCCTTTGACAACTTCAAAGAGGTAGTGATACATACTTATCCTTTTGGCAATATCAAATGCAGTTTCTTCCAAGTTGTTCTCCAGACCTTGTTTGATATAATGGTTCAACAGAAGGAGATACAGAGTATCTTTGCTATTTCTATTCCCAGCAGCAAGATGCAAGGGGGTCAAGAGCCCTTTAGTTTGGGGATTGGTATCTGCATCATGATGAAATAATAAAGAAGCCACTCTGGTATTATTCCACATATAAGCACTGTGCAGGGGTGTCCAGCCATTCAGAGTTATTGCATGAATATCGGCCTTGAGCTACCAACTCATGGACAATGTCTAAGTGTCCACTCTAGGCTTACCGATGAAGAGGGGTATACTCATCCTCATCCCTAGTATTCATCTGGGTGGCCTTAGTCTCCGCACCATAGTAAGCCGATAAATTTTGGCATCCCAAAGAAGAAATTTGCTTGGATCCTACTCCATTTTTTTCTTGCAATTCATACCATTCCTCACTTTTTCATCTTGTTCCTTGTCTTCATCAGAATTGCCTAACCAGAGACTTTGAGTGCCAGTGGGAATGAGATGTCCATGTATTTCCCCAATAGTTCACATTGGTTGAACTAGTCAGAAAAAACTGGTGAATTTTTTGCATATGTATTTTCACCATGATTTATTTTCTCTTTTTCCATTTTTACTATTCTAAATTATTCTAACTGGAGAGTAGTGAATTGATAGAGAGCAGAGGAAAGATTTTCCTCAGTATTCAAAGGCACAGAGTGAAAATGAGGACCAGTGGTGTCTTCATGTGCAGCTTATTCTAGGAATGAGAAAATAGGAAACAATGCCTTCTATGTAAATGATTTGGGAAATACCATGTTATAGTGTACGAGAACTCACTATTCAACATATGGTCTTTAAGAACTTTCTAGTAGCTTTCTAATGTTGGTATTCAACATTATAAAAAATGTATAATGCAGTAGTAAAATAGAAGTCCTTTGTATGACTACGTAAATTCTTGTTTTTTTTGTTTTTTTTTTTTTAAAAATTTTATTTTATTTTATTTGAGAACATACTGTACAGAGGGGTTACAATTACATGGGCAGGATAATGCATACATTTCTTACCAAGCATTGCAGCCTCCTCCTTTGTTTACCCTTCACCTCCCTTCCCAGCCTCCCCCCTCCCTCCCACCCAATCATACCCCCCCACTCCCCCCCCCACCGACATTGTAAAGCTGGTTTTGACATGACATTTTGTACTTCTCATTGTTGCAACAGGTCCACCTGAATCCTTAAACGACTTGTTTGTCCCCATCTCCTCCACATGTTATACTGACATCAAATATAGTGAAAGCGGGGGTTACACTGTGGGGGAGGGACATACAAAGCAACAAAGAAATAATCTTATAAATGCGTTAGAAATACATGCATGAAAGAAACAAAAACATTAAAATACATATTTGAGGGTTCGTTTTCCTAACATCACATTCTCTGACTTTTTCCGCTTGACTCATACCTATACTAGATATTGCAAATAAGGGAAACCATGGGACCTATGTTTCTTTGGGCCTGGCTTACTTCACTTAATATAATTTTTTCCAAGCCTTTCCATTTCCTAACAAATGGGGAAATGTCATTCTTTCTGATGGAGGCATAGAATTCCATTGTGTATATATACCACATCTTCTTGATCCATTCATCTACTGAGGGGCATCTGGGTTGGTTCCATGTCTTAGCTATGGTAAATAATGCTGCAATAAACATAGTTGTGCTGGTAGCTTTAGTGTGGCCTTGTTTGTGATCATTTGGGTAAATGCCCAAAAGTGGGATTGCTGGGTCATTGGGGAGCTCTATGTGGAGTCTTTTGAGGAACCTCCATACTGCTTTCCAAAGTGGTTGAACAAGTTTACATTCCCACCAACAATGAAGTAAGGTTCCTTTCTGTCCACATCCCCTCCAGCATCTGTTGTTGTCAAGCGCAAGTGAATCACCAGTAAGTAATCCTCGACTCCATTTTCCACAAAGTTTTGTCACAGATACATTCTGCCTGCCTTCTCTAGCTGCTTTCCTAGCCTGGACCTGTTCCTTCATTGTACAGGAAAAGTGTGATTCAACTGATTTCAGTCAGATCTGTTAGTAGAATTATCAAGTATTTAGATTCTTTTTTTTAAAATTATTTGTGGGGCCTGACCTCTGGGCCTGGGCACTGTCCTTGAGCTCTTCAAATCAAGGCAAGCGCTGTACCACTTGAACCACAGCACCACTTCTGGATTTTTCTGTTTATGTGGTGCTGTTTTGGGAAATGGCAGAGCAGAAAGTGAAATGATGCAATCAAAAATATAAAAGCAAAATAAATTAGGATAATTATGGAGCAATCATGAAAGAGAGAGAGGAAACGAGACACAGATGTGCAATGACCTAGCTAGCCACAAAATCCATGCTTCTAATCAATTACAGAGCAAACAATTTTTTATTTTTTAAAAGAGATGGAAATAGAATTTATGTATTTACTTGAAATTAGTAAATACATTTTTAGTCGCCTACATAAAGAGACATAGCTTTGACCAAATTACAGACAAGAATCTTAATCCTTGGGCTGGGAAGGTGGCTCAGTGTAGAGTGCTTGCCTTGCAGCTTACTACAGTGCAGACACTACTTTCCAAAAAGGCCACTTATATGAATACTAGGGATGAGGATGAGTATACCCCTCTTCATCGGGAAGCCTAGAGTGGACACCTAGACCTTGTCCATGAGTTGGTATCTCAAGGCAGATATTCATCCAATAACTGTGAATGGCTGGACACCCCTGAACAGTGCTTATATGTGGAACATATTGCAACAGCACACACACACACACACACACACACACACACACACACACACACACACACACACACACACACACACACACACCCCATCAGATTTCTTCTTAAATATTTTTTGTGTATGGTCTTAAGAAGAAATTTACATTACTAACTTGAAGTTCTGACAGGACAATATCATCACTGTACATCTTGCTTCTGTGCTTTCAGTTTTAAATTACTATATAAGTATGTGCATTACATAAGTATAGGAAAAAGTAGGAGCCACACGGGTGGCTCAGGTCTTTAATCCTACCTAATCAGAAAGATGAAATCTGATGATTGTGCTTTGAAACCAGACCAAGAAAAAAAAGTCCATTAGATTATGAATTGAAAGTAACCACAGAAGCTTTAAATGGAGTTGTATTATAAGCAGTAAAATGCTAGCTTTGAGAAAACTAAAACAAAATAAATAACAAATTCTGAGACAGAGCCAGGCCCTGAGTTCAAGCTCTAGTATTAGCACCAAACTAATGAATGAGTGAATGAACTAAAAATAAATTAAATGGTCACATGTGTAGAGACAGGTAAAATGTAACAACCATGGTGACTGGATTATGTATTATTTTGTAAAAAGGCAAATTATTATTTTTCCTAATCACTAATATTTTACTTGAACTTTTTTGTACAATAAACCCCGAATTTGACATGCATGTATATGTGTGTGTACATGTGCGCACATTTGTATGTATGTATGTGTGTGTGTGTGTGTTCGTTTGCAATGTTGCTTGCCAATGAGGACAGAGTGAGGCTGAAAAGAGCTGTGTTGCAATGTTGTTATTTATCAGTGTTCCGTCCTGTCATTTCAGTGGAACCACCCTTCTTTACATTTTATTTGTCAAATAATAACATCATCATAATCAAAGTATTTACAACATTAAGTTAGATAAAAGAGATCACTTTCAGCTCTTTGTATATGTTAGGCAATAAGATACACATATATTTGGGTAGTAAGTTATTGCTGTAAGATGACTGTCAGTACAAAATATGTATTTGACCTCTTAAATTGGTTATACTTTTAAGATATACTCATGGAGTGAGTTTGACTGACTTGACCAAACAGGTATTACTCTCTGGTTATTCCTGTGAAACTCAAGGTGGATAAACTCTTTCCGGATTTCTGTTGAAAATAACTTTCTTTGTAAGATCATATCTATTCACACTAAGATAATAAATCCCGTATTTTTTAGGTTTGAATATCCCATCATATTGACTGAAAATCAGTATTGTGGATATGTTTGTTAGATACACATTGCAAAAAAAAAAAAGCATGTGTCACCTCCAGATTGTGGATGCATTTGAAGTTGTATTTCACATACAAAGGTTTCTTCATTAATAGTTCTTTTGTGGGAGTAACTATCACAACTTTAACAATTAAGGCTTTTTGAATATCTTTTCCAATAGAAATAACATTCCAGAGCGAGTCTTGCAATTTCTGAAAACCTGTTGAATATTTTAGTGTTATTTCAGTTCATTGACTACACAGCTAAAGACATTTCTGAAATAAACATTGTTAAAATCTGAAAATGTAAGTGGGGATATAGGTTTTTTTTTTATGCATCATTTTATGAAAAGACAGTTCTTATGAAAGTAAAAGATATAGAATAAAAGAATGGAAGTTAATTGGGTGAGCTAATTATTAGTATAACTTTGTTTTCTATTAGCGTAGTCCTTTGAATGTACATGATGAATTTAAATTATGTCCTTTGTGACACTATGATTCAGTTATTTTTAGAATCTTTGTAGTTATAAGAGTGAATTTGTAGTGTAAATAAATGTCTTTGGAAATGATTAGGATTAATCTTGTGTTTTGTTTCCTACTCCCAAGAAAATGAGTTATTTTCAACTGTTAACAGTTTACAATTGAATCTTCAGCATCATGAGAAATTTTGAACAAATATAGTAGTATTTATGTCTTTTTTGGGGGAGGAGGGGGTCTGGTAGTGGGGCCTGAACTCTGGGCCTGGGCGCTGTCCCTCAGCTCGTCAGCTCAAGGATAGTGCTCTTCGACTTGAGCCACAGTGCCACTTGCGGCTTTTTTCTTTTTGCTTATGTGGTGCTGAGGAATCAAACCCAGGGCTTCACGCATGCAAGGCAAGCGCTCTACCACTGAGCCACCTTCCCAGCCCTTTATGTCTTTTAAAACCAATTGTATTCACAAGTTGGAGAGGCTTTAATTCATACTTAGGTCTTGTTGTCTATGATTTTTATCCTCTCATTCCTAACATTAATGATTGGTCAGACTGCATTTTTGGGTACATGAAAGGTAAAATATTTATCTAGAGTCAAAGGTGATTTTTATATGTCTTATTTTAATAACATTTTAAAGTAGTACCTTCCTCTCAAAATGTTGGGTATAAAAAGCAATTAAAATACTTCTAATGGTAAACAACTTAATTGAGCTACAATGTGGAAATGATTGGTCCATAAGACCTGCAGTCTGTTTCCATCAGGAATTGGGGAGGTCATTCTTTCAGTAAGACAGTGTTAAACAAAGATAGGGTCCCCAGGCAGTCAGTGTTGAGTGAAGGGATAGAATATGATTTCTGCTATTTTTACCTAGAAACCAAGAATGTTATATTTTAGCAGTTCTTTTCACCAGGGAGGTATTCATTGATTATGAACTTTGAGTATTCATATTACAGTTCCCCATTTTCTAACAAAGATAAAGTGAAATATTATGAGTGTACACAATAATTCTGGGAAATTTTCCCAGAATTAGTAGACTAAGTGCTGGTATTTCAGTCATAAAATAGAATGAGGTTAATTGATACAGTGGGAGATGAACCTCAGGCTAACACTTACCATGTGTGCAATGTTGTACTAGTAATTCCAACTCTGAGGACTTCAATATCATCGTCTGAGAATTAAAAATGTAAGTAGTTCCACTTTATGGAATTATTGTGAGGATTAAATTAGATACCATAGGTAAAGTACTTGGAAAAACAATCAATTAGCATTTGGCAAATTCTACCTGTTATTTTATCATGTGGTTAATTCTAACATCTTTTACTGTGATTTTTATTGTGTTTCTTTATGATGTGCAATGTGATGGTTTTCCCAAACTGATTCTCACAATTCACATTCCATTCAACAAAAAGAAATGTGTAACAATTCCGTTTGTTTTGCTCCTTATTAACTTTTGTTTCCATTTTATTTTATAATGAAATATTATTTCATAAATCTACAGCAGATGCAAAAATATGTTAATATATTTCTAACTGTATGTATTGTTCTATACATATACACATATAATACACAGGTTACAATGATTATTTATAACTTCTGGAACTATACAATTTACTAAATTATTAAAAACATCGACGCCTCATGCCTGGAATCCTGGTGACTCAGGAGGCTGAGATCTGACTATCATGGTTTGAAGCCATCCTGGGCAGGAATGTCCATGAGCCTCTTATCTCCAAACAACCAACAGAAAATCAGAATTGGAACTGTGGATCAAAGTATTAGAGTGGTAGCCTTGAGAGAAAAAGCTCATGGACATCACCCAGGCTCTTAGTTCAAGAACTACAATCTACCCCCAAAAAATCTATTTAATTTACACCTGTGTAAGTAGAGTATTTCCATCACCCAAATGCACATCCATGCTCATTTGCAAGGTAACTCTGTTTTGCCTAAAGTACCACTAAACATTATCACTAAAGGACCATTGGAATGTGGTTTCATTCTATCTCTCTAATGGATTTTCCCCACTCAAATACTCAAGTGTTACAATTGTTCTAATTATTAAAATCATAGCTTTTTTCTTTAATAACCCTAATATTAGAGTTTGAATTGAGTGTTTTGTTCCCCTTAAATAGGTGTTCTTACCACTTTGTCATGCCCCCAGCCCTAAGTAATCCTGATTATTTTTCAGCTAGAAAATGGCTTCCTACTTGTGTATGAACTTGGCCTCAGTCCACTTGATGTTATTCTACCTGGAATTTAGAATAACAGGTGCATGGCATTGTGTACAGAACTTTCTGTTCCGTCTGGGCTTTTGCCACTATCCTCACAACATTGCACTCCCATGTAGTCACGAATTTCATAAGCTTGTCATACCTGATTTTTTTTCTAAATCTTTCATTTCCTGCAGGTTCTTGAGTAATGAATTAATTTGTGTTTTCTTGGGTTGTTTATTTCATTTGAATCTATGTGTTGAGTTGTTCCTCACTTTTCCTTTTGTTTCTTTCCCTCAAGTTCTTACCTAACGTGCTGAGAAACCAATTCTTCTTTCTCAAGATAGTCAGGGTGAACATTATTTATTCCAAAGCAATTTCAGTATCTATGAATGGTATACACATGCTAACCGCTGAGAAGGGTGTTTTTATTTTCATGGCAGTCTTTGGCATACACAGACAGATCATGAAATATATGAAGAAAATAAAACTACAGATGAATGCCAAGAGGAGAATAAGCTATTATTAATTGTTTGACAGAGGTTTCTCTTCTAGTGAAAGAAATATATTGCTTGATGCAGGATTTCACAAAATCATATTGCTAGGAGGAACCTAAAAAATCATCTAATACTATAGACTTGAAAGTGATGAATTGACTTCCTGAATAATTTACTTTTGTGTCAAATAAAAGCAGGCTTCCAAAAAGAGAGTTGATTTTAGAGAAATATGATGAATTTTATGTAAATATGTCCTTAGCTGATTTTGTTAATTTGTGAACTAATACAGGGAAATAAAGTACAGCAAGATAAAAAAATATAATCTTCACATTGAAATACTCATTTGTGTTTTTGTATGTGTGCATGCATGTGCGAGTACACACACGCACATGTGCATGTGTTGCAGAGCTTCTGCAAGGCAAAGGACATAGCTAGCAAGATCGATAGAAAACCCACGGATTGGGAGATGATCTTCATTAGCCATATAATGGACAAGGGTCTCATCTAAAATATACCTGGAACTCAAAAAATTAAATCCCCCAACAACAAATCCTCAGAGAAACAACTGCCCAATAAATAAGTGGGCTAAAGACTTAAAGGGAAACTCTGAAGAGGAAAGAAGGATGGCTGATAGACATATGAAGAAATGCTCAACCTCTCTAGCTATAAAAGAAATGCAAATCAACCCACCACCTCAGCCCAGTTAGAATGGCTATAATCAAGAATTCTAATAACAACAGATACTGGAGGACATGGGGACAGAAGGGAATCTTAGTGCATTGTTAGTGGGAGTGTAAACTTGTACAACCACTTTGGAAAGTAGTATGGAGGTTCCTCAAAAGACTCCACATAGAGCTCCCCTATTTCCCAGCAATCCCACTTTTGGTCATTTACCCAAATTATCACAAACAAGACCATACTAAAGTTTCCAGCACAACTATGTTTATGGAAACATTATTTATAATAGGTAAGATATGGAACCAACCCAGATGCCTCTCATTAGATGAATGGATCTAGAAAGTGTGGTAGATATACACAATGAAATTCTATGCCTGTATCAGAAAGAATAACATTGCCCCATTTGTTAGGAAATGGAAAGACTTGGAAAAAATTAAGTGAAGTAAGCCAGGCCCAAAAATATAGGTCCCATGGTTTCCCTTATTTGCAAAAACTAGTATATTTTTGAGACAAACAGAAAAGGTAAGATAAGTTCATGTTAGGTGAAATGAACCCCAAGATAATTATTGAAATTTTTTTTTTTCTTTCTTGCAATTGTTTCTAACATATTTGTAAGATTATTTCTTTGTTGCTTTGTATGTCCCTACCCCATGGTATAAACCCCTACTTCCATTTTATTTGATATTGTTATAATTTGTGGAGGGAATGGGAAAAACCCAACCTTTAAATACGGATACGTCGGACCCATTGCAACAATGAGCTATACAAGTCATTATGTCCAAGAAGGAACTTTACAACTTTTTCTGTTGGGGGGGTGGAGAGGGGAGATGGGAAGGGATGAGAAGTGGAAACAGGAGGAGGCAACAATGCTTGGTAAGAAATGTACTCATTACCTTACCCATGTAATTGAAACCCCTCTGTACGGTATTTTGAAAAAACAATTTTTAAGTTTGTCAGAATAATGTCAAAAATTTTTGACAGAATAATCATTAGTGTCTCGCCTAGAATCTGGATATGGTTAGTAACTCTAGAGGATTTTCTCATGCTTTCAAAATTTTCGTAAACATATACAATAGAAGTCAAATGAGGTGGTTTATACCTATATTCCTAGCTACTCTGAAAATAGAAATGTTGATAGTTACAGTTCAAGGTCAAGTTGGAAAACATAAAAGAGACCTCCAGCTCAATCAATAAAAGCTAGGTGTGCCAATGAGTGGCTGTCATGCTACCTATGTTGAACATAAACTAGGAAATTCACTATCCAGGTAGCTTAGGAATAAACAAATACAAGATTCTATCTCAAAAATAATCAAAGAAAAATTACTGGATGTGACATGGTTCAAGTGGTCAGAGGCCTGCCTGGCAAATGCAAGGCTCTGAATTTGAATCCAAGTATTTACCTCAAAAAATTAAAAGTAAACAATATGAATTATTTCTCTAAATCACTTCTCAGTGCAATTATTGTATGTATTCTTCAAATAATCTGGTAGTGAAGGCAGAGAATTGATTAAACCAGATCAATATAATAGGTGAAATGAACCCCAAGTTAAGAATTGAAATGTATTTTTTTCTTTCTTGCAATTGTTTCTAACATATTTATCAGATTATTTCTTTGTACTGGGAATGCCTAGTTTCTTCATGGCTCACTCGTCATGGTGTGCTCATGTGGAACTATTCACCAATTAGGCCTTCTAGGCCCCGCGTTCAGATCCCAGCCCTGCCAAAAGATTCATCTTGATGTCAGAAGCAAATTGTTGCCCCTGTTTTCCTTTCCTGTGCAACTCCTGGGTCTCAGCTAGGATGGAGAATGAATGGGCCACGCTGTGGTCATGGGAATAAGTTGTTATACATGTCAGCTGAGTTATACCTGTCATCATATACTCAAAAAATACACAATACATCCATGAATACCATACCAAACAAAGACAAGAACTACACTTAATATACGATGCAGTATACACACGGATGTGAATATACATCCCATGTTTCAATGATGCATTGAGGACTATTTTGGCCTCTCTGGGACTCAATCTCAGTTACTGGTAACAGCCCAGCTCCTTCTTGGCTCACAGTCTGGTGTGTTCACGTGAACCCATTGGGAATTTGGGCCTCCTAGGCCTTGAGTTCGAATCCCAGCACTGCCAAAAATTCACCTTGATGTGAGAAGCCAGTCCTTGCACCTGTTTTCATGTGCTGTGCAAATTCTGGTTCTCAGCTAGGATAGAGAAGGTATAAGCAACTCTATACTCATGGGAATAGGTTGTCTTCCAGATCACCACAGTGTTATCTGTCAACCTATACTCAAGAAAATACACAATACTTTTCATCATAGAGGTCCTTCACTTCTTTGATTAAGTTAATTCCTAGGTATTTTATTTTTTGTGGGGTTATTACAAATGGAGTTGCTTTCCTAATTTCATCCACACTTTTCTCATTGTTGGCATAAAGAAAAGTCATTGATTTTGTGGGGTTAATTTTATACCCTGCTACTTTGTCAAAGTTTCGAAACAGCTTGAGTAATTTGGGAGTGGAGTCTATGGGATTATTTAAATACAAGATCATGTCATCTGCAAAGAGGGAGAGTTTTATTTCTTTTTCCATATTTGGATCCCCTTTATGTATGCATCTTGTCTTATTGTTGTAGCTAAGCATTCTAATACTAGATTGAAGAGAAGTGAAAGCTTTAAAAACTTGAAAAAGGATATCAAAACAGAACTTAGAAAATGGCAAAACCTTCCATGCTCCTGGATTGGAAAGATTAACATCGCAAAAATGGCAATACTTCCCAAAGCTATCTACAAATTCCATGCAATACCTCTCAAAATTCCAACCTCATTCTTCAAGGAAATAGAAGAGGCAATCCAAAAATTCATATGGAACAATAAAAGACCCCGAATATCAAAAACAATCCTCAACGCAAAGAACACTGCTGGAGGACTATCAATACCAAATTTCAAACTCTACTATAAAGCCATAGTAATCAAAACAGCTTGGTACTGGCACAAGAACAGACCTCAGGACCAATGGCATAGAATTGAAAACTCAGAAATGAACCTACAGACCTATAGCCATCTAATGATAAGGGAGCTAAAAAAATAGAATGGAAAGAAGACAGCCTATTCAGTAAACGGTGCTGTCAAATTGGTTAACTACTTGTAGAAAACTAAAACTAGATCGTTAAGTATCACCTTGCACTAGAATCAACTCCAAATGGATCAAAGACCTCAGAGTCAAAGCAGACACTCTGGAAACATTACAGGAGAAACCCTAGGTCTCCTTGGTGCAGACCGAAATTTTCTTAATAGAGACCCAGAAACACAACAAATCAAAGAAAAGTTGGACAAATGGGATTGCATGAAGTTGCAGAGCTTCTGCATGGCAAAGGACATAGCTAGCAAGATCAATAGAAAGCCCACAGATTGAGAGATCTTCACTAGCCATACAACGGACAAGGGTCTCATATCTAAAATATACTTCTAATTCAAAAAATTAAATCCTACAACAAGAAATCCTCAAAGAAAGAACTGCCCAATAAATAAGTGGGCTAATGACTTAAAGAGAAACTTCTCTGAAGAAGAAAGAAGGATGGCCAATAGACACATGAAGAAATGCTCAACCTCCCTAGCCATAAAATAAATGCAAATCAAAACAACATTGAGATACCAGCTCACCCCAGTTAGAATGGCAAAAATCAAGAACTCTAATAACAACAGATGCTGGAGGGGATGTGGACAGAAGGGAATCTTACTTCATTGTTGGTGAGAGTGTAAACTTGTTCAAACCCGTTAGAAAGCAGTATGGAGGTTTCTCAAAGGACTCCACATAGAGCTCCCCTATGACCCAGCAATCCCACTTTTGGGCATTTACCCAAATGTTTACAAACAAGACCACACTAAAGCTTCCAGCACAACTATGTTTATTGCAGCATTATTTACCATAGCTAAGATATGGAACCAACCCAGATGCCCCTCAGTAGATGAATGGATCAAGAAAATGTGGTATATATACACAATGGAATTCTATGCCTCCATCAGAAAGAATGACATTGCCCAATTTGTTAGGAAATGGAAAGACTTGGAAAAAATTATTTTAAGTGAAGTAAGCCAAGTCCAAAGAAACATAGATCCCATGGTTTCGCTTATTTGCAATATCTAGTATATGTCTGAGTCAAGCAGAAAATGTTAGATAAGGTGATGTTAGAGAAATGAACCCTAAGATATGTATTCAAATGTTTTTTTTTCATGCAATTGTTTCTAATTCATTTATAATATTATTTCTTTGTTGCTTTGTATGTCCTTCCCCTACAGTATAAACCCTGCTTTCACTGTATTTGCTGTCAGTACAATTTTTGGAGGAGAAGGGGAAAAACAAGTCGTTTAAGGATAACTGTGGCCCCATTACAACAATGAGAAGTACAAGTTTTCATGTCGAAAACGAACTTTACAACTTTGGTGTGTGGGTGGGGAGGATAGGGTAGGAGAGGGGGGAGGCTGGGAAGACATGTGAAGGGTAGACAAAGGAGGAGGCTGCAATGCTTGATAAGAAATGTACTCATTATCTTGTCCATGTAATTGTAACCCCTCTGTACAGTATGTTCACAATAAAAAATAAAAATTAAAAAAAAAGAAAATACACAATACATCAATGAATAAGACACAATATAAAGAGAATGACTACACCTAATGCAAGATGTCGCCCACCCATATTTGGAAATATATATCCTTTGTTTAATTACGAATTTATGACTATACTGGCCCCCACCAGGACTCCATCTCAGGTCCCAGAAATGGCTTAACTCCTTAGTGGCTCATAGGCTGGTGTGCTCACCATGATCCATTCACCAATTGGGCCTGCTAGGCCTTGAGTTCAAATTCCAGCACTGCCAAAGATTCATTCTGATGTGAAAAGCCTAGGGTTGCACACGTTTTCCTGTTCTGTGAATGTCTTGAGTCTCATTGAGGATGGAAAATGTTATATAAGCAACTCAATAGCCATGGGAATAGGTTGTCATCCATGTAAGCACAGTTATATCTGTCAACATATTCAATAAAATGCACAATACATCCATGAATAAGATAAATAAAAAATTAATAAAAAGTATAAATACACTCAATGCAAGATGCATAACACACCTGTAGGTAAAGAGAGATCCTATGTTTAAAAAAGGTGGGCTTGCTATTTTGTTCAGTGCTGGGGCTTCAAATCAGGTCCTGGACCAGGCCTGACATTCTAGTCACCAAGGATGGTGGGCTTCCCCTTCCTCCTCAGTGCAACAGTGCTATCCAAACCTGAGTTTAAATCCCAGCATTCACAAAAGATTCATCCTGTTGTCAGAAGCCAGTTGTTGTAAACGTTTTCCTCTCCTGTGTAAGTCCTGAGTCTCAACTAGGAAGGGGAATTCATAGGCAGCCCTATAACCATGGGAACAGGTTGTCATCCATGTCAGCACAGTTAAACCTGTCACCTTACTTAGTCAAATACAAAATACCTCCATGAAGTAGAGACAAAATAAGGAGAAGTTCACCGAACTTCTACAAGATGCTGTACACACATGTTTGTCAATATAGATCGTATGTTTAAAGTATGAATTCATGACTATAGTGGACTCATGACTATAGTGGACCACCCTGGTGATCAATGTCAGATCCTGGGAATGGCCTAGCTCATTAGTTGCTCACAGGTTAGTGTGTTCACCTTGACTTATTGGCCAGTTGGCCCTACTAGGCCCTGAGTTAAGATCCCAGCACTACCAACAAGTGAATCGTGGAGTAAGAAGCCAAGTGTGAATCTTGGTTTCCTTTTCTCTGAATATCCTTGGTGATACTGAGAATCCTGGCATGATGGAGAACATTTCTATAAATCTAGATGCTCTGTGAAAGGATGTCATCAATGTAATACATGGAAGGGGTTTCATCATAGTACAATCAATGGTAAATAAATTAATAAACAAAAAATACAAGAACAACCACACCAAACATGTATGGACTGAACATCTATAGGTAAGTATCAATCCTATCTTTACAATGTGTATAAATAGTATGTTTCCGGGGCTGTTGCTTGAATTCAGGGCTAGTGAACAGGCCTGACTTTCTTATCTTCATCCCCATTGCTGTAGGTTTACCCAGATCCTGAGTTCAAATCCAAAGGCTGGAAGAATAAACAGCGTGAATTGCAAGCCAGGGAGCTAAATTTTTTTAATTTTACTTTTCTCAATACGGTGCTTGAACTCAGGTCTTGGCAAATCTGCCTCAGCTTTGATCACCCTAGGCTGGGGTACAGCCACTAGATCTGCAGCTCCTCCTGGGACCCTAGACCCCCAGGCCTTGCAGGGAAAGCAATGCACAGAAAAAATATGGCCATTTTATATTTTCTTCCTTTGTATGGTGACCCTCATTGGTCTGAGTGACACTGTTGCAAAGGGTACTTCAACTTGCATTGCTGAAGGCTGCCAGACTATCAGGATTAACAATGGAATGTTGTCAATGTCACGGTTGAATGAATTTATCATGGAAGATGCTCTATAAAATTAAATTAAAATTTCAGGAGGCTGATTGATTTAATATTTATGAAGCATTGAAAGAATATAATTACTTAAAGGAACGCAATAATTTCAGGACACTGATTTCATTAATAGTTTACGGATGAAAACAATTTATTAATTACATTGAGGCAGAATTAATACCCAGGAATTGGTAAGAATGTAGTCTATATAAGTGAATAATGTATAGACATCTTTGACACTCTATAAAGATATATATTTATTAGCGTACTGCCATCTGCATGTCATTCTTTTCTTATTTTGGTAACCCCTGGGGCTTGACCTGAGGTCCTGGGAACACTCTGTCAGCTCAATTTGCCACAGGATGGCATGCTAACACTCACCCATTCATGAATTGGGCCTTGTAGGCTTGTAGGCCTTGAATTCAGATGCCAGCATTACCAAAAATGAATCGTGGAGTAAGAAGATAATGGTGACACATGTTTTCCTTTTCTGTGAAAGTCCTGGGTGTCAGGGATGAAGACCTATATCCTGTATAATCAATGTAATCAATGTTTTATGTTCCATAATAGTAAATAAAATAAATGGTCAATACATGAATAAAACAAAAAAATAAAATAACTACTGAATGCAATATGGAGTCAACTTATGTATATAAATATAAATCATATATGTAAATTGTACATGAACAGGATGTTTTCTAGTGGTGGGGATCTGTTTTAGGCATGAGGAACAGACCTGAATTTCTTGACTTCAAGGAGGCCAGCTTCCCATTCCCACACAGTGCAACAGAGTTACCAAGACCATGAGTTTCAATCCCAGTCCTGGCAGAAAAATGGCACCTTTGCAGTATGTGAGGCCCAATTCTTATGTATTTTATTATGCCTAAATTTTATGAATGTGATTGTTTAAATGTTTAATAAAGAATTAACTAAAATCGGTCAGTATCCTATAATATAATTGTGTATAATTTTATCCTAGAATCATTCAAGAACTGCCCATTCAATCACGACATACATCACATTCCATTGGTATTCATATGGATAGGATGAGTTCCTTAGGATCTCCTGCCATTTGGAGGTGGCAGGACCAGGATTCCAACTGTGGGCTCCAACTCCCACCACTTCAACTTGGGGATAGGGTACTCACCGTTCTGTCCAAGAATATCAGCAAGACCAATGATTAGGCAGGCACCAGTGGCTCTCAGCAGTCCTCCTTGATACTTACAAGGCTGTGATGGGAGGATCATGGTCAAAGTCATCCTAGGCAGGAAAGTCCTTGAGACCTCTCTCCAACTTCAGTTCCAACAAAGCCAGAAGTCCAGGGCTCCAGTGTGGAAGGCGAGCCTTGAGCAAAAGCAGCTCACAGACTGTTCCCAGATCCTGAGTTCAAGGTCCGTGTCTGGTAACAAACAGACATACACAATAATCTGTGCAGCCATCCAGCTAAAGAAGGTCATCTTCTTTTCTCCAACTAAATTGGTCCCTGGGAAAAGGGCTGGGGGAGCTACTGTCTTCTTGACTCCACCCATGCTGCTTGCATCACAGAATTCTAGCCACACCCCCATTATTTCATGGTTCTTTCTAACCAATGGGATACAAGAATGGTGGTCACGCCCACATTCCATGCTGCCCAGTAGCACCTGGATTCCCTCTGTTAGTTTCCAATACTACCAGCAATTGAGGAAGGTAAAGGTGGCTGAGTGGTGAGGAAGAGACTCAAGCGACTTTCGAGTATAGTAAGAAATGGAGATGCCAGCCCACACCCTGGCTCCGTCCCCCCTTCCCAAGGTGCAGGATTTCAAACCTCAGGTAATGGTGCACTGCCAGCCCACCCAAAGCCCTGACCTGGTCCCTGGCCCTGGTTCTCTGCTCTTGGCCCATCTGTTTCCGGGGTCAGACACTCCTCTGGGGGCACCATGACCCCCTGCTTATTTCCTCACCCTGGCTGTGAAGAGCCACCTTTCTGTCTTGGGCATTTCTGAAACAGAGACTCAATATATGCTCTGGTTGGTCTGGATTGAGGTCCTCCTATCTGGGACAGGTATGCTCCACCAGGCTTGGTCCTCTGTAGTTGGGATGGTAGACATGTAGCGCCATGCTCAGTCATCGATTTAGATGGATTATCCCAAACTTTTAGTCCACAGCAGCCGATTCTTGACCACAGGTGAAGCTCTGGGTAGGGCCACAACCATCAGACCTCATTCTCCTCACAGGACAGTTTTGAGGAAACAAGGGATTTATACAGAGGGAATCTCTTGAGCATGGCTTGGCATGGAGGGAGTGGTCTTTAGAGAAGGTTCTCGGCAATTCTGTGAGCAAATGACAGGAAGATACCAGCAAAGGGCTCAGGTGGGGTCAGTTATTAATCATGCAACAGGTGGGGATTTTGAAACAAAACATGGCTCTCTTTCATCATTACCCTATCCCCATGAGGAAGGGGATCCTTCACTGTGTTGAGTTTTGCATCTGGGGAAACTGAGGCACAGAGAAGTCAGGTGATCTCCTTATGACTTCAGTTTCACAGGAAGCTCGGCCTCACTTCACTACCATGCTCTCAAGGACAATGGGTGCTATTCAATCCACTTCTTGTGGTAGGAAGTCCACTTCTTGTCAGTTGTGGGGCTTGAACCCTAGACATGGGCGCTGTTCCTGAGCTCCTCAGCAAAAGGCTAGTGCTCTACCACTTGAGCCCACAGCACCACTTCTGGTTTTCTGGTGTTTCTTTGGAAATAAGAGTCTCAGAGACGTTCCTGCTGGGGCTGGCTAAGAACCATGATCCTCATATCTCTGCCTCCTATGTAGTTAGGATTAGATTTCTGAGCCACCGGCACCCGACGTAATTGTAATTCTGACTTTTCTCTTCTCTCTTTCACAAAAACTGGTTGAATGGGTGCTGGAGGAGGGGGTCCAGCATCCCCATGTGGCTGGAATCTAAGGTGATCCTCTCATTCTGGAGGTGGGCTGTGGGTCAGGAGCTATCTCGCTTAGCCTGTTGAAACAGCTCCCTGAGGTAAGACCCACTGTGCCCTGGCTAGACTGTGAAATTCGTTGTCCATCCAGTCTTAATGGACTTATTGTATTGTTTTACTTTCTACATCATTTTCTAGCACCTGGACAAACTTCTGATGCATAGTTACAGAATGAAAATGTAATGCCTTCTTTTGAAAGTCATTTAGGGCTCTGAATGGTATGGTAATTGCCTAGCATGCATGAAACCCTGGGTTCAATTCATCAGTAACACATAAAAAAGAAAAACACTGGAAGAAATGCTGTGCCTCAAGTGGTAGAGTGCTAGCCTTGAGCAAAAAAAAAAAGCTCAGGAATAATTCCCTACCCCTGAGTTTAAGCCCCTGGACTGGCAAAAAAAAATAGTAAATGGAAAATAAATAACCCATACTTGAAATATATAATTGCTCCTTCCATACTGACACCTGACAATAGTCCCTAATTCATGTACTTTACTTATGTTAGGATACTGTGTTGAAAAAAGTTCTGTTCATTAAGTCACAGCAATTAATGCCAGGAATGGGCTTAGATGTTAGGTGAAGATTAATTCTGGAAATTCAATGATTCCAGGATTTTGTGTCATCACTGCTAATCACAAAGTGAAAATAGTCTAAGTGTGATTTTGAAAACTTTTTGGTCAGTTTTGGCACCAAAAAGGCAGAGGCTAATTAATAGTTGTGACAGAAAATAAGGAATAACTCCAGATGGAAAAAAAAATGATAGTAACTAAGTTTACCAGAAACTGGTCTAGAGAACCATTTTTGGTTATTGAAGAACTAGTTGTCAAGTAGGCTTTTCCTCATTGCCTTTAGCATTCTAAATCTTAGGCTAGTTCTTAATCGCTGCATGATAAATGTATCTCCTTCTATGCTGTTCTTTCATACCTTATCTCCTTTGTTTTCTAAAAATCTCATTCTTTCTAGATTTCTCTATGAACATTTCCTGATACTAAATATACCTATACAGATGTCACAGGATGCTAATGTAAGGGTCCCATAGCTCATGAGTCATTAATGTAACAAAATGGAAAAGGAGGACATATTTACTGCTACCTCAATTTTTCTGAAAAGCTGCTATGTTATCCTTTGGTTAAAAATTCCATTCTTTGTCTACACAGTGTCATTCAGTGCACATATTTGCAAATATGAGATGGGTGTTGATGGTTTACACCTGTAATCCTCTGGTTGAGACCAGAGGATTGTGGTTCAAAGCCAGTCTTGTCAGGAAAGTCCATGAGACCATAATCTTCAATTAACCACCAGAAACCCGGAAGTGGTGCTGTAGCTACAGTGGTAGTGCGCTCAACTTGAACTGCAGAGCTGAGGGACAGTGCCCAGGATCAGAATTCAAGCTGCACAACCAACAAAAAAGTGACATATGACTTTAAGTTTCCCCAAAAGGAACAACAAGATCAATAATCTTCCCAAGCAAAAAATTAATTCCAAAATGATTCAGTGCACCTACTTTTGCTGAGTTATGTTGTGGATTCTTTGCTGGACATATTCTCTAAAAACAAATCGTTTAGGGATACAGGTGGACCCACTGCAAAAATGAGATGTACAAGTCGTTATGTTGAAAAATGAACTTTACAACTTTGGTGTGGGGGAGTGTGGGGTGGGGGGAGGGGGGAGTATGGGAAGGGGAAACAAAGAAGAGGCAACAATGCTTGATAAGTAATGTGCTTGTTATCTTGCCCATGTAATTGTAACTCCTCTGTACGGTATTCTCACAATAAAAAAAAAGAAAAAAATGTCAAATATTAGCTTTACAATAAACATCTAATATTTCTTCTTTGAAAAGAGATGTCTATACAGTTGATGTCATTTAGTATTACTCCTACGTGGAACACGAAGTATGAGGCCACTCCCTTTATAAACCATGCTTGCTAATCACGCAACTTTGTAGACAGTAGAATGGAAGCACAATTCTGTTTCCAATGCAAATCAGATATAAGAGCATGAACTTAATTGGAAAAAAGTCCATCCTGAGAGAGCAGGGATTATACTAGCCATGAAGTGGTGGATAAGATCACATTTTCTTTTCTTTACTTATATATTTTTTGTTGGTGGTGGTCTTGGCATTTGAACACTGGGCCTGGGAGCTGTCCCTCTGCTATTCAGCTCAAGGCTAATGCTCTATACTTGAGCCACAGTGCCACTTTCAGTTTTCTTGTAGTTAATTGGAAAAAGAGTCTCCAGGACTTTCCTGCCCGGTCTGGCTTTGAACCCTATCCGAAGATCTCACCACCACCCAGCTTAGGATCACATTTCTAACAGTGTACATTCAGCATATGTAATGTGCATGTTCATCTATCTTTATATGAATTCTTGAGTTAAAAATCTAGGCTACAGCTTAGCCTTTACACTCACAAAATGTTTATAATTTAAAAGTTGATACTACTGGAGAAATAAAACCTAAGAATGTAAAGGTGTCTGGGAAGTTCAGTTTGCATCCAGCCTGGGAAGAACAGTTTTGAGAAACTATATATAATTAACCAGCCAAAATCTGGATTGAAAGAATGGCTCAAGTATTGGAATACCAGACATGAGCAAGATTGCTGAATAAGATGTTGAGACTTTTGCATACATACATGCAATCATACACATATATACAGAAGCACTTATATATGCACAAGTACACATATTAAGCAACTCTCAGAATATGTGGAAAAGTTAGAAAACAATAGAAAATATGTCATGAGTAAGACTAGAATCAAGTGATAATTTTTAATGTTAGAAAGTTCTCAAGTGAACTTTCTTCAAAAAAGTTTAAGAATATTACATAGATAGGGACGAGAGATAGTAATAGAGTCAAGTAATCATTATTAAAGAGATCGGATCCATGGAGGCATGAATCAGAGACTCCTGCAGGTGCATCTGAAAATGTTCATATCCCGTGTCAAATGTTATAACATCTTTGAAAAGAGTACATGAACACTCTGAGCAGTGCAGTGGATAATATTACTGGATTAGTTCAGAATTGATAGTCTGTATCTAGATTAAATAAACCAAGAAACTATGGAAGGGCAATGTGATACAAGGCTAGAATTCTAGCACTCAGACTAAGATAGATTAGATAGTGGAATTACACAGTGATACCTTCCCTGGACCAGGTAGTATAATTTTGTCTTAATAAAACAAACCAAACAAGAAAGGAATACAAAGTTGGACGTTTGGGCTAATTATGTCATTATGTTTTGAGAACTCAAGTTTCCTATTGAAATGCAACTCATATATAATCCTCAGTTGTGTTTTAAATGCTCTCTTCATTACAGAACATTCTTAGATGCAAAATAGCTCATGATTCCCATCCAAAATTTGAAAAAGTAAGTAATCACCACTCTGTTAGATTCCAAGGAAAGGATGAAGGATTACAAAAACTTAAGCCTGGAGAAAGAGCAAAGTTAATCTAATGAAAGACTATGTAGAACTTGCTAAATTAGAGTTTAGATTTAAAATAAATATTTTGGTTTTGCTTGTAATTTCATATTCTATAGGATACTTACAAAATTCTTTTAAGTAGACAAATTTACAAATGTTTCTTGCATTCTATTTGCCTAGAATATTCTTTCTTGAGAGTTATAATTAGAACTCAGGTAATAGATAACTCCAACACTTCATGTATAAAATGTGAATGTGAATAATGTACACAGAGTTGCCAACAAATGGATGATATTAATTTATAAATTTAGAAAAAGGACAATTTTTTGAGGCTTTGCTATAACATGGTATGAAGAGAATAATTGTGGGACATCTTCTTTCTTCTATTTCTTTGTAACACAGGAAGCAATTTCCTTTATTACGTGCTTCTGTATACAGTGAGAAAAATGTTAGGTTTGGGATTTGTTTTTTATTTTTGTTTCATTGGTTTGTCCTAGGGCTTGTACTCTGGGATTGGACACTGTCTCTGTGCCTGTTTATGCTCAAGGCTTGTGCCCTACCACTTCAACCTCAGCTCACCTGTGTCTGTCTTTTGCTGAGAAGTTTATTGGAGATAAGAATCTAGGGAACCTTCCTGCCTGGGTGGGCTTTTGTCAACATCTACTGCGTTAGGGTCCCTGGGTAAGGGTAACGAAATCACAAGGACATAGGGGATGCAGAATGCAAACAGCAATTGCCACTGAATACTGTGCTTTATTGTTAGTGGTATTTAAAAACAAGCAAGCATGATCTTTTCCAAGATTTGGTCAGAAGACATTCACACAAAAATTTCAACAGATACATTTTTACTTGACCTATGAGACAATGTCTTGGTATACTATTATCTAAACTATTTTAGAGCAAACTCAAACCACTTCTCCAATATCAGGAAAATGCTTGACCAGCTGCTCATCTATGCTTAAGCAAGCAGAAGAGCTACTTCCTCAGCTCCCAGGAGTCTATGACATGTGGTTTCAGACAGGGAAAGAGAACATTTTCCCTCTCCAGCCCGGCATGCCAAGAGCTTTCCTAATACTCAAACACAGTCCACAGATAATCCTAAGGCCAGAGCCTGCATCATTCTGCCCCTTTAACATAGACCCTGAGTCTTCACAATTTCCTTCTTTTTTCTTTTGTTTTAAAAGTAAAGCTTTCCACAGGGTTATCATAGACGCTTGCATTGGTTTCATAAAAATCAAATATAACAGTACAAGTGCAAACAAAATAATAACAATCATAATTCCTATACCACTAGCAGTATGTGAAATGCTTTGTAGTATTTCGGATCCAACCCTTCCAATTGTTTAATAAATGCATCAGCAATATTAGAAGCATCATCATTTGTAAATTGTTTACCAAAAATATCATGTACATTAAATTGTAACTGAGCAATCAATTGAGCAGCTGTAGAATTTCCAGATAAATAGTGCTGTATTACATTCTAATCATGTATAGATTTTTTATATTTTACATTAGTAATGCAAAAAGTAGTGAAATTCCAATCACATTTTAACAATAACTGTTTTTCCACAACCAATAACTTTTTTCCTAACCATCCTACTGTCTGTTTAAGAATATTAATCTGTGTTTATAATAGAGCATCAATTTCTACCTGTGAGACCCACAATTCATGTGAATCCCGGTGGCATTCTTCCACAAAGTGCTTAGTTTGTAAGGAAGTGTGTAGGGCAATTCCAGACACTGCAGCAACATTGGTAATAGCAATTAAGTTTAAGATCACTGCTACAATGGCTTTGTACGTTTTAGTAGTTTGGTAAAAAAAATTCAATAACAACACTATCCAAAGGATTTTGGGACCATTCTCTTCCAAATTTAACAGGTAGCCAAATATGAGTTCTTTGTTGTAATATCATACTACTATCACTGTCATTAAAATTAAGAGAAGAATTAACACAAGAATACAGGCGACAATTAAAACAAGAAATAGTAGGAGAAAATGTAAAATTTCCCACTAAAATACATAAGGCAGAGGTACACAAACAAACTTTGTACAAAGTAAAATTATAAGTGGATGCAGAGTTCCACGTCCCTGAAAAACGATCCATTTGATAGCATCACGGGTTTCAGCACCGCTCTGACCTTCCAAAGATGAGTGTGAACAGCAGTGGGTGCAGCCATGAAAGCCCATCGAGCATCTGCAATGCCTCCATCTCCCCAGGCCATCAGTCGATCTCCAGTAAATGATCCATTAATGGCTTCCAGCATCCTAGTAACATTTGATGAATCACATCTGGTAATATTCTATTCTGAACATGTGTTAATAAACTTTCCAAAAGGTCCCCAATTAATAAAATTATTGAACACTTTTCCAAATGCTTCTCTACACTCTTGCCACACAAAAGGCTGATATTTTAAATCAATATAAGTAAAATCGGGACACATAGGTAAGGATAACTTGCCATCAAAGGTCACACTTTCCCAGTTACTATTAATGGACCAAGTAGTTAATCGCTGCAGCTGTGTCCTAGAATTGGAAGTGCATTTCCCAGGTAAAACTCAATGTTGCCCATTCATAACTAAACATGGAGGAGGCCCCAGACAAACAGGCAAGGAATGAGTATAGTAAGTAAAATTTAAAAAGCTACATCATCCTTATTGCAAAATGTCAAATTATTCCAAGGAGGAGATAAAACAGCAGGAACATGATAGATGGTTATATCCATGTCTCCCCAAACAACAGGTTCCAATAAAGGAGGATTAGGAACAAAGGCCCAATAAATTAGCATTAGCATGGACAGAGTTTATAGTAAGCAGGGCACACATGGGCAAAAATAAGTTCTCAGCCATGACAGGTTTACCATTGCATTGTAACATCTTTTGTCCTTCTGCAGTCAACTTTTTAACTTGTCCCCAGGTGGGCAGTGGGGATTTCTTTTTCCTCAACTGGTGGCCTATTCCTTGTAGGATATGGGGCTGTCCTCAATGGGCTGCGTCTGTATGCATCAGGCAGGAAGCTAGTATTGTTTGCCATCCTGTGTAGACACAAAACCCTATCCTCGCCCCTTATGTAATAACGTTCCTAGTTGCTATTCTGCATCCAGTGCAATCTTAATCCATACGGGAGCATTTAAATAAGGTTTTTCTGATATTTGTTCAAAATGGCACTCAGCTCTAGTTAAAGTATCTACTTGTGGTAAGTTTAAAATATTAAGAACAAAAAGAACTTGATGTAAAATTATTTTAGGATTTTGCATGGAAAACCACAAAATATCCATACTTTCATCCAACCTTTTCCTCCTTTTAAATTTTTTGATTTGTTGTTTTAGTGTGCAATGAACTCGTTCCATAATGGATTGTCCTTGGGGGTTATATTCTATTCCTGTAATATGTACCACATCATAAAGTTCACAAAATCTTTTAAATTTGATAATTTTTTAGGCTGGATCATTATCAGTCTTTATTTGGCAGGCACTCCCATAATGGCAAAAGCTTCCAAAAAGTGTTCTATTACATTGTTAACAGTTTCTCCCGTAAGGGCAAAAGCCCAAATTTGGAATAAGTATCTATTGTAACATGTACAAAGGAAAAATGGGCAAAGGCTTGTACATGGATTATATCCATTTGCCATTGCTCATTAGGTTGTACTCCTCGAGGGTTTACTCCAGCAGGTACAACTGTCAAATGCATTGGTCTGCAGATAGGAGACGTTTTTATAATTTGTTTACCTTGAGAATAAGGTATTTTATAATGCATATGTAAATGGCCAGCATTTGTATGTAAATGAGCATGATCCTGTTTAGCAGAAGCAAAACTAACTATCAACATGATTATTGCCATATACAAGGTACCCAGGTAACGAAGAGTGAGCCCTAATGTGAGTTACAAACACTTTGGCATTACATTGTTGCAGTAATGCTTGTAATTGTTTAAATACTTAGTTTAGCTGGAGTTTAGATGAATATGTAACAGCAGTGACTATATTAGTCACAACCCCTACAGCATAGGCAGAATCAGTAACAATATTAATATCTCCCACAAAATCTTGTAACACCTTAATAATAGCAAAAAGTTCATTTTGTTGAACTGATGCTAAAGTAGTTGTTTGTACCCAATATTTATTTGTTGTCCAATAAGCACTTTTTGTTTTGGAGCCATGTATAAAAACAGTAAGAGAGTGGAAATAGGGGCCGTGGTAATTATATTATTAATTACAAATTGTTGTGTATGTAAGCAATCCCACAATCTACATTTGGGGAAATGATAGGAAAATTGCCCAGTAAAATTTACTAATGCTATTTGTAGCATTTCAGACATGTTTAAAAAATATTTTACTTAGTCTTTTGGCAAAGGAAAGATAATTTCAAATAAATCATACCCTGATAGGGTAAATAACCATTGCCTGGCCTGTTGAATAATAATTGCCAACTATTGTTCATATGGCATATTTTTTGTAAATCTATGCCGTGTATAAATCCATTCTAATGGTATCTCATTTTCTCCTATAATTCCTGTTGGTTATTTCCATCTATCTAAAATATATAAATTTATGAGTTGATTTAGCGTTACTCAATGTAAAACCATTTTTTATTCTCTATTGTACAAATTGTACTTCTCTTTCAGCTTCCTTAGTTAAAGTTCTTTTGCTATGTAAATCAGACTCCCCTTGTAACAATGAAAACAAATTATGTAATTGATAAGTAGGAATTCCTAAGGCCGGTTGCATCCAATTAATATCTCCTAGTAACTTTTGATAATCATTTAACGTATGTAATTGATCACGTCATAAAGATATTTTTTGAGGTGCGACTGTTTGTCTAAAAACAACGTATCCTAAATATTTTACCACTGTATTTTTTTGTATTTTTTCAGGTGCTATTATTAATCCAAAATCTTTATAGAGGGTAAGCACTATACCACCTTTTCTAATTCTGTCATATTTGGTCCTGCAAATAAAATATCATCCATATAATGAAAAATATAAATGTGAGGCCATTTTGTCTAACAGGTTTTAAGGCCTTATCAACATATATCTGACACATAGTTGGAGAATTCATCATTCCTTGGGGCAACACCTTCCATTGGAAGCACTGATGAGGGGCTTGATGATTTATTTGTGGTAAAGAAAAGGCAAGTCTTTTACAATCTTTTACATGTACAGGAATGGTAAAAAAGCAATCTTGTAAATCTATTACTATTATTGGCCAATTTTTAGGAAGCATTGCAGGCGACTGTATAACAGGTTGTAAAACCCCCATAGGGTACATGGATGCCTTAACTCCTCGTAAATCAGTCTGCAATCTCCATTTCCCTGACTTCTTTTTAATAACAAATATTGGAGAATTCCATGGTGACATAGACGGCCCAATATGTCCTTTGGTTAACTGATCTTCAACTAATTGATGAGCTGCTTATAATTTTTCTTTAGATAAAGGTCATTACTCAATTCAAAGAGGTTCCTCAGATTTCCATAATATCATGATGGGCTCCATATAAAAATGTTAAAATTGAATATGAGCTCCCCATTGTTCCAGTACATCTCTACCAATTATGTTAACTGGAACCTCCATAATATAAGGTTTAAGGACAGCTGTCTGTCCATCTTCTGACGTTATAGTAACATACAACACTGCTTGTCATATAAAATTTACAGGAGATTTGCTAACTCCTTTAATATTACAGGGGATTATTTTATATAATAAATGATTAGGCTATTCATGAGTTTTAATAAATGTAATATCTGAGCCAGTATCTATTGGTCCTGTCAATATCTTTTCCTGAATATTAATTTTAATCTTAGGCTGTATTTTAGTAATATGAGTAGTCCAAAACACATTTTTGTTGGTTAGTATCCCCCAAATGACTTTGCAATAGATATATATATGGTAATAACAAAATTTGAGCAATTCGTTCTCCCTTTTTAAAAAAAATATCTGCAGAAGCTGACATTAAAATTTTTATTTCCCCAATATAGACAGCATCAATAATTCCTAAATGTACTAAAACTCCTTTTGTATTAAGACTGTATCTACCGGTCAATAGGTCAAATGTTCCTTCAGGTAAAGGCCCATAAATTCCGGTAAGAATTTTTTGTGTCTTATCACCACCTTTCAAAATAAAATCTTTTAAGGCTGGTATGTCCACTGCGGCGTTGTGGGCTGTGGCAGGGACGAGGGAAAAGATGGTTGGCTGCCCTGTGTTATTAATCCTGGTCCCTGGGGCTAGCCCGATGGAGAGTTTCCCTGCATAAGTTAAGCATATTTTATAGGAATTCCTTTATTGTCTATTTTTGCTCTACACTCCCTTGTCCAGTGCTTCCCTTTTTCACGTTTAGGGCAAATTCCTGGTCCTCTCTTGTTAACATCAGTAGCCTTTTTAAAATTTTTCTTTATATGTCCCATTTGACCACATCCAAAACACTTTAGATTAGAGGGTTTTGTTTGCAAAGCATGCCAGGTAGTGGTCATAGTTTCACCAAACACCTGAATATTCCTGGATTCAGATATAAAGTCTTTGCAGGCCCTTAAATATGTATTCACATCCCCAGATTCTTTAATAGGCAATAGAGCTCGTCTACAGTCCTCATTAGCATTCTCATAAGCCAACATGCTCAGCAGTTGTTGCCATGCAGCCTCTCCCACAACAGTACGTTCCACGGTCAATTTCAATCATGATAAAAATTCAATACAGGGTTTATTAGGTTTTTGAATTACTTTAGTCCAAGAGCCATAATGCTCTCCTACCGGTGGAATCCTTTTCTCATGCCTCAATACCTATGTCTCTTAACTGCTCATGGGTCTCTTCAGGAGAGTTTACATTTATATGAGCATCCGCATATTGTTCTGCAGGTGTGGATTACTGCTCTGTGCATTTTGTCTAGCCCTTTTTGTACATAACTCAGTAAACCACATTTTCCATTGTAGGTATTTAGGTTTCTTAAGCAAGGCTCTACAAAGCATCTTCCAATCCACTGGAGCAAAATTATTGTAATGTCGGGCAAGCCCATTAAGCAATTCCTTAACATAATGAGACTGAGGACCATACAACTGCCTTCTTAAGTTTACCAATATCATCAACAGCAACACCTTCATGTCTGGCTGGTTGAGCTATACTATTCATAGGGGGTGGTCGAATTACAGGATAAGAAAAAATAGGCATTTCATCATCAAACTCACTGTCTGAGCCCTCTGTTTGTGAGGGAGTGATGCTGTAAAAATTGCATCAGCCAGTCGAGGAGCCAAAGGCTGCTTTACTTTCACTTTCTCAGGTTCTCCTTTCACTCTGCTAATTTCCAACTCCATATGTTGTAATTTTGAGAAAATCAATTGCATTTGCTCAGACATTTTATTTACACTTTATTCCTTTTGAGCCTTTTTTACCTCTTGTTTTTTCTCTGTTATTTGCAATGCACCCTTATCTATTGTGTCCTTAACCTCAGAGTCCAACTGTAAATCTACAATAGAAGGGGTGACCTCTTTCTTTAAGTCTGCTATTAATCTTTCCTCATTCGAAGCTTTAAAAAGGGTATGTAAAATAGCCCAAATGGACCAAAATCTAAAAGGAATCTTTTCCCTTTCTCGAACAGCTTTTTCTACAATATTCTTTACTCATTTCCAATCATCAACATCGAATTTTCCTTCATCAGGGAACCAAGGATTCCATTTCCTAACTACATTAATACACATTTCTATGTCAGAAGAAGAAATATTTACACCATAAGCAGCAAGTAAATGTTTAAGCATAAGTAAGTACGGAGTAGATTTAACTTGTCCTATCACCCTGTAATTAAAATTACTTACCTGAATATCCCTTCCTGAATTCAACAATGCATGGTCCCTGTTTGGGCGCCAATTGTAACATCTAGTGCATTTGGGTCCCTGGGTAAGGGTAACAAAATCACCAGGACACAGGGGATGCAGAGTGCAAACAGCAATTGCCACTGCATGCTGTGCTTTATTGTTAGTGGTATTTAAAGACAAGCAAGCATGATCTTTGCCAAGATTTGGTCAGAAGACATTCACACAAAAATTTCAACAGATACATTTTTACTTGACCTATGAGATAATGTCTTGGTATATTATTTTTTTGGGGGGTCCGGTCGTGGGGCCTTAACTCTGGGCGCTGTCCCTCAGCTCTTGGGCTCAAGGCTAGCACTCTATCACTTGAGCCACAGTACCACTTCCAGCTTTTTTCTTTTTGCTTATGTGGTGCTGAGGAATCGAACTTAGGGCCTCATACATGCAAGGCAATCGTCTACCACTGAGCCACCTTCCCAGCCCTGTCTTGGTATATTAGTATCTAAACTATTTTAGAGCAAGCTCAAACCACTTCTCCAATCTCAGGGAAATGCTTGACCAGCTGTTTAACTATGCTTAAGCAAGCAGAAGAGCTACTTACTCAGCTCTCAGGAGTCTGTGACATGTGTTTTGAGATAGGGAGAGAGAACATTTTCCCTCTCTAGCCTGGCATGCCAAGAGCTTTTCTAATACTCAAACACAGTCCACAGATAATCCTGAGGCTAGAGCCTCCATCATTCTTCCCCTTCAACATAGACCCTGAGTCTTCACATTCTTTGAACTGTAATCTTCCAATCTTCGCATCGTGATTATCTATGGTAGTTAAGAATGTATAAATATAAATAATATTTGCAAGAATACCAGTAGAGGAAAAATGATACAACTCTGTATATAGTGGTGTTCTTTCCAGAATATGGAGGGCATCACATTAGCAGAAGTGCAGTGTATTTTCACAATGGACATAAGCTATTCTTGATGTGAATTAAGGGAATTTTGAGGTGCACCCTACCAGTTGGAAACTGGTGGGCTAGGATGACTTTATGGCATAAATCTTGTGATTGATGGTCATAGAAATAATAGCTTAATCTGATAAACAACTGCTTACTCTTGAAGAATTAATTATCACATGCTTCATATCCCATATCAGAATGTGGCTCTTTTTCTGTTCACTTCTCAGTCTGTAACACTCCATTGGAAAATGCATCTACTGCAGAATTACATAACATGCAAACAGGTATATTTTGAATCTCTCAGGTATGGAATGTTCAGAATTTGATAATGAGTAGTTATTAGTCATAGGAATTTTGAAGAATACATGCATTCTGTCCTCTTAACAACTTATTTACTTTTAAAAGTTATGGGTTTCCATAGAATTAAACTGTTTTCTGTTTTAGTATAACAAAGTACTAAATTTATTCTATTTTCAAAATATTGGCAAAATTGTGAAAAAATTGTGTAGTTGGATATCATTACAGTTGATGACCCTCTGATAAAGAAGAGATAATTAATTCAAATTAGATGCCAAATAATACCGATATTTTAAAAGTTACTACATAAAGAACAATATTTACTATACCAAAACAGTGAAATTTTATTTCATCAGCTTATTTTTTTAATTTAATTTTAATGTGAACGTGATGTGCACTGTGGTTACAGCCATTGTAAGTTAGTGAATACATAAGTTTTCAAACTTGTTATCCCCTCTCTCATTTTTCTCAGTTTTTCCTTTACCCTATTACCCCTCCCAAGTTGTAATGTACATTTCCAACTTATTGTCTTGTGAGAATTGCTATTGCATTGGTTTGCTGTTCGTCCTTTGTCTCGCCATTTTTTTGTTCCTGTTCCCTTCCCTAATTAAGGTAAATGTATACACAATACACAGAGTACCAAAATCAAACAGAGGAGGGGATAAAACATAGGGGAAAATCTCAAAGAAAATAGAAATCACATAGTACAACAACAACAAAAAAAAAACCAACCACAAATAAATATGTTTCCATATCTTGGAGTTCATTTTGCTCAGCATCAGCTTATATGGTCAAATATATGCATAACAAAGCCACTGGAAAATAGTATTTTCATGGACACTATATAATGAAAGCAATATGTTAACTGTTTTTGATGGTGAAGGTGGGATTAAGATTGGTGAATTCACGATTCTGATAAAGGAATTTCAAAAGAGTTAAAAATTTATGACAGGTAAATTTTAATTGTTCAAAATTTTAACAACTTAGCCTATTAAGAAAATTTAAAATTGTCTGGGAAAATAGGCTTTCATGCAAAGAAATCCATGGAGACTTAGCTGAGAGGGAGCAATGTGGGTGAATATGGCTCATTTTCACACTAAACAAACAAACCTCACAAACCTTGCTGTAAATCCTGTAGGTTCCCTTGAGAATTGTCCTTACTCAAGAAATAAACTCTGACTGTGTGAAACAATGTTGTAGTGGAATTTAAATTCAAAGTTCTTTAAAAAAAAAAAAAAGAAATCAAAATTTGCGAATTGACATTTATTTACCAAACAGTAATTCTCTGAAAAAGAAGGAAATATAATTCAAAATCACTTGACTTTATTAAAAGTATGAGAAAAGAGTAGTGAAGAGAGATGAGAGAAACCATAGAGGACTGTTTTCTCTCCAGTGGTGTAATGGGTTCTTGATCTTGATTCTTCCATTCGATCTTCATAAGCTATAAAGCCACAACTCAGGACTGGAGTAACCAGTTCAGACAAAGAATACTCACAGAATGGGGGCTGGGAAAGTGGCTCAGTGGTAGAGCGCTTGCCTTGCATGCCTGAGACCCTGGGTTTGATTCCACCACATAAGAAAAAAAGAAAAAAGCCAGAAGTGGAGCTATGGCTCAAGTGGTAGAGCACTAGCCTTAACCTGAAGAGCTAAGGGACAATGCCCAGGCCCAAAGTTCAGGCCCCACGACCAGACCAAAAAAAAAAAAAAAATACGGAATAAAATGTTTGCAGTAGATGTAGGTGATTTATAACCTTAGACAATCTATTTAAATCTGTTCAAAATTCTCCCCTACCCAAACCTGCCCTCTTTGAACAGCTTTGTTTGCTTTCCCCAAGACTGCCCTTCATTAACTGCTTAAAATTTTGTGAGGTCATATACATACTTTCTAGAGATTGCTGTTTGGTTGTGATTTTTGTGTGTTTTTGTTTGTAGTTGTGTTTTTAACTGAATTTCAAAAGGTTGTGCAAGTGTGTTACAATTAAATATGTCCATCTAATTGTCCAATGCTCCTGGATCAGAGTCACTCATTCTATCATTCTCAACCAACCTTATTTCCAAGATTTATTTCAGATTTACCACTTACTTATTACATGTGTACATTGAGTATTCTAGCTGTACTTGCCCTTGTTCCATTTTTCATTCATTCTATATCTTTACTATTATTCCTTTCTGGTTTCAACTTCGTGATAGTCATTCTGTTAAACTGTCTGTTAATACTTTGAAAGGTTTATATACATTCCATAGAGTTTCAATCCTGCATATACTTGAACTGATGTCAGCATTTACTTCCATAATTCATGCTTGATGTCAGCATATACTTCCATAATTCATGCATCTGTAATAACAATTTGCAAGACTGGGGACGTGAAGCACCTAAACATCATTTTATTCTCATCTTTTTGGAAGATTAATCTTTAGTCAACAAAAAGTTTAAAAATCGCTTAGAATTTATAGCTAACTACCAGTTTTTATAAATGGCTTTGTGCAATGGTGTGTGATTATTTTATTTTACATGGGATGATATTTTCTACTACCTATAAGTTTTGGAAAAAGAAGAAAACTAAAATTTACTACTTAGAGGAATATGATAGAAATAGAAGATAGATTTTATGTTTGTCACATCTCTGATCAGTACCCATATTCATGATTTAAAGTCATATTTCTTACTATGTTAGACATATAGGGAAAATTTATGATAAGGCAACACATGATAAGGCAACTATTAGTGACTTTTTAAAATGTACCTTCTTATGTGATGAAATTTACTTTATTAGCTAATATTTGGGTTAGAATTATGGGAGGTTGATATATTTAACACATTTCTGGAAGGCACCTACTGAACAACGCAAATGGTAGGAGATATTATTTCTACACTTTATTGAATGGTTGAACTTATTTGGCATTAGTGTTGGGTAAATAAATCAACTCTATTGTAGCTTGATTCCTGCACTTGAGAAACTTTTAATGTCACTATCATCTTATTGTCAAGTGTTATTTTGTTGAATATGATTCTAAAAAGTTTATTTGAAAAGGAATATACTTTCAGGAGATTAAATGTAGGTTATCATTGGTTTGAAAATGACATTTTTATACTACAGAATCAAGTTTTACTGAAGTACTAGTGTTTTGAAGCACTAAGGGTCTTCTCAATTAATGTTTTTCTAAATTATATTTCACCTGTAAATCAAGTCTTCCTAGTCTTGGTAGACCAATTATGGATCTATGATTCCAGAAATTATTTTTTTGGCTGCACTGAAATCTTTCATTAATCATTAAGAGAGGGGTATTAAAATTAATCTTTTGACATTTGTGATTTTGTTTACTCATATGGGCTTGTCATCTGTAAATTGAAAGTTTGAACTACAGTACATTCTCTCATATATTGTGGTTTCCTCTTTCATTTTAAGTTGCCTTACATTTCACAATTGCTTACTGCTAATTAGTAAAGGAATTGGGACCCTGAAATACTATAGGAAATAAGAAATTGAGATGGGTCTTCAATTACTTTCTGTTATCATGTTGCATGGGCCAAGGTGAGAAGACTTGCCATTGTTATCTGATGATGCAGATAACTGGGACCTGGTATCCTCTGACCCGTTGGTACTGCAGAAGAATAATAGCTTTTAGGCATCATATGAAGAAAATCACTTTGGGACCAGCGAGTTAGTACAATAAACATAGCAGCAGTGTAAAATCTCTTCTAGATTAGAGGAAAACAATACTTTTTTTTTTTTTTTTTTTTTTTTACTATGTGAATTCAGAAGACCAAGAACACTTAGATGGTATCACAAGTTTATAGCAAAGACATTGCATTGATACTTTCTATATTCAAATATATATTCTAAACCTAATTATTTATGTTCCAATCTATTTATGGGAATAAATTTCAATTTATTTGTCAAATTATGAATTAATTCTAGTAAGATTCACTGTGTGAAATTTAAGATCAGCACATATAAATATAAAATATATAAGTATATATAATATAAGAAATTGTTATGCATTGTTCTGTTTTGGTTAGGGTATCAAAGGCAACTCTGTTTTAAAGTATTATTCCACTATCTCTACCTCAGTTTTTGGTAGAGTTAGACCTAAAGCTTTACCATTTGTAAATTTAAAGCCTGGAGGCAAGAGGAAACACTTTGATTAAAACATTACCAATTTAAGGCCTAATATCGATGAAAAATATATAGACTTCTTCAGGAGCTATGGACATATTTGGTGATAGAAAGTCAGTAGTGTAAGTTCCTGCCTGGTTGTATGGTAGACAGGCCAGGATATTAAGTAAACATGCATATAAACAACTTTTTCACCTTTTTGGCTTTAGCTACTTTTGAAATAATAGGTATAATAAACAATTATATATATATATATATGTTGTTGTTGTTTTTGGGTCCAGTCGTGGGGTCTGAACTCTGGGCCTGGGCCCTGTCCCTCAGCTCTTCAACTCAAGGCTAGTGCTCTACCACTTGAGTCACAGCAACACTTCCGGCTTTTTTCTTTTTGCTTATGTGGTGCTGAGGAATCAAACCCAGGGCTTCCGTCATGCAAGGCATGCGCTCTACCACTGAGCCAACATCCCAGCCCAAACAATTACATTTTGATAAAATACCTTCTATTCTGAACAATTCGGTCTGAAGTGTTCATCTCTCTATGAACCCTTGTAACTAAGATTAGTTTTGTTCCAGTAAGAATCTATGCTGTCTGTGTAAGATATTCTGGTTGGTCTGTTCCTACATGGAAGAAGGGTAAAGGGTCAGGAAGACATTTGTGCCACTGAGACCTCATTTAGGAGATTTTAAGCTGCAGAAGTTTAGAAAAAGCTCTTAAGAAAAGCTTACTTTGAATCCATTAGCTCCACAAAGCTAACTCAGTTGATAAATAAGTACTTGAAAAGCCATCACCTTTGGACTTAGCTGTAAAGGTTTCAAAGTATGATCAAATTTAAAATGAAAACGACAAAATAGTTATTGACAAAAAATTGCAAATGTGAACAATCGACCATACAATATAAGTTTTTTCCACTATGCACAGAATTTTAGAGAAATAAGATCAATAGCATTTTTAGGAACAATAAGGGTTCCTTGTTACAAATAGGCAACCATGGATATATGCCTGTATAAATATTGTATCATTACGTACTTAAATTTAGAGGATACTACATGCTTCAGCAGCAGGTCTACCCAAATTACAACAATACAGAGATTAAAATGGTACTTGCACAAGGATGGTATGAAAATTTGTGAAGTATTCCATATTTTTCATTCTTCAAATGCAAGAAATGAAAAACAGTTATTAAAAAGTTGATTACAAAAATACAAGTGTAACAATACATGTAATTCATAGAATTAAAGGTTAGTTTGACATCAGTATATTAAATCTTCACCTTAGAAATGCCCTTACATAACATAAACTTTATAAAACTTGAAATTAGATAACATTGTCATTTTATCCCAAAGAAATAAAATTTAAACCATGGTCATAGGGGGTTCCGGAAGATGGTGGAGGAGAAGCTGTAGGCTAAACAAGCTCTCGCATAGAAAGCAGTTTTAGAGTTCCAGTGAACAGTCTTAAGCCAGAGAATCACACCAAGTGTGCCATCACTATACACAGAGTTAGGACAGAGAGGGAAAATCCAGGCAAGGAGACAGATCTGAGCACTTGCCAGCAGCCTCGGTAGCAGCGTTGGCCATAGCCGCCATCCTGTAACACAGAGAATGCAGGACAAAGGAGCCAGACACGATGGACAAGCAGATTCTACTCAACACCAGCAAGAACTGACAAGGAGCAGACATCTTCATCTTGCAGTTCGCAGACCAGAGACCACCCAGGAACCAAGACTCGGCGGGAGTAGAAGCCAAATGTCCTCACTCCTTCTCAGAAAGCAGAGGAGAGAAGGCCACCCCTCCCCCAAACTACCGGACATCTCCATCTTGGGTACTGACAAAGCTCGGTGGAGCTGCTAGCTCCAACTAAGGCCTTGGAAGAAAACTAGAGTCATTTAGCAGGTCACAAGAACCTAAACTGACCTGCCAGAGAGCTCCACCCAGGGAAAAATCACCCAGCTCAGGTGCAAGCCCCAAGAGTGGCTTTCTTCACTGGGTAATCAGAGCCAGAGTCTGCCCCTCCCTTTAGCAGCCTTGACAATCAATTGAAATTCAGTAAACATAAACCTGGAGAGTGGCTCCAGGCTGGGCTCTCTGAGTTTCTCACAAGCTACCTCCTGGGAAAAGCTACTGTTTGTTGAAAGGCCTCAACTCTACCCAGAACCTAGCCTCATCACAGCATCTCCAAACTTGAGGAAAAAGCCATCTCCCTCTTTTTTGTTAATCAAAGCATATCTCCCTCCCATTGAACTAACCTGAGAGGAGGATCACAAAATCCTGGGTAAAATAGAGCATTTTTCTGACTGTTCAAACAAACTGACTTAAGAAACCAACCAAGCCATAGGAAAATCAAACACCACAAGCAGACCAGAGACTCCAACAAGAGGCTGGTTACAGACACAAGGGAGATACAGGATTTTTCCCACCACGCCCAAAAAAATTAAAGAACTATTTTTTTTGTACATTTATTAAAAATTTTTTTTCTAAAACGTTTTTTTTTAATTTTTACCTTTTTTGAAAAAAATTTTCCTAGTAACTATTTTCCCCTCTTATAATTTTTATTTCAGTGGTATATGTGTGTGTGCGTTATTCTTCTTTTTTTCTTAAAATTTTTTTTTGTTTTTTATTTTGCTCTATTGAACTTCTGATCTTTATTCTTTCTTTCTTATTCTATTCACCTTTACTTCTCTTTTGTTCTTTTTTATGTGACTTAATTGTTTTTCTGCACATTCTCAGATATAGACATAGTCGATTATTAGACCTTATCCTCCATGTGTACACATTTAATCCACAAATTTATTACTCAGTTCAAAACCTCTTAGACTTAAATTCCTTAATAGCATTACTACCTATTTATACCTATGTAATATTTTAAGTATTTTTATTTTTAAGTTTTTCACATCTCCTTTATATCCCTCCCCTTCTGCATTATATGCACGTTCTTCTCTGAATATTTCATTTTCGATTCTGCATAATATTTTTAATTTTTACTTTTCTATTTTTTCTGGTCTCTTTTTCCCCTCTTTCTCTTTTCTTTTTTCTCTCTCTACTTTCATCCTATCCAACCTATTTCCTGCTTTGAGATTAAGACTTAGTTAAGTTAAATCTCCCTGTGCCTTCCCACATCTCTCTATTCCTATTTTTTACCCACATCTCTTCCTCAACCTAATAATTTCTGGTTTGCCAAATTCGGATTTGCAGTTTGTAGCCCATTAATATATAGTTGTTTGACGTTGAATAGATGCTCTATTGAACTATATTGTATCTGCAGACTATTGACTGGGCAAATATAGACTTTGGTTGATGCTTGCCTTAAGATAGTGTTCAAGCAAAAAACTGGTGTTATTTTCATCCCAAATAGGCAGAGTAAGCCGGAAAAACAAAAGAAAAATGTCAAGTCTGTGTATCTCAACTCCCACTCATGATAATCAGGGGACAGAACAGATAATGAATAATCCAGAGGAGAGTTCCCAAATAGCTCTACAAACACTGCTGGCAAACATGATAAATGAAAAGATTGAAAACATACAAAGGAATCTGTATGAGCATGATAGGGAGAGAAGGAAGCAAACAAAAGATCAATGGAGGAAAACAAAAGGTCAATACAGGAAAAGATTGAAAACCTACAAAGGACTGTGTATGAGCATGATAGGGAGAGAGAGGAGGCAAACCAAAGGTTTATAAAGGAATATCCTGAGCGTGAGGAAGCTACTCAAAAACTGATACAGGATTTGCGTGAACAGCTTGAGAATACTCAAAGAGAAAGGCAGGAATGGCATGATCAGGTTGAGAACACTCAAAGAGAACTACAGGAATGGCGTGAACGTGAGGAAGCTAAGCGAAGAGTAATACAGGAATTGAGAGAGCAAGATGAGGATACACAATGATCACTAAAGGTATTCATGGAATCCAGTAACAAACAGCTGAAGTAATTAAGGGAGACCACAAAGGGAATGCTGAATGGAACCCAACAGAAGAAATGGGAATCTAAGCAAACCATAATCAAACAAATAATTGACTTGAGAATAAACACTGAACACCAAATTAAGGAAGTAAAGAAGTTTATACAAGATCTAAAACAAAGCTTCAATAAAGCATTTGGAGCCATCAAAGCTGTCCAATTAGAAGGAAAAGAAATTTTAAAAAAGTGGAAACTCTTGACAGCAGGTTAGACCATGCAGAAGATCGAAACTCGGGGATTGAAGACAGCCTAAATATTATAGAGAAAGAACATACAACCATCCAAGTCAAGTCCAAGAAATATGACAGATCTATCCAACAGTTGGAAGACAGCATCAGAAGGCCTAATCTAAGGATAATGGGTATAGAGGAGCACCTAGAAACAGAAGAAGTAAATCGTCTAGGAAATTGGTTTAACAGAATCCTAGCAGAGAACTTCCCAAACATGGAAAAAGATAGGCCTATTCAGATAAAAGAAGCTTTTAGAACTCCAAATAGACCAGACAGGAACAAGACATCCCACAGTCACATTATAATCCGCACAGGATGAATTCAGACCAAGGAAAAGATCCTTAAACATTTGAAGGAGAAAAGATTAATCACCTATAAAAGCAAACCAATTAAAATCACCTCAGATTTCTCAGCAGAGACAATCAAAGCAAGAAGAGCCTGGAATGATGTATGCCATGCCTTAAAAACAAACAGCAATCAACCAAGAATACTGTACCCAGCTAAACTCTCCTTCATAACTGAAGGCCAAATAAAAACCTTCCATAGCAAAGAAAAATTGAAACAATACATCTCCACCAAACCAGCCCTACAAAAGATTCTTAAAGACGTCCTACACATAGAAAACCAACAAGACCACAATAAAGGCCAATAAAATGCACCCAAACTGAGAATCCAAGAACATAGGAAGAACCCAGTTTTTGTAGCCCCGAAGAAGGTAGATAACATGACAGAAGCTCCCAAATTCCTCTCAGTCCTATCTCTCAACATTAACATACATAATTATCCAATTAAGCGACATGGACTGTACAGTAGGATTAAAAAGCAAGATCCTTCTATCTGATGTCTTCAGGAGTCACATCTTGCCAGTAAACACAAACACATTTTAAGTGTTAAAAGCTGGAACAAAATCTACCAAGCAAACGGCCCCCATAAACAGTCGGGAGTTGCAATCCTAATATCAGATAAAATAGTCTTCAAATTAAAATTCGTGAGAACAGATAAAGAAGGTCGCTACATAATAATTAAGGGATTTCTCCTTCAGGAGGATATTACAATTTTAAATATCTATTTGCCAAACAACGGAGCACCAAAATTTATCCAAGAAACATTCCTTTCCCTCAAATCCCACAGAGATCCAAAGACATTAATTGTTGGGGATTTTAATACACCATTCTCCCATCTAAATAGATCAACTCGGAAAAAACCCAATAGACAAACGCAGATCTAACCAACTGCATAGATCAAGTAGATTTAACAGACATCTATGGAATATTTCACTCAGAAGCATCACAATACAAGTTTTTCTCAGAAGCACATGGAACATTTTCTAAAATAGACCACATTTATGCCACAATGCAAACTTGTCAAAATTGAGAAACATTGAAGTTATACCTTGCATTCTCTCTGACCACAAGGGAATAAAATTAGAACTCAACACCAAAAGCCACCAAAGAAACTCCTGTAACACATGGAGCCTGAACAACACACTGCTGAATCATGAGTGGGTCGTGGAAGAGATTAGAAAGGAAATTCAAATGTTCATGCTCTTCAACAAAAATGAGCACACAAATTACCAGCTCCTCTGGGACAAGCAAAGGCAGTACTCAGAGGCAAGTTTATAGCTCTGAGATCCTATATCAACAAATTGGAGAGATCTGAAACCAACAATTTAATGAGACATCTGAACCTCCTTGAAAAAGAGCAGCAAGATATACCCCAATATAATAGATGGAAAGAAATAATTATTTTAATTAATTCATTTTAATTAAAATTAAATCAGAATTAAATGAATTAGAATCCAATAAAACTATAGAAAGAATCAACAAAACAAAGAGTTGGTTCTTGGAAAAAATTAACAAAATTGACAGACCCTTAGCAAATCTTATCACAAAAAGAAGAGAACACACCCAAATCAATAAACTCAGAGATGAGAATGGAAATATCACCACAGAAACAACCAAGATTCAGAATATTATAAGGGAATAATTCGCAAAACTTTATGCTAATAAGTTTGAGAACTTGGCAGAAATGGACCTTTTCCTAGCAAATATTGACATGCCAATACTAAACCAAGATGAGTTATACCATCTTAACTGGCCCTTATCAAGCATTGAAATAGAAACAGCAATAAGAGACCTCTCACCTAAGAAAAGTCCAGGTCCAGATGGTTTACAGCAGAATTCTACAAGGCCTTTAAACGCAGAGCTCACACCAATACTACTCCAACTCTTCAATGAAATTGAAAGAGAAAGTTCACTACCTAACACATTCTATGAAGCCATCATCACCCTCATCCCAAAACCAGGCAGGGACTCATCAAAGAAAGAGAACTATAGACCCATTTTTTTTTTTGATGAACATTGATGCAAAACTTCTCAACAAAATTATGGCCAATCGTCTTCAACAATGCATCCAGAAAATCATTCAACATGATCAAACAGGATTCATTTCAGGGATGCAAATCAATTAATATAATTCCTCACATCAACAGAAGCAAGGATAAGAACCACATGGTTATCTCAATATATGCAGAAAAAGCATTTGACAAGATCCATCACCTCTTTATAATGAAGTTCTGGAAAAATTAGGAATCCATGGAACATTCCTCAATAGAATATAGGCTATATATGACAAACCTACAGCCAGCATTATACTTAATGGTGAAAAACTAAAGTCATTTCCTCTTAACTCAGGAACAAGACAAGGATGTCGACTATCGCCAATTCTCTTCAATCTTGTATTAGAATCCCTATCTACAGCAATAAGACAGGATGCAAACATAAATGTGATCCAAATAGGGAAAAAAGAAATAAAACTCTCCCTCTTTGCAGATGACATGATCTTGTATTTAACGAATCCCATAGACTCCACTCCCAAATTACTCAAGTTGATTCAAAACTTTGGCAAAGTAGCGGGTTATAAAATTAACCCCCAAAAGTCAATGGTTTTTCTGTATGGCAACAATAAGTAAAGTGTTGGTGAAATTAGGAAAGCAACTCCATTTGTAATAGACCCACAAAAATAAAATACCTTGGAATTAACTTAACCAAAAAGTGAAGGACCTTTGTGATCAAAACTGTAAAAACTTGACAAAGGATATCAAAACAGAACATAGAAAATGACAAAAACTCCCATGCTCCTGGATTGGAAAAATCAACATTGTGATTTTTCCCAAGGCTATCTATAAATTCAATGCAATACCTATCAAAATTCCAAACTCAGTCTTCAAGAAAATAGAAGAGGCAATTCAAAAATTCATATGGAATAATAAAAGAACCCGAATAGCACAAACGCTCCTCAATTGAAAGAAAACTGCTGGAGGAATACAAATACCAAATTTCAAACTCTACTATAAAGCCATAGTAATCAAAACAGCATGGTACTGACACAAGAACAGATCTCTGGACCAATGGAATAGAATTGAAAACCCAGAAATGAACCAACAGACCTATAGCCATCTAATCTTCGATAAGGGAGCTAAAACAATAGTATGGAAGAAGGACAGCCTTTTCAGTAAATGGTGCTAGAAAAATTGGTTAACTAATTTTAGAAAACTAAAGCTAGATCCGTATATGTCACTCTTCACCAGAAGCAACTCCAAATGGATCGAAGACCTCAGAGTCAAAGCAGACACTCTGAAAACATTACAGGATGGAATAGGAGAAAACCTAGGTCTCCTTGGTGCAATCTGAAATTTTCTTAATAGAGACCCAGAAACACAACAATCAAAGAAAGTTTGGACAAATGGGATTGCATGAAGTTGCAGAGCTTCTGCATGGCAAAGGACATAGCTAGCAAGATCAATAGAAAGCCCACAGATTGGGAGAAGATCTTCACTAGCCATATAAGGGACAAGGGTCTCATATCTAAAATATACTTGGAACTCAAAAAATCAACCCCCCAACAACAAATCCTCAAAGAAACAACTGCCCAATAAATAAGTGGGCTAAAGACTTAAACAGAAACTTCTCTGAAGAAGAAAGAAGGATGGCCAACAGACACATGAAGAAATGCTCAACCTCCCTAGCAATAAAAGAAATGAAAATCAAAACAACATTCAGATACCACCTCACTCCAATTAGAATGGCAAAAATCAAGAACTCTAAAAACAACAGATGCTGGAGGGGATGTTGGTGGGAGTGTAAACTTGTTCAAACCCGTTAGAAAGCAGTATGGAGGTTCCTCAAAAGACTCCACATAGAGCTCCCCTATGACCCAGCAATCCCACTTTTGGGCATTTACCCAAATGTTTACAAACTAGACCACACTAAATCTACCAGCCCAACTATGTTTATTGCAGCATTATTTATTATAACTAACTTATGGAACCAACCCAGATGCTCCTCAGTAGGGGAATGGATTAAGAAAATGTGGTATATATATGCAATGGAATTCTATGCCTCCATCAGAAAAAATGACATTGCCCCATTTGTTAGGAAATGGAAGCACTTGGAAAAAATTATATTAAATGAAGTAAGCCAAGCCCAAAGAAACATAGGTCCCATGGTTTCGCTTATTTGCAATATCTAGTATATGTCTGAGTCAAGCAGAAAAGGTCAGATAAGGTGATGTTAGGGAAATGAACCCTAATATATGTATTCAAATGTTTTTTTTTTCTTTCTTGCGATTGTTTCTAACGCATTTATGAGATTATTTGTTTGTTGCTTTATATGTCCCTCCCCCACAGTATAACCCCTGCTTTCACTGTATTTGATGTCGTTATAATTTGTGGAGGGGAAGGGGAAAAAAAGTCGTTTAAATAAGGATACAGATGGACCCGTTTCAACAATGAGAAGTACTAGTTGTTATGTCGAAAATGAACTTTACAACTTTGGTGCCGGGGGGTGGAGGGCGGCGAAGATTGGGTGGGGCGGAGGAGGAAGGATGGGAAGGGATGGGAAGGTATATAAAAATGTTTTTTTCTTTCATGTGGTTGTTTCTATCACATTCATAAAATTATTTGTTTGTTGCTTTGTATGTCCCTACCCCACGGTCTAACCCCTGCTTTCAGTGTATTAGATGTTGCGATAATTTGTGGAGGGAAAGGGAAAAAACAAATCATTTAAATAGGGATACAGCTGGACCCTGGCAACAACGATATGTACAAGTTATTTTGTTGAAAAATGAACTTTACAATTTTGGCCTGGTGGAGGGGAGGCGGGGGTAGTGGGTAGGGGGAGAATAGGCGGAGGTGAGGGGTTGGGGGTGCAAGATGGGAAGGGATGGGAAGGGGAAACAAAGGAGGAGGCAACAATTCTTGATAAGAAATGTACTCATTATATTGCCCATGTAATTGTAACTCCTTTGTATGGTATTTTCACAATTAAAAAAATTTTAATTGTTAAAAAAATAAAAAAAGAAATAAAATAAAAAAAATAAAAAAGAAATAAAATAATATAAGGACCTAGGAAAAAGGAATCTTAAACTTTTTCTGTATGGAATGTAATCTGAAAGGACACATTTATTAATGAAGGTATATATTATATAACAATGTAGACTTCAAAGTATTATATCTAGAAGACAAAGAAATAGATTATGGAGTTTATACAAACATAGATACTTTTTGTAGACAAGCACCAGGAATATCTTTAGTTTCTATACCATTCATTTCAACCGATAAGTTAAAATTAAAAAAATCACAAGCTCTGCAGAAATCATTATAGATGCATACAAACAACTCTTGAATACATTTTGACATCAAAGTCAGGCAATTCACGTGGAAGAATACTATGGAATCCATGAATTTTTAAATTAAGATATTGCTGTTGCTTTGTATATGAAAATATTTTATAGGAACACAAAGTATGGACTGGCACTTTTGAAATTTAAGAAACTTAACCAAACCATTTCTACATAGGAGAACAATATGTACAGCCATCCACAACTTCAAAGAGGTAGTGATACATACTTATCCTTTTGGCAATATCAAATGCAGTTTATTCCAAGTTGTTCTTCAGACCTGGTTTGATATAATGGTTCAACAGAAGGAGATACAGCATATCTTCGCTATTTCTATTCCCAGCAGCAATATGCAAGGGTGTCAAGAGGCCTTTAGTTTGGGGATTGGTATCTGCATCATGATGAAGTAAGAACGAATCCATTCTGGTGTTATTCCACATATAAGCACTGTGCAGGGGTGCCAAGCCATTCAGAGTTATTGCATGAATATCTGCCTTGAGCTACCAACTCATGGACAATGTCTAAATGTCCACTCTTGGCTTCCCGATGAAGAGGGGTATACTTACCTCATCCCTAGTATACATATGAGTGCACCTTTTGGAAAGTAGTCTCGGCACTGTAGTAAGGCGATTAATTTCGGCATACCAAAGAAGAAATTTGCATGGATTCTTCTCCGTTATTTTCCTGCAATTGATACCATTCCTCACGTTTTCTCCTCGTTCCTTGTCTTCATCAGAATTGCCTAACCAGAGACTTTGAGTACCAGTGGGAATGAGATGCCCATGTATTTCCCCAATAGTTCACGTTTGTTGAAATGGTCAGAAAAATCCAGTTAATTTTCTGCATATGTTTTTTCACCATGATTTATTTTCTCTTTTTCCATTTTTACTATATTAAATTATTCTAACTGGAGAGTAGTGAATTGATAGAGAGCAGAGGAAAGATTTTCCTCCGTATTCAAATGCATAGACTGAAAATGAGGACCAGTGGTGTCTTCATGTGCAGCTTATTCTAGGAAGGAGAAAATAGGAAACAATGCCTTCTACGTAAAATATTTGGGAAATACCATGATATAGTTTAAGAGAACTTACTATACAATATATGAACTTTAAGAGCATTCTAATAGATGCATTATTTATTGGTACCCAACATTAGAAAAAATGTATAATACAGTAGTAAAATAGAAGTCCTTTGCATGACTATTTAAATTCCTTGTTTTTTTAAAGACACTTGTTTTCATCTAAAAAAGTAATCCTATCTATTGTCTTCAAGTAATTTTGATGATTGAAGATGCTTAATGAGAAGTCAAAATGTATTAGTATTCCTTTGATATCAATTAAATTTCATTTTTCTTCTTGGAGAATATAATGATCAAAGCAATATTTCAGAATCAGCAAGCAAGAGTTCAGCATCATGCTTCCAGTGCAAGTGGATCACCAGTAAATGATCCTCGATACCATTTTCTACAAAGTTTTTTCATAGATACAATCTGTCTGCCTTCTCTAGCTGCTTTCCTAGCCTGGACCTTTTCTTTCATTGTGCAGGAAAAGTGTGATTCAACTGATTTCAGTCATATTTGTTCCTAGAATTATCAAGGATTTAGATTCTTTTTCTTAAATTAGTTGTGGAGCCTGAACTCTGGGCTTTGGCAACGTCCTTGAGTTCTTCAAATCAAGGCAAGCGCTCTACCACTTGAGCCACAGAATCACTTCTGTGGTTCTGTTTATGTGGTGCTGATTTGGGAAATGGTAGAGCAGAAAGTGAAATAATGCAACCAAATATATAAAAGCAAAATAAATTAGGACAATTATGGAGCAACCATATTGTCTATGAAAATCATGAAAGAGAGAGAGGAAGAGAGATACAGATGTGCAATGACCTAGCTAGCCACAAAATCAATGATTCTGATCTATATACAGAGCAAACAAATTTATTTTTTATTTGTTAAAAGAGATGGAAATAGAATTTATGTATTTACTTGAAATTAGTACATACATTTTTAGTCGCCTACATAAAGAGACATAGCTTTGACCAAATTACAGACAAGAATCTTAATCCTTGGGCTGGGAAGGTGGCTAAGTGGTAGAGTGATTTTCTTGTAGCTTACTACTATGTGGACACTACTTTCCAAAAACGCCACTCATATGAATACTAGGGATGAGGATGAGTATAGTCCTCTTCATCGGGAAGCCTAGAGTGGACACTTAGACATTGTCCATGAGTTAGTAGCTCAAGGCAGATATTCATGCAATAAATCTGAATGGCTGGACACCCCTGCACAGTGCTTATATGGGAAACATATTGCAGCTCACACACACACACACACACACACACACACACACACACACACACATACACACACACACACACACACATCATCAGATTTCTTCTTAAGTATTTTTGTGTATGGTCTTAAGAAGAAATTTACATTACTAACTTAAATTTCTGACAGAACAATATAATCACTGTAAATCTTGCTTCTATACTCTCAGTATTAAATTGCTACCTAAGTATGTGCAATAGATAAGTATAAGAAAAAGTAGGAGCCACACTAGTGTCTCATGTCTTTATTCCTATCTAATCAGATAGACGAAATCTGATGTTTGTGGTTTGAAACCAGACCAAGAAAAATAGTCCATTAGATTCTGGTTTGAAAGTAACCAGCAAAAACTAGAAATGGAGCTGTGTTATAAGCAATAAAATGCTAGCCTTCAGAAAACTAAAACAAAACATCACAAATTCTGGGACAGAGCTAGGCCCTGAGTTCAAGCTCTAGTATTAGTATTTAACTAATGAAGGAATGAATTAGTTAATTACCTAAAATAAAATAAGTGGTCACATGTGGAGAGGCAGGTAAAATGTAACAACCCTGGTGACTGGAATATGTATTATTTTGTAATAAGGCAAATTATCATTTGTCCTAATCACTAATATTTTATTTGAAATTTTTTGTACAAAAACCCCTGAATTTGGCATGTGTATATATGTGTACATGTGCACACATGTGTGTTTAAGTGTGTGTGTGTGTGTGTGTGTGTGTGTGTGTGTGTGTGTGTGTGTGTGTGTGTGTGTGTGCGCTGTTGCAATGTTGCTTGCCAATTTGAACAGGATGAGGCTGAAAAGAGCTGTGTTGCAATGCTTTTTATTTATCAGTGTTCTGTCCTGTCATTTCAGTGGAACCACCCTTCTGTACATTTTATTTGTTAATAACATCATCATAATCAAAGCATTTACAACATTAAGTTAGATAAAAGAGATAATTTTCAGCGCTTAGTATATATTAGTTAAAAAGATACACATATAATTGGGTAGTAAGTTATTACTGTAAGAAGACTGTCAATTCAAAATATGTATTTGACCTCTTAAATTGCTTATATTTTTAAGAAATACTCATGGAGTGATTTTGACCAACTTGAACAAATAGGTATTACTCTCTGGTTATTTCTGTGAAACGCAAGGTGGATAAACTCTTTCTGGATTTCTGTTGATAATAACTTTCTTTGTAATATCGTATCTATTCACACTAAGATAATAAACCCTGTATTTTTAAGATTTGTATATCCCATCATATTGACTGAAAATGAGTATTGTGGCTATTCTTGTTAGATATATATTTCAAAAAAACAAACAAAAACATGTGTCACCTCCAGATTGTGGATGCATTTGAAGTTTGTACATACAAAGATTTCTTCATTAATAGTTCTTTTGTGGGAGTAACTATCACAACTTTAACAAATAAGGCTTTTAGAATATCTTTTCCAATATAAATAACATCCAAGATCGAGTCTTGCAATTTCTGAAAACCATTTAAATATTTTACTATTATTTTAGTTCATTGACTGTACAGCTAAAGACATTTCTGAAATAAATATTGTTAAGATCTGAAAATGTAAGTGGGTATATAGGCTTTTTATGCATCATTTTAGGAAAAGACAGTTTTTATGAAACTAAAAGAAACAGAATAAAAGAATGTAAGTGAATTGGGTAACCTAATTATTAGTATAATTTTGTTTTCAATTAGCACAGTCCTTTGAATGTAGATGATGCAGTTAAATTGTTTTTTGTCTCACTGTGCTTCAGTTATTTTTAGATTATTTGCAGTTATAAGAATGAATTTGTAGTTTAAATAAAGGTGTTTTAAAATGATTAGGATTAATCTTGTGTTTTGTATTCTACTCCCATGAAACTGAGTTATTATCAAGTGTTAATAGTTTATAATTGAATCTTCAGTATCATAAGAAATTTTGAAAAAATTTGGTAGTGTTGATGTCTTTTTTTCGGGGGAATCCGGTAGTGGGGCCTGAACTCTGGGCACTGTCCCTCAGCTCTTCAGCTCAATTCTACCGCTCTACCACTTGAGACACAGCGTCACTTCCAGCTTTTTTCTTTTTGCTTATGTGGTTTTGAGGAATCCAACACAGGGCCTCATGCATGAAAGGCAAGCGCTCTACCACTAAGCCACCTTCCAAGCCCTTCATGTCTTTTTAAACCAATAGTATTCACAAAATGGAGAGTCTTTAATTCATACTTAGGCCTTGGTGTCTATTATTTTTAACCTCTCATTCCTAACATTAATGATAGGTTAGAGTGCATTTTTGGTTATAGCAAAGATAAAATATTTATCTAGGGTCAAAGGTGATTTTTATATCTGTCTTGCTTTAATAGCATTTTAAAGTAGTACCTTTCCCTCAAAATGTTGGGTATAAAAAGCAATCAAAATACTTCTAATGGTAAACAACTTAGTTGAGCTACAATGTGGAAATGATTGGTCCATAAGACCTGCTGTCTGTTTCATCAGGAATTATGGAGGTCATTTTCAGTAAGAGAGTGTTAAACAGAGATAGGGTCCCCATGCAGTTCAATGTTTAGTGAAGGGTTAAAATATGATTTCTACTATTTTGAGTTAGAAATCAAGAATGTTATACTTTAGCAGTTCTTTTCACCAGGGAGGTATGCATTGATTATGAACTTTGAGTATTCATATTACAGTTCCCTATTTTCTAACAAAGATAAAGTGAAATATTATGAGTGTACACAATAATTCTGGGAAAATTTCCTAGAATTTGTAGACTAAGTGCTGGTATTTTAGTCATAAAATAGAATGAGGTTAATTGATACAGTGGGAGATGAACCTCAGGCTAACACTTACCATGTGTGCAATGTTGTACTAGTAATTCCAAATTTGAAGACTACAATATCATCAACTGAGAATTAAAAATGTAAGGAGCTCCATTTTATGGAATTATTGTGAGGATTAAATTATAAACCATAGGTAAAGTACTTGGAAAAACAATCAATTAACGTTTGGCACATTCTACCTGTTATGTTATCATGTGATGAAATCTAGCATTTTTACTGTGATATTATATGTGCAATGTGATGTATTGATATTCACTTTTCTGTCACTATGAGGAAAATAGCTGCAAAGAAAATTTCTGAGGTGGAAACTATTATATTGACTCACGGTTTAAGAGAACGCAGTTTAAGATCAAATGTCTCCCTTGTTTTTAATCATGTGTTTATTATCTTAACTAGTTGTACACCGGAATTTCCATTCAATAAATGAATTTTTTAAGTATAATGGATCTTTATATAACTTTTCCTACCCTTCCAAACCTCACCCCACTTTAATTTTTTCTAGTTTCATATTATTTCCATTGAATATAATGTCTTCACTGTTACTCCATAACTCTCTTTATTCCTTCCATTTGACTTCCCCTCACATCTTCCAAGTGATAGTTTTCTGGTATTAATTTTTTGGATTAAAATTCAATTTTATAAGAAATTACACCTTTTAAATATTGCTCTGAAAAATGAAAGCTTTGGTTAATACGTTGTTTAACTTGCATAAAATTCTGGCTTCCAAATACGCAACAGAACATGGGTCCTTTGTGTGTCTGGCTCTGACTTCATTTACTTAAGATATTTTTAGATCTATCCATTTCTTTGCAAATAATGGATAGGTCCAATAAAATTGTGTATATATGACACAATTTCTCCAATCATCCTTCCGTCAAAGGGCATCATGGCTGTTTCCATAACTTGGCTATGGTGAATAGTGCACTAATGAAGATGGTTGTGAAAGTGATTTTACTGTAACCTTTTGGAAGAATTCATCACTATCTTTCTGGGAGCAATCCTCTAGCCAGTTTTCCAGAATAAGCACATCCTTCCCTTCATCTCCATCACAACGTATTGCAAGTCCTCAAAAACAAACTACCCCATACAAGTCTCAATAAGCTAAAACCACAGTGTGCCCATATTCTTTCAATACATTTTTAATAATTAGATAAATTTAGTGATAACCTTCTATGTACTTTCTTAATGTGGGAATGAGAGACATAAAAACAGAGTAAAAGTAAGAAATATGCATTTTAATTAGCTATTATCATATTTAAAATATTTTTCAGCTCTATTCATAGCCTCACTTATTATTATTTTAATCTTTATTTGATTACTTCATCTATCTCCTAAATTATAACAAGTGAATTAAATACAGACAAGAGAAGGAGAAAAGTAAAGTGTCCTAAGTCAAGTTTCTTTTTAATCCATCTAATAGTTTGGACCAAAAGTCGGTGAAAATGGGAAAAAAATAAAATAGAAAATAGAGCATTGTATATACCTGTTACAATGTAAGGGTATTTTAATAGTAATATGATAATTAGTTCCCAAAGAAATAAGAGAAAGAATAGCTAAACTCTAAAGGGAAAAAATGAAGAGAGAAAAGAAGCAAAGTAAAACTTTTATCAATAACAAACACAGGAGTTTGGAACTGGAAAGGTAGTGGGAATATTCTAAGTAACAATAAAAATTGCTAGCGTGGATAGAATATGGATCACATTTTATCATATATAATTTTGATAAAACATACTAGGAATGAAAGTTTCAAAGTCATGATTTAAAACACTATTTGGATTACAACTAGGCAGTATAGCTCAGTGGTAAAACATTGGCCTAGCATGTGTGAAGCAATGGTGTGACCTCCCAAAAATTACAAAGTACACACAAAGTACACACACACAATAACCACATAAACACACATATACACACCACATACACATATTTGGAATATAGATGTTATAATATTAAACGGAGGAAATTATCACAAATAGTAAAATTATGTTATATGAAATCATAATATTGCTCATACTATTTAAAAGTTTAGTACAAATAAAATAATCAAAATATACTTGTATTTTAATAGCTTAAGTAAATTGAAAATTAATAGAAGAAATGAGAACCTTTGCAAATAAGTTTAAATAATAAACATTTTGAAATATGTGTCCTTTTATTTTGAAAAAAGATTGTTACTGGTGTTTTAACTCAAGATTTAGAATATGATAGCGAGGTGCTGTATATAACACTAGCGATGACTATATCTCTAATCATTTCACTCTGAATAGTTTTATAATAAGGTCACAGAGTTTCTCAGTATCTCCCAAATTACAAACTCTATTTACACTTCCCACCATAGCTAGAAAATGGATGCCACAAATCACCATGCCGAGCTCAAACTTTTTTTTTTAATTCAAGTAAAAATATTTCCAAAGAGTGACCAAGTAATGAAGCCTTTCTTAATAAAGTATGTGCTTCTTGAAAATACAGTAAGTATTTTTTACCTGGACAAATATGTTTATATGTATAAGAAAATAAATTTATTTAACATCATTAACCATATAAAATTTAAGAAAACAATTTTAAAATAGTCACATATTAAATATTATAAAAGCAAAATATATGTGTCTGAATAATTTACATGTGTAAAAATAATGCAAAAATAAATTAATTCTACAACTCTGAAAAAAATGAATTATCCTAAAGAAACAAATGAAAACATTTAAGCACAAAATTTGAACTTTAGAAAATAAAATGAAGTGTACTCTTTAGTTGACTTAATTAAGTGTAAACCCTCCGTATATCAATTTTATAATAAAAATGCATGAACAAAGAAAGCAAAAGTACCCATTGATCAGTAGCAACAGCAAAAGCATCAGTAGTTCTTGTTTTGAGTGTACAAAAATATCGATGGATGATAAGCTCTACATAGGAGAATGATTTGTATAATACTGCGATCATTTTAGCAAGTAAGATTCCAAGTCTTCAAAAGGTCAAAGAGAATTGTATATGATCCAGCCATTACACTTCTATGTATGTATTAAAGAGAAGTAAAAAATTTGTTTGGACAGGGAATGTAGTTCATTGACAGTGCACTTGAGTAGTATGTGTGCGACTCTGGAAATAATCCCCAAAAACAAATTTGAAAAGACACACTATAGAGGATGTATGCTGGACAAATTCCTATAAGTGAATTTTATATCTATTTTAATGTCTGTTCTAAAATTTACAGCATTTCTATTTGAAGAAATGCAAGTTTGTGAAAATTAGGCTTGGAAAACCTATTATTGTACAATTTACTTCCAAAGCACTAAAATGCATACAATAAAAGGAGATTATATATTGCATGTGAATTTCATTTCTGTTTTTTGAAACACAATAACAATGACATATAGCTCCTACATGGTCCATCATTCTTTCCCCTCTCACTCTCCTCTGTTGTACAGCTCAAGTTGTTATCATTCAGATTTATTATGTTACAGCATTATCTAAATCTTAACTTATTCCTAAATTAATTTTAGTTGTTTCAAATATTCTCTAAAGACATTTCTCTCTATATAATATCTGGGGTCATGTGTTTTTACAAGGTACAAAATATGAGTGACTATCAAACATCTAGATATCTCTGTAGAATATTGGTCCACCTGCTCAATTAACTCGTATGTAAATTCAAGGAATACAGGTCAGTGAGAACAATCTTGTAAAATGGAGTAGCTTCAGCCTTCATACTAGCTTTGAATCTTATTACCATGTTTAGTAGTGAAGACAAAATAGTTCTACTAAAGCCTTGGAGCAAACCAGCCTTGGACTAATTTTTTTAATTGTTTTGAAATTACAAAGAATTGATACCATTAAGAAAATGATTTTTTTTAAATCAATTAAAAATGTTTATTACTTATTATAACTCAAATAACAAACAAGAGTATTTTTATACAATCATTACAAATATCATTTTATTACTATAGTAAAATAGAATAAAAGACCAGTCCCAATATATTATCATTATTCTTAATTCCTAATTATTACCTAAATATCTTAAACAAACTAAATAGTCATGTCTTTCACATAAACGTAAATATTCTATACTTTTTACTTAACATTTTCCAGGGGCATGTATTCATGTTTCTAAGAAATGTTCACAGCAGTTAAAAGGTGCTTTTGTGAAATTAATGTGATATACTTTGTTGTTGTTTACAAGGCCTAGGCATTACCCCTAAGCCTTTTTATGCTCAAAGCCAGCATTCTACAACTTGAGGCACAGAGGTAATCCCTGTTTTTAGTGGTTAATTGGAGATAAGAATCTAACAAGTACTTTTTTTTAGGGGGGAGTCCAGTCGTTGGGCCTGGGCGCTGTCCCTCAGCTCTTCAGCTCAAGGATAGTGCTCGACCACTTGAGCCTCAGAGCCACTTCCAGCTATTTTCTTTTTGCTTATGTGGTGCTGAGGAAGCGAATCCAGGGCCTCATGCATGCAAGGCAAGCGCTCTACCACTATGCCACCTTCCCCCTAACTAGTACTTTCCTGTCTGGGCTAGTTTCGAACACAATTCTAAGATCTCATTACCCAGAACAGCTTAAATTATAGGCGTGAGTCACTGGCGCTTGGTTGGATATATTTTTAAAATTTTAATTATGTTTTAAGATTTTTGTTTCATTATAATATACATCATTCTACACATAAATTCAGATATATGTATATATTTCTGATGACAAATAATCTCTAAAAATGTATGTCTTTCTACATAAAATATCTATATCTATATCTCTCTCTATATATATACATTGCTGAAGACAGACTTACTCTAAAACTTTTATGCTATTTTTTGACCTTTTTCATTTCAAAGATATACAGTCTATTGTTCCAAAAGTTTCCTAGAATACAATAACTAATATTTCAATAGAATGTAGAAACTATTACTTTCAAGGGAATTTTAGATATACACATGATATTGCAGTAACATTTACAGTGTATTACTTGAAATAATTCTGTTCACACTTACATATTTGTGTGTAGTGATGGGGAGAGAGGAAGTTAATTCATACTGGTTAGGAATTTGCAATACTTCCAAAATCTATTCCATAATTTGATATAAGCACGTAGTCAATCTACCTGTTATGGTTTAGTTTTTTTTTGTTTCTTTATTTGTGTAAATTTTTAATATGGATGCACGCACAGTGGTAACATTAAAAATATTAATCCAGATTTTGTGGGTATTTATATTTCTCTTGGGAAAACTAATGAGCTCCAACAAAATATCCATAAGGAGCCTTTCAATTCCAATATCACAGTTTGTCTTATAATGCTTTAAATTCTACACACTCTAAAGTGGACATAGGGTCATATTGTGGAACTTTTCTCCTCAGAGAGTGAGTACTACCCTATTGCTTAACATGGACAATGTACCTTCATACATAGACTGGGCATGTGCAAAGAAGAAGTGGTATTTGAACAATTTTCTTAGCAGTTTTTACAGATGAAATGGAAATAGAGCAACTATGAGCTCAAAAGGAATGTCCAAAGAAGACAAGGACACAAAGTAGAATGTGACAAGAAATGCTGAAGTATAATTTCAAATAATGTGCCCAGGTGTGAGGGTGTGTTCAAAGTACAGATTCAGACAATGTACTTGAATATCTTGGGGAAAAACTGCTTTAACCTATTTTGGGATAATTGTACAAGTACAAGCCCCTAACTCTGATTCTAATCAGCCACAACATCATCAACTAGGGTCTATTTTCCAACTGCAAAGTGAGAAAAAAAGGGCTCATCACAGTTAGTGTTCAGGTTGAAGCAATGGCAATCACATAACTTTTCTATAATTCTTCAATTGTTTTGGAGAATTAAAATAGGAAAAAGCCAAGTAATTATTTTGCATGTACCTAAATTAAGTGGGATGTATTCTATTGGTCTCATTTTAACTTGAAATTTATAGATTATGTCTTTTAATACTCTATCTTGGAACAATGATCTGCTGTCAGTCATTTTCTTCTCTTCCCCTTCTTTTGCCCTTCCACTTATATAATTGTTATTTAAAGAGACATACTTAAGCTTGCATTTCTAAATTCTTCAAAATTATCTGAACTACTTTATACTTCTGGCAGCCTCCTTTATCTTTCACAAGGGAAATATTTTTGACACTACCAGTTTTGTCCTCTATGATATTGGATATCTTCCTGCCTAATTCAGTGCAAGATATACATGAGACTCATCCAGATATTTCAAAACTCGTACCATCATAAAATCCTATCTTATTTAGAAATCATGCTTTTAGAAAGTCTGGGGAAATGGCATCTCTCATTTTTGATTTTTCGCGTTTGGTTTTTTTTTTTTTTTTTTTTTTTTGTCGGTTGTGGGGCTTGAACTCTGGGCCTGGGCGCTGTCCCTCAGCTCTTCAGCTCAAGGCAAGTGCACTACCACTTGAGCTACAGCGCCACTTCCGGTTTTCTGGTGGTTTATTGGAGATAGGAGTCTCATGGTCTCTCCTGCCTGGGCTGGCTTTGAACCGCGATCCTCAGATCTCAGCCTCCTGAGTAGCTAGGATTACAGGCGTGAGCCACCAGCGCCCGGCCCATCTCTCATTTTTGAATGACACTAAGTGATACTTATATGCAGTCATGTTTTAAACCAATATGCCACTCAGTAGATTAACTAATTGACAAAATGTGGTTTATGTATGCACGGTGGAATTTTATACTTCAAATTCATACTGAACTGGAAAGACTTGGAAAATCCTACGAAGTAAAATAAAGAAGACACAAAGAAACAGATTCCGTGGTTTCCTCATTTGTAGTAAGTTGGAAATGTCGAGGATAGTCCTAGCAGTTCAGCAGAATTGCTCAATAACTATGTTTGTATGACCATATAAGATGATGATGAGCAAAATGACCTCCTGGATATGGGAACACAGTTTTCTGTTTGTGGTTGCTGTTTTTAATTTCTTTTTTCTTTTGTGTTTTCTCTTTGGTTTATCCCCTGTTATATTTGATTTCAGTATCCTGTGTATATTATATACATTTATCTTAATTTGGCAAGGGAAGAGGCACAACGAAATGGTGATATAAAGAACAAAGCGCAAACCAGTGCAATAGCAATACTCAAAAACAACATGTTGGAAATTTACATTACAACTTATGAGCGGTATAGGGGTGAAGGAAAACTGTGAGAAAAATGAGGGATCAGGTAAAAAGTTCAACATGTTATGTATTCACTACCTTACAATTACTGCAACCCCTTCTATATATCACCTTGATAATAAAATTAAATTAAAAATGAGCTGCATAAAATATAATTTCACTGTATTGGTATAGTAAATATTATTCTATGTGTATTACCTTTTTAAGAAATGAACATTTTGGCTACTAATTTGAATTTATTACCCCTTTATTAGAGGGGCATCATCTTGAATATTATGAAACTATACAATATTTTCAGAATATACTTGCCATTATTTTGAAAAAAACATTATTTTAGTAGTGTCTCATACTAAAACAGAAATAGTTCAATTCTATGGAAACTCCTAACTTTTCAAACTGAGTAATTGTTAAGAGGGCAGAGTATATGTGTTCTTCAACATTCCTATTGTTACTAATTTCTCATTTTCAAATTCTGAACATGCCATACTAGAGACATTCAAAACAGTACCTGTTTGCATTTTATTTAATTCTGCAATAGGTACAGTTTTCAATGTGGCATTACATATTTAAATTCAACAGAAAAAATAGCCACAGTCTGGCAGAAGGTAAAACTATGAAATATCTATATTAATTCCTCTAGAGTAAACATTTGTTCATCAAAGTAAGCCATTATTTCTATGACCATCAATCCCAAGTTTTTATGCCATAAAGTCATCCTAGCTCAACAATTTCCAACTTGTAATGTGCACCTTAAAATTCCTTAAATTCACAACATGACAAGCATATAACTATTGTGAAAAAATACTACATTCTGTTAATGTGATGCCCTTCATATTGTGGAAAGAACACTACACTAAACTTTGCTAGATCATTTTCCACCCAGTGTTATTCTTGAGATCAGAACACTTGCAAATATTATTTATAGTTATATATTTTATCTATCATAGATATTCAGGAGATCTGAATGTCTGAATATTAAGATCTGAAGACTGTGGTTCAAATCCCACCCAGGAAGGAAGGTTCCTTAGATTCTTATCTTCAATAAACTGCTCACGAAAAGCCTGACAAAAGTGGCACTGAGGTTCAAGTGGTAGAGCAGTAGCCTTGAGCAAAAACAGGCTCAGGGACAGTGCCCAGGCCAAGAAGTTAAGCCCTAGGACAAACCAAACAACAAAAACAAAATAAAAACAAACCCTAACCCTAGCATTTTTCTGATTGTATACAGAGGTACATAATTAAGGAAATTTCTTCCTGTGTTATGTATTGGTAGAAAAAAAAGATGTCACACAATTACTCTCTTCATAGCATGTTACACCAAAGTCTCAAAAAGTTGCTCTTTTGGTAAATTTATAAATTAATAGCATCAATTTCTTGGCAACTTTATCTAGATTATTCATATTATCATGTTACTTATGAACTGTTGAATTTAACTATTAACTCCTAATTATACCTCACTTGAAAGAATATTTTAGGCAAATAGAATGCTAGAATCATTTGTGAATTTTTAAATTAAATCTTCTACTTAAAAACAATTTTATAGTATCCTATAGAATATTAAATTACAAAGAAAAATATTTATTTTAAATCTAAATTCTTATTTAGCCAGGTCTACAAATCCTACATTAAATGAACTTTCCTATTTCTCTAGGCTTATGCTTTTGTAATCCTTCATCATTTCTTTGAAATCTAACAGAATGATTATTGCTTTTTCAAATTCTTGGTTGGGAATCATGAGCTCTTTTGCATCTAGTAATGTTCTGTAATGCAGACGATATTTAAACACAACTGAGGATTATATATGAGTTGCAGTTCAATAGGAAACTTGACTTCTCAAAACATAAGGACAAAATTAGCCCAAACTTCCAACTGTGTGTTCCTTTCTGACTTATTTTTTATTCCTTTCTTGGTTTGTTTTATTGAGACAAAATTATACTACCTAGTCCAGTGAAAGTATCACTATGTCATTCCACTCTCTAATTACCTGTTTAAGTCTGAGTGATAGAATTCTTGGCTTGTATCACATTGTCCTACCATAGTTTGTTGGTTTATTTAATCTAGATACAGACTAGCAATTCTGAACTTCTCCAATAATATTTTCCACTAGACTGATGGCTCAGACTGTTCATGTACTATTTTCAAAGATGTTCTAACATTTGACACAGGATATGAACATTTTCAGATGCACCTGAAGGGGTCTCTGATTCATTCCTTCCTGGATCTGATCCCTTTATTAATGATGACTTGACTTTCTTACTATTTTTGTTCCCATCTATGTAATATTCTCAAGGTTTGGGGGAAATTTCACTTGAAAACTTTCTAATATTAAAAATTATCAGTTGATTTTAGTCTTACTCAGGACATATTTTCTAACTTTTCTACAGAATCTGAGAGTTGTTCCATATGTGTGTTTGATCATATAAGTGCCTCTGTGTGTATGTGCGTATTTGTATGTATATATGTATGCAAAAACCTCAAGCTCTTCTTCAGCAATCTTGCTCATAACTAATATTCCATCACTTGAGCCATTCTTCTAATGCATCTTTTGGCTGGCTAGTTATAGTGTCTCAAAGACTGTTTTGCCCAAGCTGGATGCAAACTGAACTTCCCAGACTCCTTTGCATTCTTAAGTTTTATTTCTCCAGGAGTATCAGCTTTTGAACTACAACCATTTTTGTGAGTGTAAAATCTAAGCTGTAGCCCAGATTTTTAACTCGAGTTCATAAAAAGATAAATGAACATACACATTACATATGCTGAGTGTACACTGTTAGAAATGTGATCCTAAGCAGGGTTCAAGTGGCTCACACCTGTAATCCTAGCTAATTAGGAGGCTGAGAGTTGAGGATTGCAGTTCAAATCCAGCATGAGTAGGAAAGTTTCTGAGGCATTTATCTCTAATTAACCACAAGAAAACTGGAAGTGGTGTGGGGTTCAAAGGTAGAGAAAAAAAAATTTTGAGCTGAAGAATAGAGGGACAGTGCCCAAGACCGGAGTTCAGGCCCCACTACCATCAAAAAAAAAGAAAGAAAGAAAGAAAAGAAAAAAAGAAATGTGATCTTAGCCACCAGTTTATTGTTAGTATAATTCCTGCTCTCTCGATATGGACTTTTTTCCAGTTAAGTCCATGGACTTATATCTAACTTGCTTGGAACCAGGATTATTTTTCCATTCTACTTTTTACAAATTTGCATGATTAGCTATCATGATTTAGAGCTAGTAGAAGAAAGAGAGTGGTCTCATCCTTCATGTTCCACTTAGTAGTAATGCTTTCTCTATGTCACTCCCATAGATGTACATACTGGCCTTGGCTTTACTATTTCAACGTTGTCTTATTTGCAGAGTCTTCTATAGAGTATTGAACCATTATACTTAAATACAGAACTTCTCTTTCTCCTATGCCTATTGTTTCTCCTTCTGTTAACTTATGTACACTTGGGTAATAATGCACAACACAAACACTGACCAAAAAAAGTTTCTGAGAACCTTCTTCCCACTTAAAATCGGTCTTAATTTACAGAGCACTTAGGAAATTTGAACTAAATGTACTCCAGGATAATGGTTTTTTTTTTTCATTTTTTTAATTGTGAAAATGGTGGACAGAGGGGTTAGAGTTACATAAGTAAGTTAATGACTACATTATCTAAGGAGCATTGTTACATCCTCTTTTGTCTTTCCCCTGCCATCCCTTTTCTCCCCACCACCCTGAATCTCCTCTCCTATCCCCAAGTTGTAAAGTTCGTTTTCAACATAGTGTCTTGTTCATCTCATTGTTACAACAGGTCATACTGTATCCTTGTTTCACCATTTTATTTCCCTTCCCCTCCCCACATTAGAAAAATGTATATGCATGATGCAGTTCACCGATATCAAACAGTGGAAACAGGTTATACCATGGAGGAAGAAAATAGAAGAGAAATAAAAAAATCACATAATACATGTCAGATACATTAAAAAAATAGTAAAAAAGAAAAAAAGTTGTGTCCCTATTTTGGGGCTCATTTCACTTAACATAGTCTTATATGACCATATGTACATGGATAATGTTTGATAAGCCATGTGAATTCCATATTTTCTCTTTACTAATTTGTCTCTGAAACACGTGTTACCTCATGCCCAAAGATGTTTTGTGCTACTTCAATGAAGCCAGAAAACATTCATTTTGCCTGGAGCAGCACCATAGATTGTTACTGTAAGTAATTGAAAGGAACTTTTACAGGAAGTAGAAACTGAATCCAGGAGAGAAATTGAACATAGAGAAATTACAAAGTTCAAGTTAGTTTGTGTGGTCCTTTTACTGTACAAGAAAATAATCCAAGGATTGAAGGAAACCCTGTCCCTGACTTTTTCGAATGTTGTCTTTACTTATAAAACTTTCTGTAAACTTCTAGTTGAGAGTATTACAAAAGGAAACAATATGCCATTTGAAGGCCAGCATAGAAAAAATGGAAATAACATTGTTGTACAATGTTCTACTGCAAAGAAACAAAGACACGGAGGTTTTAAAATGTCTTATGCAGGATATTTAACTCCTGAGCTGATTCTCTTGTTGTAAAAGTCAGATATCCATTCCTTTATTCTGGTCCTGATTTCGCCATATCAATAAGGATTCCAAAGGGCAGGATACAGTGAGTATGATCAACAAAAGGAGCCTCTTTTCAAACCAGTGCTTTAAGGATGGTCCAAAGAAATATGTGGGTTTTTTTGTTTCATGTTTGTTTGTTTAGTTTGTGCCGCTTCTGGGGCTTGAACTCAGAGGCTGGACCCTGTCCCTGAACATTTGTCTTTCCTGTCTACCTGCCCCCAAAGCTAGTCCACTACTGCTTGAGCCAAAAGTCCACTTCCGGATTTTTTGGTGTTTAATTAGAGATAAAAATTTGACAGATTCTCCTGCCTGGGTTGGCTTTGAACTGAGATAGTAAGAAAGCTAAGTGACATCAACTGTATGGACTTCTCCTTTGAACAAAGAAATATTAGATGAAGTTTATAATAAAGCTAATATTTGACAATTTTTAAAAGAAGAGAATGCATCCAGCAAAGAAGGCATAACTTAAATAATTCAGCAAAAGTAGGTGCACTGAATCATATTGGAAAAATTTTTCTGTTTGGGAAGATTACTATTGAATTGTAGTTCCTTTTTGGGAAACTAAAATTTATTTGACTTTTTTTTTTTGGTCGTGGGGCTTGAACTCTGATCCTGGGCACTGTTCCTCAGCTTTTTAGCTCAAATTGAGTGCTCTACCACATTAGATACAGCACCACTTCCTGGTTTCTGGTCGCTAATTGAAGATAAGTGTCTCATGTACTTTCCTGACCAGGCTAGCTTTGAACCACAATCTGGTCTCAACCTCTCGAGTAGCTAGGATGACAGGCGTGAGCCACCATCACCTGGCTCATATTTGCATTTATGTGCACTTAATGACACTGAAGACAAATAATTAAAATTTGAATCAAATGATGACATTTCCGCTTTTCAGAAAATTTGAGGTAGCAATTAATATGTTTTCATTTTCCATGCTATTACATTAATGACTCATGAGCTATTGGACTCTTACTTTAGCATCCTCTGATTTCTGCGATGGTGGACTTAGTATAAATAATTGTTAGTACAGAAATATAAAAAGCCTGATGTTTTTAGAAAGCAATGGAGATCATATAGGAAAGAACAACACAGAATTACATACAATTTATCACACAGAGATTAAGAATTAGCCTATGTGATATAGAATGCTAAAGGTAATGAAGAATAAGCTTGGTTGATAACTACTTCTTCAATAACCAAATATGGTTCCCTAGAAATGTTTCTGGTATAATTTAGTTATTATTATTGTAAGGTCCGCTCCTGGATGGCTAACAGACTCCACTATCCTCTCAGCAAAGTCTCCACCCAGTACCTGTGTTACCTAGGCAACTGGAACACCTGGAATGGGTCACATCTGCATCCGCTGAGGTCACATCTGAATTTGATGTGGCCACACCTTTCTACACCCATACCCTAGATAAGGCCTAGCCCAGGCCCAGATGCCCTCTCTCTGCTCTTTTCTAGCTCTTTCTCAGCTCTTTCCTTCTCTTCTCTTTCCTAGCTTTCTCTTTCCCACCTCTTTCCCAGATGCTCTCTTTTCTAGCTCTTTTCTCTTTCCCAGCTCTCTCTCTTTCCTAGCTCTTTCTCTTTCCCAGATCTCCCAGCTCTCTTTCCCAGGCCTTTCCCCACCACGTGGAGGACCAAGATGGCCTGGTGCCAGCCGGAACGAGGAATAAACTTATTCCTTACCTGAATAACACGTGGGGGACCAAGATGGCCTGGTGCCAGCCGGAACGAGGAATAAACTTCTTCCTTACCTGAATAACACGTGCATGGTGCTGTTCTTCCTCAGCTACCTCTTTTTTAAAAAACGTAACAATTATCATTTATTTCTGCCATCTGGATTTATTCCTTCACATCTATTACAACTATTAATTAGCTGGTGCCTTTCTGGTGCCATAACTAACCAAAAAGATTTATAATTCTCCCTTAGACTACCCTACACATTGTGATTAGCAGTGACCACTCAAAAGCCTGGAATCTTTGAATTTCCAGGATTAATATTCACCTGATATCTAAGCACATTCCTGACATTAATTGCCGTGACTTACTAACAAAACCTTTTATTTTCTCAACACAGCCTTCTAATATAGGTAAAGTACATGAATTAAGAACGATTGTTAAGTCATAATTGGAAGGAGCAATTATATATTCAAATATAGGTTCTTTATTTGGCATTTACTAGGTAAATGCATTTTTTCCAGTCCTGGGGCTTGAACTCAGGGCCAGGGAACTCTTCCTGAGATTTTTCTCTTTTTATTTTGCTTAACGCTTGCACTCTACCACTTGAGGCACAGCACCATTTCCTTTTCTGTTTATGTGGGACTGATGAATTGAACCTATGGTTTCATGCATTCTAAGCAATCACTGTACCATGAAGCCACATTCCCAGAGCCTTAAATGACTTTCTTAAAATGGCATTACTTTTTCATTCCATTACTATGTATTATAATTTAGGCTAGGTGGTAGAAAAGGAAGTGGAAAACAATACTAAGCCCAGTAAGGCTGACATTCCTATCACTTCCCTACAGTGTCAGGACCTGCAGGACTCATAGGCATGTTGCATGTTATATTATTATATATAAAAAAAGTCATCCCCGACATCCATAACATTCTGCTTCCACTTTCAAGTTCAAGAGCCAAACATCGAAGCCTTTTTAATTGATTGGGTATATTTCCTAGGAAGGAAGAAGGAGGATGTGAAAGGTGATGTTGGAAAAATATGTATATTGGCTCCCAGTCCACATTTTTTTGCATTTTTAAAAAGTGCTACTGATGAACTCCCAAATCTACTTGAATATGCTGTCTGCACAAGATGCAGATAAATGAAGACATTTATTCTGGTGGATAGTCACCTATATTAAAATCCAGTTCTGGAAAAAAGTTACCAGTATAAAGTATTGTCTATAAAATGGTTTCATGTCCTAGCAGAACAAAATGTAGTATTGAAATGATTATTCTAGCTTTCTTTGAGATTTTATGCTGTCTCAGTATTAAGATGTTCTCTAATTCCAGTAACATGGAAGCATAAAAGACATGATTTGAAGATCTCAGTAGTTTTAGAAACAAAGGTACATAATACTTTCCTTCCTGCAGAGACGTGTGATGGCAAGTATGACTGATTGTATTATAGTTCTCTTCTTTTTCCTCTTTATCTCAAGTGTTGCATATCTTGGCATATTAGTCTGCCCTGCATCAGCTTCCTGTAGGTGAGATTTACCTCTACTCTGCAATGTCAAGATGGGTCAAGAGACTTACTTCGGCTTACAAAAATGAACAAGAAGTGGTTAAAGGCTATTTCTAGGGAAAGATTTCTATCCCATTGTTTGTGTCTTTTCCCTTAGGTATAAAAATAGCATTATTTCCAGAGGGAATCTTTTTTTCAACTTTTATACTGGAAGAATATAGCATGTAAAATGAGGCAAAACTCAAACACAGCAAGAATTAAGAGAATATTAGAACGTGATATTAATGTTAGTTTCTTACCGTTCTTGTATGACTACAGCACATCAGAATTTAAGAAATACTAAACAAGTACTAAACAGATAACACTTCCTGTTTGATGCTATTACATTTTTATAATAAATAAGCATTCTCTAATTGATCACTTGAGGGGTTAACTTTTTCTACAAATGTGTTTAATCACTCTAGGGTACTGTATCTAATATCCACAATCATTATCAAGAACTTGTGATTGAGATGAAGAAGAACAAAATATCTAGATTTCTCGCTTCTCTTTTCCTCTATTCCTTTTTCTAGTGAGAAATTTCATCCTTTCTCCAAATTCTCCTATTAATAAAGAAGAATGACACATGTGGATATCAAGCAAAAGGCTTCAAAGCCACAATTTTATTCTTTCAGAAATAGATTAAATAAATCAGAGTGGCTCAAGGAAGAAGAAAAGCATGATTTTTCCCTTTCTGTCTTCAAAAATAGAGTCTGAACACGACTCTAAACATCTACTAAACAATTTGCCTTGGCTATTTTTTTAAAATATTGTTTTTTAATAAATAATAATTTTAACAATAAAAAATTTAAATATATAGTAATTTGTTGTTTGCTTTTGGTAGGCATAAAATAAGACTGCCTTAACATTGTGTGAGTTGAGAGGCTAAATTTTATCACAATCCAAACAAAATAAAAAATATATGATGTTAAAATAAATAGCTTTTAGGTACATTTTCAACATGACATACACACAGGGACATCTTTTTTTCCTTTTTCCTCTCCACATTTCAATAAGCAGTTCATGTAATTCAAATAGCTGTGTTTCTTTCATAAATAGATTACACATAAACAAGTTGAAAGACAAGAACCAGTATTGGTGGTGCATTCTTTAAAAATAGCAGTCACATAACTATTAACCATAATTCCAAAAAAATAACAATCAAATGCTCTTGAAAAGAGAAGATTGTAAGCAGAATATACAAAAAGTGATAGTGCCAGAACTGCTTCAGAAGCTGCTGTCTGACATTTAAGATTTCTAGTACATGACAATTTTTAATCAGGATTAAATGCTTTCAGGAACCCAGTTTTTTCTAGTTATATTTTATTAAAGAAATATGTTGTTCAAAATTAATGAAAGGATAACTTGTTATAACCTGTAGAAAGAATGCTTACACACTCATTTTGGTAGGCAGTAAAATACCTTCCCAAAATATCTATAGTCCCGAAATATCTAATCCATCAAATGTTGATTTACATTTTATATATAAGGTTGTAAAATAATCACCTTTCATTACCCACGGAACACAAATTTCAATAATTATCAGATGGGAAACGTATACTCAAAAGACCTAGCTATAGTTCGAAAGGGACATCATTAGGTAAGAATCATCAGAAAGATGTAAAGATGCTACATTAGAAGATAAAGGAAAAGACAAGAACACAGATTCTGAAGTTTCTGAAAAGCAGACCAGGGTGTAAATGCTTTTTCCACTAGAATCACCTGGAAAATATTTTAGCTCTGTAGGGTGCTCAATTTTAATCTAGTGAGACTTATTTTAGATTTCTGTCCTTTAGAAATGTAAATGATAAATATGGATTATTCAAGCTAATTATCTTGTAGAAATATTTTACAGCAGATTTGGTGTGGTAAGCTAACTCAACTACAGCCTTTTCCTGATGCAACTACCTACAAGGATACCACATGTCCTAGTTTCTGAGAATAAGAAAAAGTTGCCGCCAGCTTTGTACACATGTATGATGTGCATACTACTAAGTCCTTTGCATTAATGAAGTCTTGAATTCCTAAATAATATTTAAACAAGAAGCTCCCTATCTTCATTTTCACATTTGGGGATCACTAAGTACCAAAGTTATGTAGAAGGCTAGGGTAAGAATAGAGAAATGATATCTGTCTCCTATTATGATAAAGATAATTTATGTCATTTTGATTTACAGTTTCTAAGGTAATAAAAGTTAAGGTTAAACCGAAACAGTAACTCAATCTTCTCTCCTTCCTAACTTTCCAACAGAAATTAGAGAATACAGTAAAGATAAGCAATCCCAGGATGGTATAGGATTTTATAGGATCACCAGATGGTGAAAAAGAAGTTAACAAAAATGGGTCCCATGGAACAATGGGAAACAATCTACACTTACAGATTGTGATATAGCTAGAAAATAGTTTCCACTATGCTAAGTCTTTGACATTTTAGGTTTGTTTACACAGCTACTTTCATCTCTTAGGAAATTACTTTATTAACACTCAAGGGTTTGCAGCGTATAACAGAGCAACAAATAATGTTTCTAAATGTAAGCAAGCATGATACTAAGAGTAACCAAGGCATTGCTATAGCTGATAAAGAAGAATGATCTTGGGGAATAGTCAATCTTGAACTTTTTCATACCTTTCCTCTTCTCCAACATTAGAAGTCCTAGTCTAGATATGTAAAACATTAATGAAGAATTTTTATATTTTTTAAAGTTCACACTAAAGCAAATACACTTTTCATTTTTGCAAACCTGACTTTGAAAGAGTCAGACCTTCACCATTATTTTATAGACAAACGTTTACTGCCTTGGCTTAGGTGTTTTCTTGCCTTTGGGTGTTGCGCTCTATTATTTTGGCAACTACATAGAAAAACAAGATAAATACATTTTGCTTATTTTGGATTGTTCAAAGTCAAGCTGCCTTCAGTTTTCTGTTATCTTCTTCACTGCTAATTGAAGTTTAATTATTGCTCTTTAAATGATAACAAAAACGTGATACTTTAACGTATATTCTCATTGAAACCAGTGAAAACAGAAGTGTCTGCGATTGTTATATAATTGTTTTCAAATATTTTTCTTGGCTATTTTCATTATTGCCTTTGTTCCTGTCTTCTAATCAGAAACACAAGGTTACACAAAAGATCTTCCTCAGGAATAGGATGTTAGGCAGAAAAAATAGATATATAATTAAAGATTTTCATCTCTTAAAAGACTGAAAAGATCAGAAGACATTTTGTTATTTCTTGTACGGTTAAGATGACTTGAATGTTTTGTTTCTTAAACTAAGTGAAATGCATGTAAAATGTTAAAGTTGTTCCAAAAAATGTTTATGGTTTATATTTTTATGCTTCAATGACATGAAACCTCTTACAAGATTGGAGGGCATATTTATTTTAGGGTAGAAGGGTTAATGTTAGAAAGCAAGGGAGATTCCTAAAACAACACTGCATATCACGTATCAGTTAATCATACTTATGGCACATAAGTATATAAACATACAAATATGAATTGAGTGAGAAATGTGTGATTTACACAATTGATTTAATGACAACTAGTATATCTAGTGAGGATTTAAAAGTTTTATAATTCATATTTTAACACTTATGCCTAAATTTGTTCATTGTAACTGTTTTTAATTTTTGTCAGACAAGGAGCTTGCAATCTTGACCTGGACGATGTTCGTCAGGTCTTCAGCTCAAGACTAGTGCTCTACCACTTAAGACCACACCCTCCAAAGGTGGGTCTTTGGAGGTAAGAGTCTCACGGTCTTTCCTTCCTAGGCTGGCTTTGAACAATGATTCTCACCTCTCAGCCTCCTTAGTAGCTAGGTTTACAAGCATGAACCATTGGCGCCTAGCAACATAATTAATTTTTACACATTTATGAAGTATGGAGTGATAATCCCATTCATTTATATATTGTTTAATGATCAAGCCACACCATATCCATTAATTTCTGCATGTCACATTTCTTTATAGGGAGAATGCTCAAAAACTTATCTTCTGGCTGTGATGAAATATCTAGTCTTAACTATAATCACTTTGCTTCTTATAGTATAAAATTAATGTATTTTCTTTTAGTCATGGAAGTCTGCTAATTAAAGTTATATAAAACATGAATTGTAAAGTGAAAGAAGTTCAGAGTTCCATTACTTGTTTAAAGAAAATAATTATGCATTTTTTTCAACTATAGTTCTTTGGGAATGTGTAGTATTCATTGATTTAACTGTTAAAATTGATAACAGTTACATTATATCAAGTAGATTCAAACTTGTATTTGAAAATTGCACACTTAACACAAATATACTTCCATTTTCTTCTAAGACATAATTAAAATAATGGTACAGCAAAGCTTGATGTTAGTTGTTCATGTGTAGAATCATAGAAACTCAGGAAGCTAACACCTGAAAATTTTAGCTCAATATCAGTCCAAACAGACAAAAATATGAAAACTTATCTCCATTTATCCAGCAGGAGGCAGAAGGTGTGGATGTGGCTCAAGGAATAACGTGTTATCAGCTATGACCAAAAAACACAAGGGAGACCATTAAACATTGAGTTCAAGCTCTAAAAATGGCATATACACACAAGACAACAACAAAAAAGTAGTATGAGCATCAATAATGAAGACAAAATAGTAGGAAAGATCATGAGAAATGTTGTGAAAACATCTGGAATACAGAAATTATTATACAGAATTTTGATTCATGAGAGGTAAAAGTGACAGTATAAAAAATTTGGACTATCTCATTGTAGTCATTTGTGTTGAAACCTGGCTATTGGGTAACATGTGAAAGAGCAGACTGGATTACCTGACATATCAGACTTCGTCTGTAACTATGCATCATCCCACTCTGCAAAAATCTAAAATCTAAAATCTAAAAAAGAACCTCATGTTAGAGACCGCTTGGTCCACACAGACAGGGGTGCTTATTTTGAGGTTTCAGACCAGTGCTTTTTTAATAACCACTCTGGTTTTACCCCCTCTTCTCTGGTGCAGCTATAAATTACTAAACTGGCATCAAGCCAAGGCTTTGAACTAGACCCCCCCCACCTTAGTCCCTCCCTTTCTCCAGCTACAACTCAGTTCACATACTATCTCTCTTTTAGCATTAGTTAATTTCTTATTAATCCCCACCAGAAAACTCTTATATTTATGTAAACCCACCATAAATAACCTAGTTAGAAAAGGGAGAAAGGCATTGGCTGAGACACTCATCTGTAGGTTTGCTCCCTAATAAATCTGTGCTACACTATCTTTTTTTATGGCTTTTAAGTCTGACAAATGATGGATTTGGTTTGATGTAATCCCATTTATCCAGACTTTTTTGGAAGTTTTGACCTGTGCCAAGGAGACCCCATGTTTCCCCCTAACTCTTCCTGTAACATTTTCAAGGTATCTGGACTTACATTGAGGTCTTTGATCCATTTGGAATCGATTCTGGTATAAGGGGATATATAAGGATAAAATTTAAGTTGCCTGTGTACAGCCAATTCTACCAGCACATCTTTTTGAAGAGGCTGTTTTTCTTCCATCCTATGTTTCTGGCTTCCTTATCAATGATTATGTACCTATAGGTGTGGATTAATTTCTGGATCTTCAATTCTGTTGTATTGATGTAATTCTGAACTTCCATTGGAAAAAATGGTATTACCCCATTACTGAAGAAATGGAAAGACTGGAAAACAATGATATTAAGTGAAATAAGCCACATCCAATTATGTATATGTTGCATGGCTTTCCTCATTTCTAATAACTAGATGTATCCATAAATCTACAAGGTAATGCAACAGATAATAAATGACATATAATTGCACTTGGATATGATTAACAGCACTCTAAACATTCACATGGCAAGGACAATGGAAGTTATTCTTAGGAGAGGATCACAATGGCTCAATAGCTATGTGCATATGACCAGATAAAGTGATGCTTATTGCAATGAACTCTAAGAATCAATTATACATGTGAAGTACATATATATATATATATATATATATATATATATATATATATACATATAATTTTAAAAGATGTCATATAACAACCGACTTCCCTGTAAACTCAACAGCAATATTCTAAGTTTAGAAGATAAAATTGAGGAAAGTTTTCAACACATAAACTAATATGCATAGAGGAAAAGGGAGAGAAAAGATAAGATGGAAAGTAGAATAGTTAACTACTGAAGAATTCATAAACAATTTCCAAAACTATACAAGAGAGCTGGGGTACAGCTCAGTTGTAGAACTAGACTAATATATACAAAGCCATAGGTTGAATCTCCAAGAAGGCCTATAAGTTAATAAATAATAGTAATACAATAATTACTTAAAATAAATGCTTTCATATTAGAGAGGCCTGAATCCTCAAACAGTAAACAAAATATTCTCAATTCTTGTACCCAATGACATGAAACTACAAGAATGAAGAGCAAATAGTTTCCTTTTTTGTCCTTTCCTTTCCTTTTTCTGTTTTCTTCTTTTTTTCCTTTGATAATACTGGTGCTTGAAGTTGCTAAGGCTCTAACCACTTTATATTATTTTTCAGGCCAAGCCTCCCTTATGCAATGATCTCTTACCTATGGCTTTCACAAATGTGAGTAACAGGGATATTAGACTATATCTAGCTTACTATGTTTTGGTAATTTCTCCCTTTTTTATAAAAATTGGCCCTGATATCAATCTTCTAAGTCTCTGCTTTCTAATTAGCAAGGTATATTTCATCTCAAGCTTGGACCCAGATTAGTTCCCAATGTAAACATTCAATATTGACTTCTGTTTTCTTGATACCATTAAATTCTATTGAGGTTAGTATGGATCTTTATGATGTTATAAGAACACAGAGATATCCCTTGAGTACTTTTCCCAGTTTCTTTAAATAATTATTGCAAGACATCACAAGTAGACATTAATATTTCACAAGTACCTTAAGCAGCATTCAGTTGTTTTAGTTATTTTGTTCACATATTAAGTCCAATATAATGTTATCAACTCTATATGAATATACTATATTTACAGATACGTTTCTTTACCAAAAATGTATCTGTCTCATGCTATTCTTTTATAATTAAACCCACTACTTCTCTTTGTCCCATCACAAACCTGTTTCATCCTGGTAACACTTTTTTTTTTCTGTGACTTCTAGATCATGCAATAAATAAGTTTTTAAGATTGCCTTCAAATATATAATAGATTATTCCCAATTATTGTATGCCTTAATATTGTATTGCATTTATGCGAGTTGCCTTTTGGTTCTGTTATTAGAGAATGTAGCACAATTCTTTTCCCATTCACCTGAAGAAAGCATGAATTTATTTCCATGTTTTTAGAGGAAATAATGCTGGTATAAACCTCTGTGTTTTGGCTTTGAGGTGAATGGTACATTTTATTTCTGTGAGACAAAGCCTGAAGAGCTCAATTCCTGTGCTATGCTATCGGTTACATATTTCATATTCTAGGGAACTGTCACAATGTTTTCAGAAGTGGCTTTCCCATTTGACATTCCTGCCATGGCCCACAGTTTCTCTGTTTCTTGATAACATTTAGTATAGTCATTATTGTATTACATGAAGTAATTCTCATCCATATTTTATGATGTCACTTTGGTTTCAATGTGCATTTATTTGATGACTAATGATGATTTTCTAGTGCTTATTTTTCACAAGATGTATTTTGCTGGTTTCAAATATTTTTTAACATTAGGTTTTAAGAGTTCTATGTAGAGTCTCAATTTGAAGTATTCTTCAGGTATAGGATTTGCAAATATTTTATCCTTGACTCTGGGTACCCTTAATCATCATCATCATTATCATCATCATCATCATCATCATCATCATCGTCATCATCATCACTATTAGTATTACTACTATTACTTTTGTATATGTATGTATGGTCCTGGGGTTTGAACTCAGGGTCCCTGAGAATTGTTGCATTTTGTTAACAATTTACCCTTTGAGTCATGCCTCACTACTGATTTTTGTAAATTAATCAGAGATAAGATTCTCAGGGACTTTATTTTATGAGATGTCTTCAAACAGCAATACTCAAATCACAGCCTCCCAAGTAGCTAGGATGAGATACATGAGCCCTCTGCTCCCAATTTGTATTCACGACTTGTATATGAGCTTTCACTGACCAAATTTTATTTTACACTTTTATTGAGTTCTACTATATCAAGTTTCCTTTCCTATAAGTTTAATGCCTAAGTTAAGAATACTTCATCTCCAAAATTGTCAAAACATATTTCTTTGCTTTACATTTACATCACTCTTTTTGTTTTATATGCCATGTTTTAATCCTGCTTGAAGTTAATATTTGAATTGTTATGTTTAAGTCAATGTTCATTTTTTATTTCTCCCCAATACTGTCTAACCTATCACCGCTTATTAAAGAGAATATCATTGCACAAATATTTGGTTTTACTCCTTATTAAATATTCCTTGATAATAATTATGTGGATCCAATCTGGTGACTTATAGACCCATTGAGCTGTGTAATCTTTCCTTTACAAACATATCAATTTTACACTAAAAGCTTTAATATTGGACATATATATATATATATATATATATATTTCAGTTTATATTCCTTTGTCAATGAGTCAAAGAGTGCTGGTCAGGTGTTTTTAGAAATTGTCAAAAACTTATATATATTAATGCCAATGAAAAACTTTAACCTTCCTAAATAAGTTATCAAAAAACTGAAATACAAGGTTCCGGGAAGATGTCAGAGGAGAAGCTGTAATCTGAACAAGCTCTCCCATAGAAAGCAGTTTTAGAGTTCCAGTAAACAGTCCTAAGCCAGAGAATCACACCAAGTGTGCCATCACAAGACAGAGAGTTAGACAAGAGAGGGAAAGCCAAGGCAAGAAGACACATCTGAGCGCTTGCCAGAAGCCGCCGTGGTGGCGGCGGCAGGGTCGCGGCAGAGACCTCAGCTGGGGCCATACCTGAGCGCTCACACAGAGAGTCTGGGACGAGGGAGCCAGACGCAGCGGGCGAGTGGATTCTACTCAACACCAGCAAGAACCGACAAGGAGCGGACATCTTCATCCTGCAGTTTGCAGACCAGAGACGACCCAGGATCCAAGACTCGGCGTGAGTAGAAGCCCGACGACCTCACTCCTTCTCAGGGAGCAGAGGAGGGAAGGCCACCCCTCCCCCCCCAACACCGGTGATCTCCATCTTGGATACGACAAAGCTCGGAGGAGCTGCCATATCCAACTCAGGCCTTGGAATAAAATGAGTCATTTAGCAAGTCACAAGAACTTAACGGCGAAGTGACCTGCCAGACTCAGCTCCATCCAGGGAAAAGTCACCCAGCTCAGGCGCCAGCCATTGGAGTGGCTTTCCTCACTGGGTAAACAGAGCCAGAGGCGGCCCTTCCCTCTAGCAGTCTCAACAATCAATTGAAAACAGAAACCCTGAGAATGGCTCCAGGCTGGGCTCTGTGAGTTTTTTCAGAAAATAGCCCCAGGGAAAAGCTACTGATTGTTGAAAGGCCTCAAATCTACACAGAACCTAGCCTCACCACTGCATCCCTCTCTTTTGTGATTCTCAAAGCAGATCACCCTCCCATTAAACTAACCTGGGAGGGGGATCTCAAAATCTTGGGTAAAGCAGAGCATTTTTCTGCCTGTTCGAACAAACTGACTTAAGAAACCAATCAAGCCACAGGACTTCAAGCTGACCAGACACTCCAACAAGAGGCTGGTTACAGACAAAAGGGAGATACAGGATTCTTCCCACCCTTCCCAAAAAAATCAAAAAGAAATCAAAGAACTTTTTTTTTCTTCTTTTTCTTCTTCTTTTCCTTTTTTCTTTCTTTCTTTTTTTTCGGTACCATATATATATAAAAAATTTTTATTTCCTTTTCTAAAAATTTTATTAATCTTTAATTTTTGCCTTTTTTGAAAAAATAATTGTTTTCCAGTAACTTTTTTTTTCCTTTTATAATTTTTATTTTAGGAATAGGTGAATGTGCGTTTTCCTTTCTTTTCTTGTCTTCTTTCTCTTTTTCTTTCTTTTTTAATTATCTTTTTGTTTTTTGTCTAGCTCTACTGAACTTCTGATCTTTTTTCTCCCTTTCTCATCCTTTTCACCTTTTCCTCTCTTTTGATCTTCTTTATGTGACTTAACGCTTGTCCTGCACATCCTCAGATAAACCCGGAGTTAACTAGTAGACCCTATCCCCCATTGTGTACACACTTAATCCACAAATTTATTACTCAATTCAAAATTTCTGAGACTTAAATTCCTTAATAGCAGTACTACCTCTTTATACCTATATAATATTTTAAGCATTTTTTTTTGGTTTTTCACTTCTCCTCTATGTCCCTTCCTTTCTCTTAATATACTCACATTCCTCTCTAAATAGATGGTCTTTTAATCTCCATAATAATATTAATTTTTACGTTTCTATTTTTTTCTGGTCTCTTTTCATTTCCCTTTCCCTTTCTTCTTTTTCTCTCTCTCTCTACTTGCATCATACCCAACCTATTTCCTGCATTGTGATTAGGACATAGTTAACTGTCCCTGTGCCTCCCCACACCAATTTATTCCTATTTTTTTACCCACATCTCTCCCTAACCCTAATAATTTCTGGTTTTCCAAATTCTTCTCTGTGGTTCAAAGCCCATTAACATATAGTTGTTTGATTTTGAATAGATGTATCTGTTGAACTAGATTGTATCTGTAGACTATTGACTGTACAAATGCAAACTTTGATTGATGGTTGCCTTAAGATAGTGTTCTAGCACAAAACTGGTGCTATTTTCATCTCAAATGGGCAGAGTAAGCTGGAAAAACACAAGAAAAATTGCAAATCCGGATATCTCAATTCCCAATCTTGATAATGAGAGATCAGAACAGATAATGAATAATCCAGAGGAGAGTTCCCAAATAGCTCTACAAACACTGCTGGCAAACATGATAAATGAGAAGTTTGACAAATTACAAAGGACTCTGTATGAGCATGAAAGGGAGAGAGAATAGGCATCCCAAAAGCTAATACAGGAATATCATAAGCGTGAGGAAGCTACTCAAAAAATGATACAGGATTTGCATGAACAACTTGAGAATACTCAAAGAGAAAGGGAGGAATGACGTGAGCAGGCTGAGAACACTCAAAGAGAACTGCAGGAATCCCACGAACAGGAGGAAGCTAATCAAAGAGTATTACAGGAATTGAGAGACCAGCTAGAGAACACACAAAGATCAGTAAAGGCATTCATGGAATCCATTAACATAGAGCTGAAGGAAGTCAGGGAGACCACAAAGGGAAAGCTGAATGGAACCCAACAGAAGGAATGGGAGTCCAAAGAAACCATAACCAATCAACTAAGTGATTTGAGAACAAACACTGAACACCAAATTAAGGAAGTAAAGAAATTCATACAAGACCTAAAACAGAGCTTCAACAAAGAACTTGAAGCCATCAAAGCTGACCAATTAGAAGGAAAAGACATAAAAAACAAAGTAGAGAGTCTTGACAGCAGGTTAGAACATGCAGAAGATCGAATCTCAGGGATTGAAGACAGCCTAGATATTATAGAGAAAGAACATACAACCATCCAAGACAAGTCCAAGAAATATGATAGATCTATCCAACACCTGGAAGACACCATCAGAAGGCCTAATCTAAGGATAATGGTTGTAGAGGAGCACCTAGAAACAGAAGTTAATGGTCTAGGAAATTTGTTTAACAGGATCATAGCAGAGAACTTCCCAAACATACAAAACGATAGGCCTTTTAGAAACGAAGATTTAGAACCCCTAATAGACCAGACCAGAAGAGGACATCCCACAGTCACATTATAATCCTCACAGGATCAACTCAGAACAAGGAAAAGATCCTTAAAACTGTCAAGGAGAAAGGGTAATCACCTATAAAGGGAAACCAATTAGAATCACCGCAGATTTCTCAGCAGACACAATCAAAGCAAGAAGAGCCTGGAATGATGTATGCCATGCCCTAAAAACAAACAACTATCAACCAAGAATACTGTATCAAGCTAAACTCTCCTTCATAACTGAAGGCCAAATAAAAACCTTCCATAGCAAAGAAAAATTGAACAATACATCTCCACCAAACCAGCCCTACAAAAGATTCTTAAAGATGTCCTACACATAGAAAACCAACAAGACCGCAATAAAGGCCAAGAAACTGCACCCAAAATGAGAATCCAAGAACCATAGGAAGAACCCAGTTTTTACAGCCCCCAAGAAGGTGGATAACATGGCAGGAACTCCCAAATACCTCTCAGTCCTATCTCTTAACGTTAACGGACTGAACTCTCCAATTAAGCGACATAGACTGTCTAGTTAGATTAAAAACCAAGACCCTTCCATCTGCTGCCTGCAGGAGTCACATCTTGCCCGTAAAAACGAACACATTTTCAATGTTAAAGGCTGGAACAAAATCTACGAAGCAAACAGACCCCATAAACAGTCGGGAGTTGCAATCCTAATATCAGATAAAATAGACTTCAAATTAAAATTTGTGAGAAGAGATAAAGAAAGTCGCTATATACTAATTAAAGGATCTCCCCTTCAGGAGCATATTACAATTCTAAGTATCTATTCGTCAAACAATGGAGCACCAAAATTTATCAAAGAAACACTACTTTCCCTCAAATCCCATATAGATCCAAAGACATTAATTGTTGGGGACGTTAACACACCACTCTCCCCACTAGATAGATCAACTCGGCAAAAACTCAACAGAGAAATCGCAGATCTAAGCAGCTGCATAGATCAACTAGACTTAACAGACATTTACAGAACATTTCACCCAGCAGCATCAGAATAAACGTTTTTCTCAGCAGCACATGGAACGTTTTCTAAAATAGACCACATTTTAGACCACAAAGCAAACTTGTCTAAATTCAGAAACATTGAAGTTATACCTTGCATCCTCTCTGACCACAAGGGATTAAAATTAGAAATCAACACCAAAAGCCACCAAAGAATGTCCGGCATCACATGGAGGCTGAACAACACACTGCTGAATCATGAGTGGGTCATGGAAGAGATTAGAAAGGAAATTTAAATGTTCATGCTATTCAACAAAAATGAACACACAAATTACCAGCTCCTCTGGGACACAGCAAAGGCAGTACTCAGAGGCAAGTTTATAGCTCTGAGCTCCTACATCAACAAATTGGAGAGATCTGAAACTAACAATTTAATGACACATCTAAACCACCTTGAAAATGAGCAGCAAGATAAACCCCAATCCAGTAGATGGAAAGAAATAATCAAAATTAAATCAGAATTAAATGAATTAGAATCCAAAAAAACTATAGAAAGAATCAACAAAACAAAGAGTTGGTTCTTCGAAAAACTTAACAAAATTGACAGACCCTTAGCAAAGCTTATCAGAAAACGAAGAGAACACACCCAAATTAATAAACTCAGAGATGAGAACGGAAACATCACCACAGAAACAACCAAGATTCAGAACGTTATAAGGGAATACTTCTCAAAACTTCATGCTAATAAGTTTGAGAACTTGACAGAAATGGACCTTTTCCTAGCAAATATTGACATGCCAAAACTAAAAAAAGATGAGTTAAACTATCTTAACAGGCCCATATCAAGCACTGAAATAGAAACAGCAATAAGAGACCTCCCAGCTAAGAAAAGTCCAGGACCAGATGGTTTTACAGCGGAATTTTACAAGGCCTTCAAAGCAGAGCTCACACCAATACTCCTCCAACTCTTCAATGAAATTGAAAGAGAAAGCTCACTACCGAACACATTCTATGAAGCCATCATAACCGTCATCGCAAAACCAGGCAGGGACTCATCAAAGAAAGAGAACTATAGACCCATTTCTTTGATGAATATTGATGCAAAACTTCTCAACAAAATTTTGGCCAATCGACTTCAACAATTCATCCAAAATATCATACACCATGATAAAACAGGATTCATTTCAGGGATGCAAAGCTGGTTCAATATACGCAAATCAATTAATATTATTCATCACATCAACAGGAGGAAGAATAAGAACCACATGGTTATCTCAATAGATGCAGAAATAGCATTCGACAAGATCCGACACCCCTTCATGATGAAGGTTTTGGAAAAATTAGGAATCCATGGAACATTCCTCAATACAATAAAGGCTGTATATGACAAACCTACAACCAATAATTTACTCAATGGTGAAAAACTAAAGCTATTTCCTCTTAACTCAGGAAGAAGACAAGGATGCCCACTCTCTCCACTTCTCTTCAATCTAGTATTAGAACGCCTAGCTACAGCAATAAGACAAGATGAAGACATAAAGGGGATCCAAATAGGGAAAGAAGAAATAAAACTCTCCCTCTTTGCAGATGACATGATCTTGTATTTAAAGAATCCCTAGACTCCACTCCCAAATTACTCAACCTGATTCAAAACTTTGGCAAAGTAGCAGGTTATAAATTTAACCCCCCAAAATCAATGGCTTTTCTGTATGCCAACAATGAGAAAAGTGGGGCTGAAATTAGGAAAGCAACTCCATTTGTAATAGCCCCACAAAAAATAAAATACCTAGGAATTAACTTAACTAAAGAATTGAAGGACCTCTATGATGAAAACTTTAAAATCTTGAAAAAGGAAATCAACACAGAACTAAAAAAATGGCAAAGCCTTCCATGCTCCTGGATTGGAAAGATTAACATGGTGAAAATGGCAATACTTCCCAAGGCTATCTACAAATTCAACGCAATACCTATCAAAATTCCACCCTCATTCTTCAAGGAAATAGAAGAAGCAATCCAAAAATCCATATGGAACAATAAAAGACCCCGAATAGCAAAAACGCTCCTCAACGGAAAGAACACTGCTGGAGGAATATCAATACCAAATTTCAAACTCTACTATAAAGCCATAGTAATCAAAACAGCTTGGTATTGGCATAAAAACAGACCTCAGGAACAATGGAATGGAATTGAAAACCCAGAAATGAACCGACAGACCTACAGCCATCTAATCTTTGATAAGGGAGCTAAATCAATAGAATGGAAGAAAGACAGCCTCTTAAGTAAATGGTGCTGGCAAAATTGGTTAACTACATGTAGAAAACTAAAGCTAGATCCATATATACCACCCTGCACCAGAATCAACTCCAAATGGATCAAAGACCTTGAAGTCAAAGCAGACACTCTGAAAATATTACAGGATTGAATCGGAGAAACCCTAGGTCTCCTTGGCTCAGGCCGAAATTTTTTGAATAGAGACCCGGAAACACAACAAATCAAAGAAAGGTTGGACAGATGGGATTGCATAAAGTTGCAGAGCTTCTGCAGGGCAAAGGACATAGCTAGCAAGATCAATAGAAAGCCCACGGATTGGGAGAAGATCTTTACTAGCCATACAACGGACAAGGGTCTCATATCTAAAATATACTTGGAACTCAAAAAATTAAACCCCCCAAAAACAAATCCTCAAAGAAACAACTGCCCAACAAATAAATGGGGGAAAGACTTAAAGAGAAACTTCTCTGAAGAAGAAAGAAGGATTGCCAATAGACACATGAAGAAATGTTCAACATTCCTAGCCATAAAAGGAATGCAAATCAAAACAATATTGAGATATCACCTCACCCCAGTTAGAACGGCAAAAATCAAGAACTCTAACAACAACAGATGCTGGAGGGGATGTGGACAGAAAGGAACCTTACTTCATTGTTGGTGGGAATGTAAACTTGTTCAACCACTTTGGAAAGCAGTATGGAGGTTCCTCAAAAGACTTCACATAGAACTCCCCTATGACCCAGCAATCCCACTTTGGGAATTTACCCAATTTTTACAAACAAGACCACACTAAAGCTACCAGCACAACAATATTTATTGCAGCATTATTTACCATAGCTAAGACATGGAACCAACCCAGATGCCCCTCAGTAGATGAATGGATCAAGAAAATGTGGTTTATATACACAATGGAATTCTATGCCTCCATCAGAAAGAATGACATTGCCCCATTTGTTAGGAAATGGAAAAACTTGGAAAAAATTATATTAAGTGAAGTAAGCCAGGCCCAAAGAAACGTAGGTCCCATGGTTTCCCTTATTTGCAGTATCTAGTATATGTATGAGTCAAGCAGAAAAGGTCAGGTAATGTGATGTCAGGAAAATGAACCCTTAGATATGTATTTTATGGTTTTTTTTTTTCATGCATGTGTTTCTAAGGCATTTATAAGATTATCTCTGTTGCTTTTTATGTCCCTCCCCCACAGTATAACCCTTGCTTTCACTATATTTGATGTCAGTATAACTTGTGGAGGAGATGGGGAAAAACCAGTTGTTTAAGGATACAGGTGGACCTGTTGCAACAATGAGAAGTACAAGTTGACTTGTCCAAAACGAGCTTTACAACGTCGGTGTTGGTGGGGGGGAAGGAGAAGGATTGGAATGGGGGGAGGGGGGAGGCTGGGAAGGGATGTGAAGGGTAAACCAAAGGAGGAGGCTGCAATGCTTGGTAAGAAATGTACGCATTATCCTGCCCATGTAATTGTTACCCCTCTGTACAGTATGTTCACAAATAAAATAAAATTAATAAAATGGGGTCTATTTTGGAAACTGTTCCATGTGATGCTGAGAAAAACTTGTATTGTGACGCTGCTGGGTGAAATATTCGGTAGATGTTCGTTATATCTAGTTGATCTATTCAGTTGTTTAGATCTGCAGTTTTTCTGTTGAGTTTTTGCTGATTTAATCTATCTCGTGGGTATAGTGGTGATTTAAATTCTTCAACAATTTATGTCTTTGGATCTACGTGAGATTTGAGGGAAAGTAGTGTTTCTTGGATAAATCTGGGTGATCCGTTGTTTGCCAAATAGAGATTTAGAATTTTAATATCCTCCTGAAGGGGAGGTCCCTTAATTAGTATGTAGCGACCTTCTTTACGTCTTCTCACTAATTGTAATTTGAAGTCTATTTTATCTGATATCAGGATTGCCATTCAAGCCTCTTTATGGGGGCCATTTGCTTGGTAGAATTTGTTCCAGCCTTTCACTTTCAAAATGTGTTTGTTTGTATGAGCAAGGTGTGACTCCTGAAGGCAGCAGATAGAAGGATCTTGTTTTTTAATCCAACTAGACAGTCTGTCACTTAATTGGAGAGTTGATTCCATTAATGTTGAGAGTTAGGACTGAGAAGTGTTTGGGAGTTCCTGCAATGCTATCCAACTTCTTGGGGGCTGGAGCAACTGGATTCTTCCTATAGTTCTTGGATTCTCAGTTTGGGTGCAGTTTCTTCGTCTTTATTGTGCTCTTGTTGGTTTCCTATGTGTAGCACATCATTAATTTTTTTTATTGGGCTGGTTTGTTGGAGATATATTATTTCAGTTTTTCTTTGCTATGGAAGGCTTTTATTTTACTTTCAGTTATGAAAGAGAGCTTAGCTGGTTACAGTAAGCTTGATTGATAGTTGTTTTTCTTTAGGACATGGCCTACATCATTCCAGGCTCTTCTTGATTTAATTGTCTCCACTGAGAAATCTGAGCTGATTCGAATTGGTTTCCCTTTGTAAGTATTTGATCTTTTCTACTTGACAGCTTTTAGGATTTTTTCCTTGGAATTGGTCAAGTGTGGATTATAATGTAATGGTGAGATATCCTGCCCTAGTCTGGTCTATTTGGGGTTCTAAAAGTTTCTTGTATCTAAATAGGCTTATCTTATTGCATGTTTGGGAAGTTCTCTGCTAGGATCGTGTTAACCAAATTTCCTAGACCATTAACTTCTGTTTCTAGGTGCTCCTCTACACCAATTATCCTCAGATAAAGCATTCTGATAGTGTCTTCCAAATGTTTAATAGATCTATCATATCTCTTGGATTTGTCTTGGATAGTTGTATGTTCTTTCTCTGTAATAACCTAGCTGTCCTCAATCCCTCAAATTTGCTCCTCTGCATGGTCTAACCTACTGTCGAGATTTTCTACTTCGTTTTTTATTTCTTTTCCTTCTAATTGGGCAGCTTTTATGGCTTCAAATTCTTTGTTGGAGCTTTGTTTTAGATCTTGTATGAAATTCTTTACTTCCTTAATTCGGTGTTGTGTTAATTCTCAAATCACTTACTTGATTGTTTATGGTTTCCTTGTACTCCCATTCCTTCTGTTGGGCTCCATTCATCATTGCCTTTGTGGTCTCCCTGAATTCTTTCAGCTTTCTGTTTATGGATTCCATGAATGCCTATGTTGATCTTTGTCTATTGTCATCCTGCTCTCCCAAGTCCTGTATTACTCTTTGATTAGCTTCCTCATGTTCATGCATTTTCCTGTATTTCTCTTTGACTGTTCTCATCCTGCTCATGCAATTCCTGCATCAATCTTTGAGGAGCTTCCTCACTCTCATGAGATTCCAGTATTAATCTTTGGTTTGCCTTTCTCTCCCTATCACGCTCACATTGAATCCTTTGCAGGTTTTCAATCATTTCATTCACCATGTTTACCAGTAGCATTTGTAGAGATTTTTGGGAACTCTCTTCTGGATTATATATTAACTATGCTGTCAACTGATTTTCCTGAGTGGGAGTTCAGATAACTGGGCTTGCAATTTTCCTTGTGTTTTTCTGGCTTGTTCTGCCCAGTCGGTATGAAAGTAACACCAATTTTTTGCTAGAACAAAATTTTAAGGCAATATAATCAAAGTTCTGTAGTTGCACAGACAAAAGTCTGCAGATACAATATTTTTCAACAAATACAATTTATTCAATATCAAACAACTATGGCGTAATGGGCTAAGAACAGCAAAGAAGAATTTGGCAAACCACAAATTATTAATTTTATGGAGAAATGTGGGCAAAAATAGGATTAGAGGGATGTGGAGAGGTGAGTGAATTTAACCAAGTCCTAATCTTAGAGAGGGAAATGTATTAGACAGAATGATAGAAGCGAGATTAAGAAAAAATGGAAATAAAAAATTTAAATTTAAAAAGTGAAACACTTAAAATTATGTGTTTAAGGATGATATTGAGAGATGAAAAGCATAGGATGAGAGGAAGGGAGGGATAGAAAGCAGACATGAAAAACTAAAAAATAAAAAATTCTTAAAATTAGTTACTTGAAAATTATATAGGTATAAAGAGAGATAATACTGCTCTTAAAGAATTTTTCTTTTGGGTCCGGTAGTGGGGCCTGAACTCTGGGCCTGGGCGCTGTCCCTCAGCTCTTCAGCTCAAGGCTAGCGCTATACCACTTGAGCCACAGCGCCACTTCAGGGTTTTTTCTTTTTGTTTATGTGGTGCTGAGGAATTGAACCCAGGGCCTCGAGCATGCAAGGCAAGCACTCTACCACTGAGCCACCTTCCCAGCCCTGCTCTTAAAGAATTTTAGCCTAAGAGGTTGTGAACTGAGTAATAAATTTCTGGATTAAGTGTGTACACAACGGGGCATAATGTCTAATATACGACGATGGGTAAATATCTGGGGATGATCAAAATAACAATTAAGTCTCACAAAAAAGAAAGAGAAAAAAATGAAAAGAATAAAAAAATAAGGACCAAAAGGTCAGAAGAGATTGTTTTTAAAAGCACACACACACACACATTTACACATAAAATAATGATGAGAAGAAAAAGATTAATAGAAAACATTACTTTTTAAAAAATTAAAATTAAAGTAAGGTACAAAAGACTTTTTTGATTTTTTTTGTGGGGGTAGAATGTGAAGATACTCTATATCCCCTGTGTCCATAACCTGTCTCTTGGTGGATTTTCTGGTCTGCTTGTGGTGTTTGTTTTTCCTGTGGCTTGATTAGTTGCTTAAGTCAATTTGTTTGAGCAGGCAGAAAAATGCTCGGCATTACCCATAATTTTGTGATCCTCCTCCCAGGCTAGTTCAGTGGGAGGGAGATCTGCTTTGAGTATCACAAAAGAGGGAGATGGCTGTTTCTTCTAGTTTTGAGATGCTGTGATGAGTCTAGGTTCTGGGTAGGGTTGAGGCCTTTCAGCAAACAGTTGCTTTTCCCTGAGGTGCTAGCTTCTGAGATACACAGCCCAGTCTGGATCCATTCTCAGCATTTATGTTTACTGAATTTCAATTGATTGTCAAGGCTGCTGTAGGGAGGGACAGCCTCTGGCTCTGTTTACAGAGTGAAGAAAGTCACTCCTCTAAGGGCGGAGCTTCTTTGCCTGGGCTGGGTGATTTCTCTTGGGTGGAACTGAGCCTGGCAAGTCAGGTCAGGTTCCTGTGACCTCCTAAATGGATCTTGTTTTCTTCTAAGCCTGAGTTGGAGATAGCTGTTCAAATGGGCCTTTTTCAGTATCAAAGATGGAGATCTCTGGTGGTGGTGGCAGGGAGGAGTGGCCTTACCTCCTCTGCTCCCTGAGAAGGAGTGAGGATGTCAGCATTCTACTCACGTCAGAGTCTTGGTTCCTTGGCCATCTCTGGTTTGCTATCTGCAGTATGAAGATATCTGCTCCTTGTCAGTTCTTACTGGTGGTGAGTAGAATCCGCTGTCCCGCTGTGTCTGGCAACTTTGTCCTGGGCAATTTGTTATAGGTATGGCTGCTATGGCCGCTACCACTGTTGCCACGGCCGCCACAGCTGTGGCTACCAGCAAGTTCTCTGATCTGTGTCCTTGCTTGGATTTTCCCTGTCTGGCCAAACTCTGTGTACTGTGAAGCGACACTTGGTGTGATTCTCTAGCCTAGGACTGTTCACTGGAACAGTAAAACTGCTTTCAATGTTAGAGCTTGTTTAGCTCTAGTTTCACCTCCACTCTCCCTCTGAACACATTTTTTGACTCTTATTGAAGTATATCTGATATTCTAAAGTAGATTTGTCCGAATATAATTAATTTAATCAATTATTTCATTAGGACAATGTTGGCCAAATTTATTTCCAGTAAATCTTATCCCTTATAATAAATGAGAACATGCTGTGTCAGTCTCCTATTGATATGACAAAATACTTTATAAAATTAACTTCAAAGGAGGAAAGATTAATCTTGGTTTCTGATTTTATACCTTTCAATTTACATTTCTTATTCTCATTGCTTTTGGTTGGTGGTGGTACAGTACCCCATATCAGGAAGATATGATGGAGTTTGTGTATTCATGGAAGCGAGGAAGTTAAGAAAAGGAAGAATAAGAGTGAGAAAGGGAGAAAGGGGAGGAGGAGAAGAAGGAGAGGGAGAAGGAAAAGGAGAAGGAGACAGAGAAGTAAACGAAGGAAGAGGAAGAAAGGACTTTGATATTAAACCTTCTTTGATCACAAGTTCTCAGTGACCTAATCTCTATTACTATGCCCACGCGAAAGGTTTCACCTCTTTATGGCAACATAGTGAAACCAAATTATTAATCCCAATCCTTTATAATTTTAGATTTAATTTCTAGACTGGTGGGTAGATCTTTCTATACAATTGTGATAACTTCTATTCTTAAATACCTGAGATGCTATTTGGCATAGAGGTGGTTTGGTTATACCATTGCTGAAGAGATGAATGAAATATTTTGAGTGAAAATACATTTTATTTAACGGATAAGGATGCTCCCAGAGGCTTCATTTTGTGACCTTCAAAAATGACTATTTCATCTAACTCATAATGACTTGAATTTTTCATAATTTTATGACATTTCTATTCAAGTATTTGTCATCTACAGTGAAGTTCTTTCCTTCAAGTTGAAGGAAAAATAAATGCTATCATGATCACTTATCAGAATTATTCTTTAGAGAGTAGGTATAAAATGAATTTCCTAACATTCAAAAATTAGTTATCTTCAAGTCTATAGGAATAATTGGATAAGTGATTAAATATCTTGCTTTAGTTTTCTTATGAGGTTGATTCAATTTCTAAAAATCACTGTTGACATAAAATACATGAAATTCACTGTTTCTCTGAAATGACTTAGTAATCAAACCTCAGAAATACATGACTAGTAATCAAGATTTTTATATACTCACAAAATGTATGAATTTACAAGACCTAAAAAAGTTTAGGTTTAAAAGAATAGAAAATCACAGTATGTAATATTGGCCACAGTATATAATATTTAATTTAATGAAAAATTGCTTCATTCACCATGACAGAGCCTTTTACTTTTTAGCTTACATGAGAAATTTGATTAACGATCCCTTTTTTGCTTTTGAATAATAGAGTATTGCAATTTGTCTAAAGATTCTGTAATTTAAACCTTTGAGTGCATATTTTTTCATAAAAATGAAAAATATTTTTCACAATGCAGGTTCAGGTTTAATAACTGAATAAATATCTAAATGTTAATTTGTTAAATTGAGCATCTAGAATTCAAATAATACAATTTATTTTATTCTTGGATACATTAAATCTGTGCTAAATATGGCTGTCTCAAGCTTGTAATCCTCACTACTCAGGAAGCTGGGGTTCAAAGTCAGCCTTGGCAAGAAAGTTTGTGAGACACATCTCAATTAATCACACACACACATTACAACACACACACACACACACACACACACACACACACACACAGCCAGAAATAGAATTGTGGCTCAAATGATAGAGCAATACCCTTGAGGAAAAAAACAACAACTAAGGTATAGGTCATGAGTTAAAATCACAAGAACAAAACACACACACATGCAATATTATGTCTAAATGCTTATTTTAGTTTGAAGAAATAAACAATATCATGAAAAGTCATATTTGTTACATATCTTGGAACATTTGAGAAGTTGTTTTTAGTATAATTTGTCTTAAGATATAACATAGGCTACTAAAATTAATATTAATCTAGTTAATATTTATAATTACTCATAACACCTTAGAGTACAACAGTTGGGATTTTTTCTATTGCCATAAGAAATATTCTGAGTAAAAGGAAGAGAGGAATATAAGATGAAAGAAGAAAGAAAGAAAGAAAAACGAAAGAAAGAAAGAAAGAAGGAAAGGAAGAAAGAAGGAAAAGAAGAAAGAAAGGAAGAAAGATAGGAAAGAGAGAAAGAGAGAGGTAGGGATGGAGGGAAGGAAGGAGGAAGCAAAGAAGAAAGGAAAGAAGGAAGGGAGGGAGAAAGGATGGGACAAAACAATTTAATTCATAAAATCTATTTAGCCCAACATAAACTCCATGTAATGAATCCTTTAGTAAAGTCAAGTTTGCAATTTTCTTCTTCGCATGTTATCCATGCATGAATGAAACCAACAAATGAAGGATCATAAATAACTAGGTGAATCTGTTTGCATTTGTAGTAATATGTATGAAAATCTTTTTCTCATTTTTTATACATCATCAAATAACTATTTACAAACGATTTACAGTTAGTTATAAATATTCTAAAAATTGATGAAACTAAAGGATTTCAATATATTATATAATGTGAATACAAGTATTTTTAACGTTATTAATATTAAAATCTTCATGTTATATTAATTATAAAAATTTTATTATGCATTTTATCAGGTTAATTAGCATCCTCTGATTTTGGTGTCTGTGGGAGTCCTAATAGCAGACCATAATTAAAATCAAATGAAATCTTGATTTGAGATTTCCCCAATTGCTTGATGTAGGCATTCAAAGTTATAAATTTTCCACTAAGTATTGCATTTAATATGTCCCAGAGGAGCTGGTATTTTGTGTATTCACAAAATTTTCAGATTTCTATTCTAATCTCTTCAGTGCCCCACTGGTCATACAGCAGTGTGTTGTTCACTCTTCATGGGTTTGACCTTTTTTTGGTTTTTGCTTTAGCTGTTTAATTCTAAGTTTATTCTGTTGTGGTCTGAAAAGATATGTGAATTCAATTAATTTTCTTTCAATTTGGACAGAATTTTTGTGTGACATAGGATAGGTTCTATTTTGGAGAATCTTCCATGACCTGCTGTGAAGAATGTATATACTGATATTGAATGTATATTCTGTAGATGTCTGTTAGGGGTAGGTGGTCAATGTAGTTAGCTAGGTCTTCAGTTTATTGGTTGAGTTTTTCCAGTATAACCAATCAATGGATAACAATAATGGTTTGAGATGTGTTTTTAGGTTGTGTAGTATTTGGTTGATGATGTAGGGTGGTCCAGGATTCAGGGCATTGATATTTACACTTGTTATATCGTCCTAATTGAGAGTTGCCTTTATCAATATGTAATGTCTCTACCTACTAATTTTAATTTGAATTCTATTTTATCTTATTTTAGTAATTCTACTGTGGCCTGTTTATGGTGTCCATTTACTTGAAAATTTTCCTTCCAGCCTTTCAGTTTGAGTATGTTTGTTTTTGTCAATAAAATGTATCTCTTGTGGACACTGGATGGATGTGTCTTGTTTTTTGAGACTACTATCTGATCTGTTTTCTAATTGGAAATTTAATTCCATTGATATTGAAAGTTAAGACTGAGAAATATCTGATAAGCCCTGCTATTTTATACCCCTGCTATTAGGAGTTGTGCCTCACCTACTGTTAATATATTTACCTTGTTCTCTGCTAGGGAACATTTTATATAACCAGTTCCTGTTCTTCTTGATATTCTCTATATAGGGTATATTTAATTAACTTCTACCCTGATGATTTGGTGGAGATATGTTGTTTCACGCTTTCTTTGTCATGAAATATTTTTATATGTCCTTTAAATGTAAAGGAGAGTTTGGCTTGGGACCGTATTCACAATTGGTAGTTGTTTACCCTTAATGTTTGTCATATATTATGCCAGGCTCTCCTTTTTATGGCTAGAAAAGTTAAGCATTTCTTCATGAGACTAATGGCCATTTTTATTTCCTCTTCAGAGAAGTCTCTCTTTAAGTCTTTAGCCCACTTAGTTATGGAGCAGTTGTTTCTTTGAGGATTTGTTGTCAGGTGATTTAATTTTTTGAGTCCTAAGTATATATTAGATATAAAACCTCGTCCGTTTTATGACTCGTGAAGATCTTCTCCCAGAACGTGGGCTTTCTATTGATCTTGCTAGCTATGACTTTTGCCCTGCAGAAGCTCTGATGTTTCATGCAAACCCAATTGTCCAAACTGTCTTAGATTTCTTTTGTTTCCAGTTCTCTATTAAGAAAATTTCGGCTTGTTCTAAAAAGCCCTAGAGTTTCTCCTATTTCTTCATGTAATGTTTTCATGGTGTCTTCTTTTATTTTGAGGTCTTTGATCTATTTGGAATTGATTCTCGTGCAGGGTGATATATACATATCTACCTTTAGTTTTCTTCAGGTGTTGAAGCAATTTTGTCAATACCATTTACTCAAAAGGCTGTCTTTCTTCCATCCTATTTTTTAGCTCCCTTGTCAAAGATTAGGTGGCTATAGGTCAGTGGGTTTATTTCTGAGTCTTCAGTCTTATTCCATTGATCCTCAGGTCTGTTCTTGTGCCAGTACCAAGCTGTTCTTTTACTATGGCTTTTTAGTAGAGTTTGAAATTTGGAACTGATAGTGCTCCAGTGCTGTTCTTTCTGCTATGGTTTGGCAAACCCACAGCTAGCATTATACTTAATGTTGAAAATTTAAAGCCATTTCTTATAAATTCAGGAATGAGATAAAAATGACTGCTCTCTCCACTACTCTTCAACTTAGTATTAGAATGCTAGCTGGGGCAATAATACAAGATGCAAATTTAAAGGGATCCAAATAGGGAAAGATGAAGTAAAACTCTCTCTCTTTGCAGATGACATGATCCTGTATTTAAAGAACCGCATGGACTCCACTCCCAAATTATTGAGCTGATCAGAAACTTTGGCAAACTAGCCAAGTATAAAATTCACCCTCAGAAATCAATGGCTTTCCTGTATTCCAATAATGATAAGAATACGGGTGATATTAGGAAAGCAACCCCTTTTTAAAAGCCACACAAGAAATAAAATATCTAGGAGTTAAGAGGTGAAGGACCTCTATGACGGAAATTTTTAAAACCTGAAAAAGAAAATGAAAGCAGAACTAAGGAAGTGGGAAACCACCCATGGTCATGGATTGGGAGGAATAACATCATGAAAATGACAATACTGCCAAAGGCTAAATCCAAATTCAATGTGATACCTACCAATATCCCAATCTCACTCCTCAATGAAATAGAAGTAATCCAAAAATTCATATGCAACAATAAAAAACCCAAATAGCACAGAGATTTTTTTAGTGATCCTCATTTTGTATTACCACTTTGATTCTACAAAGTAATCTATGGATTTTAACTTTATTCCCTCCCTTTGGATAAAGCTCAAAAAACCCTGCCTCTAACTCCCAAGACACTTAACTCTTAGGTCTGGACAATTGTTCCTAGATAGTGGATTACTTAATTGTATTTTGAACGCATAAAACATGCATATAAAAATCTCACATTTTGTCTCATGAGAAAACAGCCTTTTTTCCACTCTCAAATTTATTTCCTGAAAGGCATTTTTAGAGAGAATCTGTTTTCATTTTTAGATGAAAGGCTTGTAGGAAACTATTTTCATAATCTGGCTTCTCCTCCAGCACCTCAACACCTAAAACACAAATTTCAAAACGGATTTACAAGAAACAATACAAAAACCAAACACTGGGAATGCTCAGATGCAGAACATTTTACAAAACCCAGAATATAACTCTGCTGTCTGAGGGAGGGGCTCTCTGAATAAATTAACAAATAAACCCAAAAGAGCATCCAGGAGTATTGGATGTGAGTGTCCCTGGCTGCTACTCCATGGACAAGGAGCATGGAATGGCTTCCTAAGCCTGCTGGCGAATGTGTGGAGGAAAGTTTCCTTGCCAGTCTGAGTACAAAAGTTGGCATCACCCCGCTTGAGGCTGTCTTTTTTGTCTTTTCCCCACAGCAGAGTAGAATCAACCCCTCCTCCACGGCTGATAAATACTGTACAAACTGATCCACAGAGTGGTATCTGTTCAGTCTGCACTCCTTCCTAGGTGGGTGGACCCTGTCCCATAGTGTGCGTGTGCTCCCAGGAGCTGATCCTCATGGAATCGGTCCAAGGGGTAGTGGGGTGCTAGATGTGAGTCAGTGGCACTGTGTCATTCAAGCTTCCAGGTTGCTGCCCTAGCCCAACAGCAGGTGCAGCCTGATCTTCTCCCACAGTCCCAGGCGAGGGGTGCTCACAAGGGCCCGAGGTGGGCAGGCTTCCACTAGGATCACCAGAGGGACCAGCATGCCAGATGAAGTGCCTGCCGCCTGAATTAATTATTAATTATTTAATTAATTTTTTAATGGAGCAGGGTTTTTTTTTTTTTTTTTTTGCCAGTTGAGGGGCTTGAACTCTGGGCCTGGGCACTGTCCCTAAGCAATTCAGTTCAAGACCAGTGCTCTACCACTTGAGCCATAATGCCACTTCCAGCTTTTTCTGCTAATGTAGTGCTGAGGAATTGAACCCAGGGCCTCATACATGCAAGGCAAGCACTCTACAACTGAGCCACCTTCTCAGCCTAGGAGCAGTTTTAAAAAAAATGATTCACATTACTGTATGATATTATTGGAGAGTATTTTTTCTTCCATATGTGCCCAAAGCACAATGAAATTTATACAGATTTGAACTCACGGTTGGAAGAGTGTCCTACATACCACTATAAGTATTGTGGCATTTGTCCGAATTGACAGAATAACTTTCTAGAACATCTAATATGCTATGTCATAGACCTTTTGTAGCCACCTTATTTCCCCAACAGGCATGGCCTGGCTTCCTTGCCGCTCCCTGTGCATTTAACAGTTTCGTTAATATGCAGTAGGCTCTCGTGTACAGCCCCCTGTCACTCTATGTTTTCCCCCAAAAGAACACGTATGCACAATGCTTCAGATTGTAGGCTTAAAAAGAAACATATTTAGGATTCATGAATACTCGAATATATAAAAAACACTAACATTTTAATAGAACTAGAAAAATAAATAGAATGTGCATTTTATAACCATCAGGACAAAAAGAAAAATCCAGGTTTTCCCAGGAATGGGGGTAGGAATCTCTAAATCTAGATTGGCTTCTAAGTTGTCTTCAGAAACATATTCTGCCTCAGAGTCCTAAAAGGGATTTACTTCCTCACTAAAGACAGGGTTTTCTTCCTGAGTCCAAGGAGGGACAGACTCTAATTTCTCAATTGGAAATTGGATCCCCTGCAGGAGGACAGATTCGTCATGATATTCTGTGAGGAAAGATTCCCTTTCCTCAACTGAATCTAGATTTAGGACCTCACTTATTGGTTTTCCTGAAGATACACTGGGGTCATTTTCCATTAGCACACATTTACCCTGCATTCCAAGACATGTATTTTTTTTACTTGTTTGGACCTAATCTAGGTGGATTATGAACATCAATGGAAGACATTCTGGATCATCTTCTTCCTTGGTGGTAAGTGAAGGTACACCTGCTTCACATGTGGGGTTCAGAAGCAATGGGATGTCCACAGAACTCAAAACCTGCTTGGGCCTTTCTATATATTAAAAAAGCACCCTCTATGTTCACATGCTTTCTGGAGATCAGTAATGGTTTCTGATCTCCATGAGTCATCATAAACGACATCACTGATGGGTTCTTTATCTGGAGATCTGCAGGAGCTGCTCTACTGTGATGCAAACCTGAGCATGGAAATAGGTACAGGAGTCTTAGAACTCTAGAAGTTAAGGTGTGACTAAACTTTCATGAGATTCTAATGGGGGAAGCTGTAGAATTTGAGTTTGGACTGAACACTGATGAGAAGTTAGGATATTTCTAACGAGTTGCTATTTCCAAGTTCTTTCAAAGGAGAACAGATATTACCTGGCAAAGAATATCCATAAAAGGATATTTTGCCAAGCTGGGGAGTACTATGGGCTCTATGCCCATATGGCCCATGCCTAGAGACCCAGGTTCCATCCATACTCACCAGATCTGAGGTATCTAAACAGGACTTCTTCCACTTTTTCTTGATCTCATGGGCCATGCGTTCCTCTAGCTGGTCCAGAAGAATATGTAAGCAGAAGAGCAAGTCTGAAGAGGGCATGTTGAGCTTGACATACTGTGTAAGTTCTTTCAGGGTGTCATGGTTTTTGTTCTAATAGAAATCATCAAGGTAGAAGTCCATCCACATAGGGAAGATGGAACCAACTATGCTATGGGCAGGTTGGTGACAAGGAAAATGAGAGCCTTTCCTCCCCATCCTGAGCTTTGTACTATTGACTCTTTCTGGCGGGACTGGCATGTTGTAGGAAGAGACTCCTGAAAGCAGGACGCTCCTCACAACCCATTTCTAGAAATTTCTCAAATATAATCATCTAAAATTCTCCCTATGATAGGAGGAGAAGGTTGTTTCCCCACTTGATCTGACGTGCTATACATAGCCCTCTTCGTCATTCATGAGAGTCCAAAACCACAACCACATCCACACTGTGTAATCTGTTGTCCACTGAAGTGCCAAGCCTCAACCCTCTGGTGAAAATCAAAACTGGTGTGCAAAAAAGGAAGTTGAATTTGATTCAGAAACCTCAAAGATACCCAGTTTTCAAAGACAGAACTTCTCTTTGTGCCACGTCCACTTACTTCTTAATCCTGTTCATCTTCCTCCCAGTTACAGTAGAAGGATCTGTACCAATGGGAGGAGAGAAGGAACTTAACTCTATGCTTCTTCTCTGAACTAACAGGACACACATGGTACTGATTAAGTCACATATGGTAATGTAAACATAACAGACAAAAAGTGGAGATATGTCTATACAATTTCATGGAAATTCTGTGAGGATGCTTATTAGCATCTGTCCAAATAAATGTCCCATGGCTTATGCCTCTAATCCTACTAATCAGGAGGGTGAGATCTAAGGATGACAGTTTGAACCCAGTCTAGTTTGTAAAATTAGACACTTACCTTCACTTAACCAGCCAAAGGCCATACCTGGACTTGGGGCTTAAATGGTAGAGTGATACGAACGGAACAGCACTCAGGCCCCAAGTTCAAGTTCCATTCTTTATTCCATCTATATTCCTTCAAAGGCATCCAAGATAGTGATTTCCTAGGTGAGGGTGGACGTTGGGTGACACTGGCTCATTCCTTTAATCCTAGTCTCTCGGCAAGCAAACTGTTAAGGCACCACTAGCTTCTGAGGAAAATGAAATGTTCTGGCAGGCCACTCCTAAGGAGTTATCCAGGGAATGCACTTCTTTGTCTCAAGCCAAGCTCCTGTGATAAAACCCCAGTCAAACAGTCTCAGAGAGGTACCAACTATTTTAATAATCTGCCAGGGGGTCTCATCAGTCCTGGGTTTGAATGAGGAGCACTCACTTTTTAAACAATATTCAGCAACTGCTCCATTGTCCCCCGCTCTCTTTAGTGGTGGTGGAAGTTTCCAACATAGAAGAGATCACCTTTCTGGTATGCAGGGACCAGGTCCATTACCAGTATTTCCAACAGGCCTGAGTCCAAGCTCCATATATTATAAGGCACATTCAGGGTTTTGGCAGACTCATTATCACACTGAGTGGCAAAAATAATGGATCTTTGAAACATGGAAATAGGAGTACACTTCAAAATGAGTAATAGAGTGAATTGAAAAGCACACAGTAAATATTTTCTTAATATACACATATAAAAGCACACAAGAAGAAGCCTGTGCTGTGGGCTAGAATGAGATTAAATAGATTTCCTGTCATAGTTACACCTGGCCTGAGTTGCCTTGTGATCCCCTTGGTTTCTTCTTATAAAAAGGCCTGAGACATTGGATTCGTGGTTTGGCACTGATCCAATGTCTGCAGTATCGAGTGAGGCACTCACCCCTCTCATGCCTGGGACCTGATTCTCTTGAACTTTGAAAACAACACAGGAATGTCTTTCTTGATCCTGAGCCACAGGCCAAGTGAGCTGGCTTGAGCTGACTGTAAGTTACAGTTGCCTGGGTCTCAGAGTTCCATATTCTATTCCATTGTGAGGGAAGTAGTGTCATCTCTCAAAGCCCAATGATGTAAGCTGCTTACTCACATAAGACCATCCCAAAGACAAACTGGAGGCTGAAATTTTCCCTCCCACATCACTCTACACAAATGTGGACATTGTGAAATCCCAACATGCTCAGATAGGCCTAGGAACCAGCACAGTCTCAGCCTCAAGGAAGCTTATTAATCACTGCAATAAATATTATGAAAATGACACTCTGAAATTATTAGAGAGATGACTTGAATGTTACCTTTCTACACACTCATGCTACTCCCTCAACTAAATCACAGAACTTAAAATAAGTAACATTTTAGCTGGGAACCAGTGGCTCATGCCTGTAATGCTAGCTAATTAGAAGCTGAGATTTGAGGATGGTAGTTCAAACCTAGCCCTGGTAGGAAATCCATGACACACTGACCTCCAATTAACCACTAGAAACCCTGAAGTGGCACTGTGGCTCAAGTGGCAAAATGCTAGCCTTGATCTGAACAGCTTAGGGACAGCACCCAGGCATGGAGTTCAAGCCCCAGTATCAAGAAAAAGAAAAAAAGAAAAAAAGGGGAGAAAAGCAACATTTTAAAGCTAATGTGCACATATACACAAAAATTGTACAGAAATAAAGTTATAACAGCCCCTGGACTGTCAAAAAAAGAGATTAAACTGAAATTGTCTTCAACCATTCATTTACACGATCTATACTGGTGGCAGGCTATTGGAGCTCACATCACTAACTAGAGGTAGAATTTGAGAGGATCACAGTTCAGAATGAGTGTGCAAGGAAAATAATAAGATTCTCATATCATCCTTAAGCCTGGCATGTTGGAATGCATTTATGAACCTAGCTACTTCTCAGACAGAGGTGAGGAACTTAGCCTCTGTTAGGCCCTCAGCAAAACTGATAACCTATGAGCAAAGTAACTAAATTGTAAAAGGATTGTTCTAATGGTAGAATACTTGTTCAGCAAACAAAATATCTCAATTCATACTCATCTCCTAAAAGAGGGAAGAATAGGGAAGAAAGAAAGGAAAAAAGAAAGAAAGAAAGGAAAAGAGAAAGAAAGAAAGAGAAGAGAAAGAAAAGAAAGTAGAGAAGCAGGAGGAGAGAAGGAAGGAAGGAAGAAAGGAAGGAAGAAAGAAAGAAAGAAAGGAAGAAAGAAAGAAAGGAAGGAAGGAAGGAAGGAAGGAAGGAAGGAAGGAAGGAAGGAAGGAAGAAAGAAAAGAAAGAAGAAAGAAAGAAAGAAAGAAAGAAAGAAAGAAAGAAAGAAAGAAAGAAAGAAAGAAGGAAAGAAAGAAAGAAAGAAAGAAAGAAGGAAGGAAAGAAAAAATAAAGAGAGGAAGACAGGAGGAAAAGAAAAGAAAGAAAGGGAGGAAGAAAGAAAGGGAGAAAGAGCGGTATAAATAAAAACGTTATCATGTGTTAGATGTTAATAATGACCCTAAATCATGTTAACCATAGATGCCATCATTTAATTCTCTGGGAAGAGACATTTTGTATCAAGCCCTGTTGTATGGACTTGGGACTCCGGAAAACCGCCAGAGTCCATGAAAAAATGCTAACAGCAAGAGTCGTTTATTTGCAATCTCAAGCTTGGTCCTCCGTGCACTTGGTAAATGGTGATGCTAAGAGTCCCTGAGCACAAAATCAGCACAGCTTTTATAGTATTGAACAAACAAGTTTAGGGAACTTCCACATAAGTAGTTACATGATTGGTTTGAGTCCACCCTAACTGCACTGCACTGCACTTTTTCTGAATTATTGGTATGTTCTGTTCCTGGAACACTTGGGCAACTCTTTTGATTTCTTAAGTGTGGGCAGGGTTTTGGGCACCTGTGTTTTTTTTCTCTCTCTTGGGGTTACTCTGAGGGAAGCCTAGCAAAAGATGGGGTCAATCTCAAATTGAAGTTACTTTGCCTCTTCATTCTCTTCTCTTCTAGAGCATCAGGGACCAATCATGGTCCCTAATTGGCACAGTCTTCTATATTTACAGTTTGGTATTGTGATCTCACAACTGATAGATGGACTGTGCTGATCCTCTCTTTTACAAAGGCCAGTCTACAATGTCCAAATGTGAGTAACAAAATTAACACTACCAAAGGGCCTTACATTTTCTTCCAGCAATCCGGACTCTGTACCTCGCAGCTACCTTAATTTTATACCAGATGTACTCATATGCTCCAATTTTAAGACATACTCATACCATTTGCAACATACTTAAACTTTCTGAGATTTGTCTTCTTTACAAACATTTTAAGACAATCCTTTCTTTTTAAATCCTTTCTTACCCAGAGGATACCAATTTTTCCCCAACTCCTTTCCTAATGCTTTCTGTACTACCCTCCTCTTCTTTATAATTCCTTGAACTTCTTTGTGGTTAGAGATTAAAACTGCCCACTTTTCCTTTGACTTGTGGAACCATGTTATCTCAGAAAGCCTCAAGTCACTAGTGGGATGAAAAGCTTGATAGATTTTAAGGCTAAGATTAGGGCTGGGTCTCGTTCCTCTTACTTTATCCATTGATTTAAAAAATCCTCCTTTATCTTTAAAACACACCCAGGAAGAAGCAGGTTATGACCATACCAGAGCGAAAAGAGGCTGTGGCCCTGAATGCCTAAGGCAATTCAGCAATAACTTTGCCACTAATATCCACTGTGGGATTAGCGAGGGTTACTAGATATCACCAAAAGAATGTCCCACAAGATCTTATTTTGTAGCAGATTTCAACAGGGAAGCATTCTCAGGTGATGGAATCAAGCAGGAGTTCAGTCTATTTTACTGCGATGGAGGTGGTCTGGGTGATGATGTAGATTTCCTCCAGGTGACTGTCAGGCTGTCATTGAACTTTACCCATGAGGGTGTGCAGCAGCAGCAACAGCAGCAGCAGCAGCAGCAGGGTCTCTCAGTGGCTCCAACGGACAGTCACACCTTGTGCTGAGCTGCAAATTGCTACACAACCTGGTTAAGGACACATGGCATAGGCTTGGCAGGCTGTGACCCCACTAGATTTTAAAACTATTTAGACAATAGCCCGGGACAATTTACGAAGATGACAACTTTTTAAATTAGATAGTTCTTTTAATAAGGCTAGGATTTTCTGGGCAGATATAGAGTGCTCAGGCCTGTACTATTATTTCCCATGTCTTTTCATTCTGTCTGTTTTGCCACATTTTTAAATAATGTGAATCTGGTCCGTTGTTCTTCAAAGGGGATGATGGGCAAAGATTCATCTTCTGTCACTTCTTCAAGCTGACTCAGGGATGTTGATCCTAGTTAGCCAGGAACCTATAACCATAGCCTATTTTACAAAGAGGTTATCAGGGTTAAATGTCATTAAGAACAATATTTTAACTTTTAACAAATGCACAGACCTTTTTTCTGGCTTCAGCAGTGGAGCTTATTTAGACTTCTGGTTTGCAAAAGGATCTTTCTGGATGGCATAGGAATGTGAGCTCTAGTATTTCTAACAATGCCTCAGTTACCTATGTAGGCCTTCAGACAGATATCAACAGAAACACACTCTCAGGTTTACAAAGTTTTATTCCTGAGCAGATGAATTTCATGGCATCAGCTCAAAATTTACTGCCAATTAGAGCTTTTGGCACATACAGGGGTTGGGATCTAAACTATCTTCCACATTTTAAAACCTTATCTTTTTAGTACTATCACAGATGACTGACGAGTTCCTGTCCCTTACAAGGTAGATAGGCATAGACAGTAGGCATGTTTACAAACTATGTTCCCATGACCTCATGGCTCTGACAAATTTTTGAAAGGCCACGCATAAATGACTCTAGGATCTGACATTATTTCTGCCATCCAAGCAGTGGCTTATGGTCTCTGGCTGCTCCTCCCTTGCTTTCATCCCAGGAGTGTCTTCTCCACACTGGGAAAAATGCCTCATTGGCATTTCCCTTAGTTAGTTGCTGAACTTGAATTCGAGGCCTGAGTGCTAGCCCTCAACTCTACAGCTCAAGGCTATCACTCTGCCACTTTGAGTCCTAAAGCAACTCTGCTTGCTCTTTCAGCCATCTTTTGACTGAGTACAGGTGACAGTTTCACAAGGACCTTTTTCTGCCTGGGCTGGCGTGGAACCAGTTTGCAGATCAACAATTCTCATAAAAGGCCACTTTCATTCACTTAAAAGCAACAAAGTCGTCAACAGAAGTGTCTTTTAAGCATGTTCTTACCTGAAAATTACTAAGAGCCAAAGTTACATCTGATAAACTTACAAGAATCCTTACTCCTTTTTGGGGGCCTGCTGGGAACTGTTACAAAAAAAAAAACCTATGAGAGCAAACTGAAATAGGAAGTAAGCAATTATTTTGGTAATCCTAATTTTTCCTTTTAGCACTTTGAGGCAAATGTTTAGAACATTTTTACTTTTAAACTTTATATACAGAAATCAATTCCTAATTTGTAATCTCCGTTTTAATATTCTATAGTTTAGCTTTTAGTTGCATTTTGAAAAATCCCTTGACCTCTCAAAGCTAGGTGTCACTCATTTCCTCTTGGCTGCTTGTTTTAATACAGATAGACATTAAAACTTTTAAACTCAAATAATTTTTTTCTTATTGCAACAATTGCAATCACCATCACTGTACCAAGAAGCTAGACTTAACACCATTATGCCTTAAAAAATATTCAATAGCAGAATATCATTGAGAACAAATCACATTATATAAATAAACTTTTTAACCCTTTTTAAAGGCCTTCTTAATTTTAATTTTAACTCATCCAAGGGACAGTTTTAGCAATGTTAATCAGATCATTACATCATTCAGTTTTACCATCATGTTTCCAGTGTCTATCTGAAGGTAAGGTACAGAATAAAGATGAGCCACTTAGCCCTTCCGGTGTAATGTGCATGCACCCAATCTGACTCTTTAGGGTTAGATGAACTGCATTTGTGTCAGCTTGCCCTCTTTCACCATGCATGGTTCCACTGTGCATGACCAGCTGAACTGCACTTCTGCATGTTCACCTTTCACTCCTAAAGATAGTTCTTCTCTTGTCTTCTAAGTTTCTCCTTGTTAAGCCAGATATCTTGATTACAGTGTAAAGAGACTTATGCATTCTAAAATAGCAGATTTTCTAATTTTCAAGTTAAAGAATCCTTAAAAAGCCATTTAAAACAAAGTGAAAATTCTTTAAAAATTTTTTGGTAATGTCCAAATCTCATAACCTTTTGGATTTTAAATTTAAACGCACCCAATTGTTACAGAATGCTGAAAATGTCTATCTTCAATATATTACCAAACACATACAAAACACACTCACACAGATCTTTAAGCATGCAAAAATAAAAACAACTTGTACATACATTTTCTAAAATTTTCAAACAAAAATTTAAGACAATATTTCTTTGAAACTAAGTATCTTTGTTGAGCTTCATTTTTCCAAGGCTTGCTTGTTTACAAAGGCATTTCACCAATTAGTCTTTTGAATCCCTTCTGTTGGAGGAATGCTGGGGGGAGGGTCACCTGAAACTAAACTGGCCTGATTTTTACCCAATTTTAGACAAGAGCACTTTATATTGTCAGGACTAGCTGAAAAGTGAAACCCAGCCACACAGCCTTCTCTGTGACTGAGCTCAGTTGGAGGCTGGAGCTTTTATTTCCCCAGAGATGTTCAAATAAATAACAAAAACACAAAAACCAAAAACCCACATTAAAGCTCGTACCAATTATAAAACAGAACTAGACAACTCAACACACAAAGGCTGAGTTTATCGCTACCAGAACTCTGTGCCGTTCTCACTCAGCAAGCTGAATCCAGAGTCTGCTGAATGAGCCTGCCACTCTCACCCAGAACTTCCCTACCTCAGGAAACATAGAACAGAGAACAATCAGGTGTCAGTGAATGGGGTGATGTCTCACCAACGTTTGTTGACCCAGGGGCCTTCCAAAGTGGAAGAGAAGTCTCAGTCATTTTGGGGCAAGGGAAATAAGTCCCTAGCAGCCATCCCCTCAGACTGACAGATTCTCCCCTATATTCAGACCCTCCTGGGCCAAGGCCAAAGGCTAAGATAAACTCCAAATGACAAACAGAACACTCAACACTAAGACAGAACTTACAAAGACACACTGCATCATTGTAAATTGTAAACCGGAATGTGCCAAACTACAGATGGAGAGTTTCCCCCAAAATGGAAAACTTCCAAATACACATGGAAAAATTCCCAAAAAATGTCTGCAAGAAAGTACCAGACTACAGACAGGAAATTTCCCAAAAATGTGTCTGGGGACATCTTCTCACAGACCCCGTTGGCAATCTTATAGCGTGTCTACCAAGAGTCCTTGCCAACCAGAATACAGACCCTGTGGGAAACTAGAATTACAGATACAGAAATTGCAAGCAACCAAATATACAGAACAGCAGTGCCTTGACTTAACAGTTGTTTTTTTGAGTCTCTGTGGTGGGGCGTCTGGATGGTTTTATGAGGGGGATTCCACATGAACCCCCAGAAATGTTGTATAGACTTGAGACCCCCGAAAGACCCCCAGAGACCACGACCAATATGAACAGCATAAGAGTCCTTTATTTGCAAGCTCAAGCTGGTCCTTTGTATACTCACTAACCCGTGATGCTAAGAATTCCTGAGCACAAAATCAGCACAGTTTTATAGTACTGAACAACCAAATTTAGGGAATTTCCACACAAGCAGTTACATGATTGGTTTGAGTCCACCTGAACTGCACTGCCTTTTCTCTGAACTATTGGTATGTACTGTTCCTGGAACACTTGGGCAACTGTTTTGATTTCTTAAGGGTGGGCGGGGTTGGTGGCAACCTGTGTTTTTTTCTCTCTCTTGGGATTACTCTGAGGGAAGCCTAGCACACGATGGTGGGGTTAATCTCAAATTGGAGTTACTTTGGCTCTTCAGCCAGAATAAATCATAACATACCACATACAAAGCTTTGGTAAAACACAGGTCTGGCTTACACTGTTGGACCAATAGAAGTGTATGTCTACTGCTGTTGCAGGTGTGTCTTAAGGTGTGTGGAGTTTTTCATCCTGATTATCTTGCAATGATGAAATTGACTAACTTCATAATTACCTGGGCAGATCTCTGCTGATACTTTTAAAATTAAGTCACAGCTTAACAAAGAACAATATTTACAATGAAATATATTGAACAACCAGACATGGTGAACAAAATAATTTTTACCTGATTCAGCGTATTTTTTACACGCTATATCACATGTACAAGTTCTTCATTCCCTTCTATGTCGTTATGTTGTCTTTCCTTATTTTGGTTTTGTTTTCAGTACCATGGTATAACAGGGCATTCCTTATATTTTTGTCTTCTAGTCTTCAGAAAGTCTACAGTTAAATAGGCTTAAGTTCCTTTTGTTAGAAAATTAAAAGCACACTGGGTGGGGTCTTTATCATAATTTTGTCATGATCTAAAATACGTTTTTATTTTTGGCATTTTACCTGTATAATCTCACTTCAATCTTTTCCAAAGGACACTTTGGTGGAAGGAGGAAATTCAAAGTGGATTCTGTTAGAGAATTTCTTTTTTCTTTTTTGGGGGGAGGGGTCTAGCCGTGGGGCCTGAACTCTGGGCCTGGGCGTGGTACCTCAGCTCTTCAGCTCAATGCTAGTGCTCTACCACTTGAGTCACAGCACCACTTCTGGCTTTTTTATTTTTTGCTTATGCAGTGCTGAGGAATCGAACCCAGAGCCTCATGCATGCAAGGCAAGCACTCTATCACTGAGCCACCTTCCCAGCCCTCTGGTAGAGAATTTCTGTTTCTAAAAACTCTGGTACATAGTAAGGTAAGCAACTCCAAAATTATTTATTATAGAGATGAGTTGAAAGTCATCTAATACACTTTCCTCAACGAAAACATAGGATTTAAAATAACTAATATTTTTAAAGTTAATGGGCACACGAATTTTCTAGAAATAAAATGATCATTCATGAAACCTTACTGATACTTCAAAGAATGGTTTCCAATAAGAGGAATCACCTTCATACATTTTCACACAATGTATATCTGCCTGGTAACAGAACCCCAAACTAGAATAAGGCATCTAATAGCTGTCTAATTTTTGTTGCCTTTTTGCAATACTGCTTTCTTATCATATTGATTAGTATAAATTCTATGGCCAGTACAAAATCACATTTGTAATAACAGTTACTAGATTGTACCTTCATGTATGAGATGGTGTGGGTTTCTGGTGGAGCCCTCTCTGGTTTAAAGGGGGAGTTGGTATTGGCACAGTCTCTGTAGTGGAGCAGGGTGAGGCTTAGGGGGTGAAGACCTGTCTGTGTAGGGCTTTGAGACCGCAGAGGAAGAACTAGACTTTTTAGGGGTCTGGTCTCTTATAGAGTAGGCGGTACTTTAGTAAGAAGGCTGGGTTACAGGGCTGGAGGCTGATTGGGGCAGAGCTTTGAGAAGGAAGAACACAGCTACAAAGGAGGAGGTTACTTAGAGGAAGGGTTCTGGGGGAGCATTGTGAGTCCCTGTGGGATATGTAGGATGAGGTTTCCCATAAGGCAGGGCAGTGAATGTAGGCAAGAGGCTAACATAAGTTGGGGATTCTGGTGCAGGAATGCGGAGCTATGAGGGACAGGCTTTTCAGGGTCTGGCTTTGAGAGGTCAGGGTAGTAAAAGGAAGACATGGACTAGTAAGGGGCGGGGTTTCTGATGGACAATGGCAGGCCTTTGGGGAGTGTGTTAGGGTGGAAGTGGGGTTTCCTGCAGAGAAGGGTGTAGTCACAATGTATGGAGGAGATTTTCAGAACCAAAGCTTTGGGAGAGCACTGATAGGATCCAGTGCACTAGAATGGTTAAGATGGGGTTTCTGGTATAGTTAGTCACTACTTTGAAAAGAGGAGTAATGTTAGGTGGGGATTTCAGTGTTGCAAGGCAGGCCATGGGGTTTGTACAGGGCTTCCAGTAGGGCAAAGCAACCTTCCAAAAAGGAATAAGGAGGGACAGGGATTTACAGTTGAGCCTGGTGAGGCTTCCAGATGGAGGCCAACTGGTACAGTTGTTTCTAGTGGAGCAATGTGGGTGTTGAGAGATGGGATAGTGTGGTGGGGGTATTCTAGTGGGGTTTTTCTGGAGCAAGGCGGGGCTCAGAGCCATGGGGCTAGTTGGAGAAGGGGCTTTGAGAAGGAGTGGAAGGGATAAAAAAGTGTAGATAATTATGGGCAGGGTATCTGGTGGAATAGGGTGTGGATCTGAGGGAGGAGCCAATAGGAGTCCAGTTCATCTGGGGAGTAAGGCAGGACATTGAGAAAATACTTGTGGAAGGTGGAGAGGCTTGTGGTGGAACAGGGCTGGCTTTCCAGGCAGGAGATGAGCTGTGTGAGAAGCTTCTAGCCAAGCAAGGTGAGGCTTCAAGGGCAGTTATAGGGAGGTGAAGGGTTTTTGGTATTGCATGATGGGTTTTGTGAGAAGAGGTAGGTTCAAGGCTGGGTTTGAGAGGTTATTCCACTTAGAAGTAGGCTAGTTATAGGTGGAGGTTCTGATGAAAACAGGAGGGGCTCGAGGGAGAAGGCTAGTTGGGGGTGGGAAATGAAAGGGAATGGAGGAGCTTGGATGTACTAGGAAAGGGGAGCAAGGCGACTCTGAGGCACTAGAGTAGTTAGGGTGGGATATCTGTGAGGTTGCAACATGGTTTATTGCAGTCATCAAAATGGTGATTTAAGCAATGTGTCTTTATCATTGGATGCATCGATGTTAAAACATATCTAAGAATGTGAAGCACTACTATACAGACCCTGAAGAAACTCAGAAGGATCTGTAAAATTATGTTGGCATACAATTAATGACTAATTACAGTAGGAATTGATCTTCACTAGGCCCATAAATACTTTCCAGGAGAAAAGGCTACATTGAAAAATAAACAATGAAAAAGAAACAGGCAGGCACACCTTGAAGTAAACATTATCCAATGAACAACAGCTATTGAAGAATGATTGCAATCTTCTTTTACCTAAGTTACAGTTACTGACCTATATTCTTCCCTAATGCCAAATAAAAAAGCCATGAAAATGCAGTAATTATTTTCAAGGCATTAGAATTTAAAGAAAGAATTCAATGAATGTATTGCTAGAAAGTATAAAGATAGATGTCGTAGCTAAAGATTGAAGAAAATATCCCCATCTCTGGACCTCCAGGATGAGAAAGGTTAAGCCAAAGCACAATGAGAATGGACAGAAGTACAGTAGTGCATACCAGTAGTTCCCAAGATGCAATGATGAATGTACCAGGGGAGAAAATTAACAAGATCATCACAGGACATAGCACTGAAGAGTAGAGAAAAGAGCAGTGAAAATTCAAGGAGAATTACAAAGGATGCCCTTGCATATTTGGCAATAGAGCACATTGAATTGAGGTCTAAAATACGTGTAGGTATTATAGGAAACTACCTGTGCTCATAAGGTGTCACAAGAAGTGATGAACTTACGATTTGCAGGACATTGAATAATCTTAAAAGTCTTGCTTCAGTAGTGAAGAGTTAAACCTTGATAAACTCTGTTTTGAAACACCTAACAAACCATAAAACCAAGACAAGAAGATTCAAAATGTGTATGTTGTTTGACTGTTTGCAATAGTAGAGATAAAAAAAATCAAATCACATAATGTGGATGCAAAAGGATAACATTATTAAGGTAATCTTTAAACAACTCACATTTTATGTGAATACTCCTGATTATAACTGATTTGTTTTCCTTACAGATTTTGGATGCACAAAAACAACAAAAAACAAAAACAAAGCAAAGCAAAAGACACTTGGCAATAGAGCTGGCTGCCAGTGCCTTATCCTTATTTCTAGATAGTCACGAGCCTGAGATGGGAAGGTCAGAGTTCACCGATGGCTGGGGTAGCAATCCATGAGACATTTATGTTCAATTGTTCAATCAAAGACAGATTGAAACCTTGGATCAAATAGTACAGACTCAGTCAGTCATTACTGAAAAAACCAAGCAAGAGTTTGAGGCTTCAAGTCAAGTTTTATTACTGCGCGGCGCGCATGCGCACGGGCAGACAAACACACACACACACACACACACATACACACACACTCACACACACATACACACACACACACACACACACAAATGGAATGAGAGAGGAAGAGGGAGAAAAAAAGGGAATATTAAGAGTTTAAAATGTGAACCTGTCTGCCAGGACTATCCTAAGCATATATTAATAAAAATGAAGGAAACCATGGAACCTAGGTTCCATTACTGTTTTCCCAAGTCTTTCCATTTTCTTAAGAAAGGGCCTGTCATTCTTTCTGATAGAAACATAAAATTTCATTGTGTAGATATACTACCTTTTCTTGATCCATTCATATATAGAGGGGCTTGTCGATGGGTTCAATATCTTAGATATGGTAATAATGCTTCCAAAAACATAGTTGTAGATTTAGTGAGTTTTACCTTGAGGTCATTTCCACAAATGCCCAGGAGTGGGATTGCTGGTTCCAGAGGTATGTACATTTGACCTTACAAAATGATGCTAATTGAAATGTACTCCAAGGTATGGAAACAAGTCATTTTTTTCAGATGTCAACCTTGATATCTCTAAAGTAGTGTATCTACATCTTATTTTATTTCATTTGTCTTGTTCCATTGGGTTATCCCTGTCAATCTCTGTCTTAATTCTGCTACCTTCCATTTTGTATATACATTTATCTGATTTGGAGAAGGAAAGGAAAAACATAGTGATGAAAGAAATACAAAGAGCGATCCACTGCAACAATGATATTCACAAGACACTATGTCAGAAATGAACTTGACAACTTTGGGGTGGGGAGAGGGGTAGGAGTTGGGAAAGGATATGAGAACAACAATGGAGTGGGTAACAATATTCAACAAGGAATTTACCTTACTCATGTTACTGTAACCACTCTTAAAGTATCTTTGAAATAAAATTTAAAAATTGAACCTATCCTAGAAAAAATATCCTTTTCAAAATAATACATCTCTCACAGTACTTGTGAGGGATTCTAGAGTCAAGCTGTTAGACCTGGAAAGGGATAGATTGGGAAGCCATCTCAAACAACAATCAAAAGGCTGAGAGCTGTGCTCTGGGAAGGCGAAACAGTCAAGGGAAGACAGGGGTATGAGTTATTACCTCAAGGGTATTTAAGTTAGAGCTGTTGGACACTAAAATATTAAGACTTTGGAGACAAGATGGATGTCTGTGCTATAGTTGTAATGACTATTGCTCCCTTCTGCTCCCTAACAATAAGGGATGCAGTTATCACTATGTTTACAAACAATACCTCATGTAAATAATTATAAATACAAGCTAGATTGATGCCTTAGTTTGTGGACATACCTGTATCCACTGACCACCCCCTATAGTAGAATGAATATAATGTATGTTAAGCAGGATTTGGGGATCCAGAAGCTGGCAATGAGGCTTTGGGTCCTCTGGTGTCTTCATTCCTATCACTTCCTGTGATTTCTCAGTTCTTTGGCCAGGTATCCCATCGTATTTGCTGTCCCAAGGTTGCGGTTAATGACAGTACTGATATTCTGAATACCTCAAAACAAACCACATAAAAATACTTCCTCAAAGAAGATTGACAAATGTATAGGATCACCTGGAAAGATACTAAACATTAGCAGTCAACCTGTGATCCTCTAGCAAGAAAGTACAATTCAGGACTATCTTTACTTCTGATAATAAAACAGATGGATAATTGTCCCTTTTGTATATTTGGTATTTGGTATTGCATATATTTTCAGAAACACATATACATTGTCAAATAATGTTATTTATTTCATAGGTCAGACCACGTCACTGGAGTGATGTCCCAGTTGCCTGGATTACACTTAGATGAGTGTGAATTGCCTAATTACGACCATTTCTCCATGAAACTCAGCAACACAGAATGAAGTATCAGGGTCAGGCCATTCCATACCTGTGAGGATTTATACATAGATTAGAGTAATATACACCTCTCAGTACTCATGGCACATTCTTGCGTTATAATTGTCTTCAGATGAGAAAAATGCTAGAGCTTAAAGTAGAATGATGGGCAATACATTTTCAATGCAAGAGTGATGATCACCCCTGCAATTATTCTCAGTTGAGAATCCTTCCTATACATTTTACTGACTTAAATTCTACTTTTTGCTTTACCATTATCAGGCAGGGTCACACTGTATTGAGCTACAATACTGCAGCAACCTTAGCTGCCTTTGAATGTTACCTCCAATCTTGGTACTAAGGTCAACACTGCAACTCTAACCACATAGTTACAGGACACCCAAACTTTTCTAGCCTGGTTAACAATTGAGCTATCACTGCTCATTGCCAGTGTCAAAGATCTCACTCTTTAGATTTATTGTTTATCTTCTTGTATTTCCAACACTGCCTTAGATGTTGGTTTTTGAAGTAGAACTTTTAGTGTGCATCTGATTTATGGGGGTGCTAGTGATGCCAGTTGAACTGCATATATTATAATGTAACTAATTTGATGTTTTGACATATGAATTAAATTTTGGTAATTGAGGAAGTGAATACACTTCACTCACAAAAGTTTCTTTATGTGTATTGGTATTGCTATATTGTGAACTTCCTAAACGCAATCCATGGAAGCACATGTCCCTAATTCCATCACTTCTGTCACTGAGACAAGGCTTGAAAGGTCCAGACCATTTGGCACCTCATAGTAAGAACCTTTCTACAAAGAAGCGGGAGAGAATAGCAAAAAGAGAAAATGAATCTTCTAACAGTTTTGTTACATATTCATTATGCTTAGCCATTAAGACCACCATAATAGTATTGTTTATGACTTCTTACCTACTCTTTTCTGTTCTGAGCAGTTTTATTGATGGATCTTTAAGAAATCATAAAAGAATAACGTAAGAAATCTATATAAATCATATAAGAAATCATAAAAAATAGTCTGTTAGGTATATATACTCCTAAAGATATAATTTGAGGAAAGCATTAATCACATAAAATGTAATGCAATGACTCTTTATTGAAAACTTCAGCAGTTGTAGTTTATTTATTCTTATAACAAAGTTCATAAAGTAAGTTACAATAGTATTCCAAATGGAACACAGAACTAGAAACCTGAAGGGTAGCACTAAAAAATGTTACTGCTACCACTAATAGAGTAAGAATGAAATTAGGCAAAACTCCTTCAGAGTAAAAGCCACAGGACTTCCCCATAATTATTTTCATTGTTCATATGAAGAAAAGACCTTTTTTGTAGTAAAGACAAATTTTCACAGATATTAGCATCAATTGGTTATATATTTCTTAAGGCATTGGGACCTACTACACAATGCACAGACACTATTCCAAGCACTGCACCTGCATTAGGGTAATTGTAGTGCTTATGAGTGTTTTGCAAGTTAGAAAATGAATTAACTATTTTATTAAAAACAGAAGTAGGCAACAAGGAGAAGCAAATTTCCCAAATACTCAAGACTGATCAGTTGTAGACCCATAATTCAAATCCAGGTTACACCAGGCATATCTGAGGATATTCTTTGTCACATTCATTACCTTTCAAGAGCTATGGAGCAGATGAACCCACATTATCTTCCTATAATGGCAATAACAATGCTACAGAATATAGATATTTTTAAATGAAAAGGGTGTGGCTAATGAAAGTGCAAGTGTTCTTTATACCAAACAAAGATCAGTTTAATTTCTCAAAAAATACATGAATGAACATCATTCAGCTTCCACTTTTCATTATTCCTGGAGTAATTGCTTAAGGAGACCAAATCCATGTCAAAGACACTTGTGCTGATAAACACAGGCTTTTATCATGAAGTACCGTGAATACACAGTGAATAGTTCGTTATGGATATATAAACCAAAAGAAATAATTTCGTGGAGGTTCTGGGAAGATGGCGGAGGAGAAGCTGGAGGCTAAACAAGCTCCCTCATAGAAAGCAATTTTAGAGTTCCAGCGAACAGTCCTAAGCCAGAGAACCACACCAAGTGTGCCTTCACAGGACAGAGAGTTAGGCCAGAGAGGGAAAATACAGGCAAGGAGACAGCTCTGAGCACTTGCCAGCAGCTGCCACCGCGGCAGCAGCAGTGGTGGTGGTGGTGGCCATATCCGTCATATCTGAATCACAGAGAGTCTGGGATGAAGGAGCCAGATGCAGCGGGCGAGCAGATTCTACTCAACACCAGCAAGAACCGACAAGGAGCGGACATCTTCATCCTGCAGTTCGCAGACCAGAGACGACCCAGGAACCAAGACTCGGTGGAAGTAGAAGCCTGATGTTCTCACTCCTTCTCAGGGAGCAGAGGAGGGAAGGCCACCCCTCCCTCCCCAGTACTGGAGATCTCCATCTTGGATACCGACAAAGCTCGTCGGAGCTGCTAGCTCCAACTCAGGCCTTAGAAGTAAACTAGAGTCATTTAGCAGGTCACAGGAGCCTAACCTGACCTGCCAGTCTCAGCTCTACCCAGGGAAAAGTCACCCAGCTCGGGTGCCAGCCCCAGGATTGGCTTTCTTCACTTGGTAATCAGAGCCAGAAGCTGCCCCTCCCTTTAGCAGAATCGACAATCGATTGAAATTCAGTAAACATAAACCCTGAGAGTGGGTCCAGGCTGGGCTCTGTGAGTTTCTCACAAACCAGCCTCCAGGAAAAGCTGCTGTTTGCCGAAAGGCCTCAACACTACCTAGAACCTAGCCTCATCACAGCATCTTCAAAATTGAGGAAAAAGCCATCTCGTTCTTTTGGGATACTTAAAGCAGATCTGCCTCCCATTGAACTAACCTGGGAGGAGGAGCGCAAAACATTGGGGAAAGCAGACCATTTACTGCCTGTTCAAACTGACTTAAGAAACCAATCAAGCCACAGGAACACAAGCAGACCAGAGACTCCAACAAGAGGCTGGTTAAGGACATAAGGAAGATACAGGATTTTTCCCACCCCTCCCTAAAAAAATCAAAGAACTTTTTTTTGTACCTTTTAAAAAATTTTTTTTTCTAAATTTATTTTTAATCTTTAATTTTTACATTTTTTGAAAAAAAATTTTTTTCTAGTAATTTTTTTTTCCTCTTAGAATTTTATTTTAGGGGTATAAGTGTGTGTGAATTTTCTTTATTTTTTGTTTTTGTTTTTGTTTGTTTTTGTTTTTTGTTTACCTCTACTGAACTTCTGATCTTCTTTTCTTTCTTTCTTGTCCTTTCACCTTTTTTTTCTTTCATTCTTCTTTATGTTACTTAATTGTTGTTCTACACATCCTCAGATAAACTCATAGTCGAATATTAGACCTTATCTCCCATTGTGTACACACTTAATCCACAAATTTATTACTCAATTCAAAACCTCTCAGACTTAAATTTTTTAATAGCAGTACTACCTCTTTATACCTATATAATATTTTAAGTATTTTTATTTTTAAGTTTTTCACATCTCCGTTATATCCCACCCCTTCTCTCATTATATTCACTTTCTTCCCTGAATAGATCTAAAACAAAGCTCCAACAAAGAAATTGAAGCCATCAAAGCTGACCAACTAGAAGGAAAAGAAATTAAAAACAAAGTAGAAAGTCTTGACAGCAGGTTAGACCATGCAGAAGAGCGAACCGCGGGGATTGAAGACAGCCTAGATATTATAGAGAAAGAACACAAAACCATCCAAGACAAGTCCAAGAAATATGATCGATCTATCCAACAGTTGGAAGACACCATCAGAAGGCCTAATCTAAGGATAATGGGTGTAGAGGAGCTCCTAGAAACAGAAGTTAATGGTCTAGGAAATTTGTTTAACAGGATCCTAGCAGAGAACTTCCCACACATGCAAAAAGATAGGCCTATTCAGATACAAGAAGCTTTTAGAACTCCAAATAGACCAGACCACAATAGGACATCCCATCGGCACATTATAATCCACACAGGATCAACTCAGACCAAGGAAAGGATCCTTAAAGCTGTCAAGGAGTAAAGATTAATCACTTATAGAAAGGAAACCAATTAGTATCACCTCAGATTTCTCAGCAGAGACAATCAAAGCAAGAAGAGCCTGGAATGATGTATGCCACCCCCTAAAAACAAACAATTATCAACCAAGAAAACTGTACCCAGCTAAACTCTCTTTCATAACTGAAGGCCAAATGAAAACCTTCCAGAGCAAAGAAAAATTGAAACAATATATCTCCAGAAAACCAGCCCTACAAAATTTCTTAAAGATGTCCTACACATAGAAAACCAACATGACCACAATAAAGGCCAAGAAATTGCACCCAAACTGAGAATCTAAAAACCATAGGAAGAACCCAGTTTTCACAGCCCCCAAGAACGTGGATAACATGGCAGGAACTCCCAAATACCTCTCAGTCCTATCTCTTAACATTAACGGACTTAACTCTCCAATTAAGCGACATAGACTGTCTTGTTGGATTAAAAAACAAGATCCTTCTATCTGGTGCCTTCAGGAGTCACATCTTGCCCGCAAAATAAACACATTTTCAATGTTAACGGCTGGAACAAAATCTACTAAGCAAACGGCCCCCATAAACAGTCGGGAGTTGCAATCCTAATATCAGATAAAATAGACTTCAAATTAAAATTCGTGAGAAGAGATAAAGAAGGTCGCTACATACTAATTAAAGGATCTCTCCTTCAGGAGGATATTACAATTCTAAATATCTACTCGCCAAACAATGGAGCACCCAAATTTATCCAAGAAACACTACTTTCCCTTAAATCCCATATAACTCCAAAGACATTAGTTGTTGGGGATTTTAACACACCACTCTCCCCACTAGAGAGATCAGCTCGGCAAAAACTCAACAGAGAAACTGCAGATCTAAACAATTGCATAGACCAAGTAGATTTAACAGACATCTACAGAATATTTCACCCAACAGCATCAGAATACACATTCTTCTCAGCAGCACATGGAACACTTTCTAAAATAGAACACATTTTAGGCCACAATGCAAACTTGTCAAAATTCAGAAACATTGAAGTTATACCTTGCATTCTCTCTGACCACAAGAGAATAAAATTAGAACTCAACACCAAAAGCTACCAAAGAAAGTCCGGTAACACATGGAGGCTGAACAACATAGTGCTGAATCACGAGTGGGTCAAGGTAGAGATTAGAAAGGAAATCCAAATGTTCATGTTATTCAACAAAAACGAGCACACAAATTACCAGCTCTTCTGGGACAAAGCAAAGGCAGTACTCAGAGCTAAGTTTATAGCTCTGAGTTCCTACAGCAAAAAATTGGAGAGATCTGAAACCAACAATTTAATGAGACATCTGAACCTCCTTGAAAAAGAGCAGCAAGATAAACCCCAATCCAGTAGATGGAAAGAAATAATAATTAAAATTAAATCAGAATTAAATGAATTAGAATCCAAAAATACTATAGAAAGAATCAACAAAACAAAGAGTTGGTTCTTCGAAAAAATTAACAAAATTGACGGACCCTTAGCAAATCTTATCACAAAAAGAAGAGAACACACCCAAATAAATAAACTCAGAGATGAGAATGGAAACATCACCACAGAAAAAATCAATATTCAGAACATTATAAGGGAATACTTCGCAAAACTTTATGCAAATAAGTTTGAGAACTTGGCAGAAATGGACTTTTCCTAGCAAATATTGACATGCCAATACTAAACCAAGATGAGTTAAGCCATCTTAACAGGCCCATATCAAGCATTGAAATAGAAACAGCAATAAGAGAAGTCCCAGCTGAGAAAAGTCCAGCATCATATGGTTTTACAAAGGAATTCTAAAAGGCCTTCAAAGCAGAGCTCACACCAACACTCCTCCAACTCTTCAATGAAATTAAAAGGGAAAGTTCACTGCCAAACATATTCTATGAAGCCATCATCACCCTCATCCCAAAACCAGGCAGGGACTCATCAAAGAAAGAGAATTATAGGTCCATTTCTTTGATGAACATTGATGCAAAAGTTTTCAACAAAATTTTGGCCAATCAACTTCAACAATTCTTCCAAAAAATCATACACCATGATCAAACAGGATTCATTTCAGGGACGCAAAGCTGGTTCAATATACGCAAATCAAATAATATTATTCATCACATCAACAGGAGCAAGGATAAGAACCACATGGTTATCTCAATAGATGCAGAAAAAGCTTTGACAAGATCCAACTACCCTTTAGGATAAAGGTTTTGGAAAAATTAGGAATCCATGGAACATTCCTCAACACAATAAAGGCTATATATGGCAAACCTACAGCCAGCATCATACTTAATGGTGAAAAACTAAAGTCATTTCCTCTTAACTCAGAAACAAGACAAGGATGCCCACTCTCTCCACTTCTCTTCAATCTAGTATTAGAACGCCTAGCTACAGCAATAAGACAAGATGAAGACATAAAGGGGATCCAAATAGGGAAAGAAGAATTAAAACTCTCCTTCTTTGCACATGACATGATCTTTTATTTAAAGAATCCCATAGACTCCTCTCCCAAATTACTCAAGCTGATTCAAAACTTTGGCAAAGTAGCAAGGTATAAAATTAGCCCACCAAAATCAATGGCTTTTCTGTATGCCAACAATGAGAAAAGTGGGGCTGAAATTAGGAAACAACTCCATTTGTAATAGCCCCACAAAAATTAAAATACCTAGGAATTTACTTAACCAAAGAAGTGAAGGATCTCTATAATGAAAACCTTAAAAACTTGAAAAAGGATATCAAAACAGAACTTAGAAAATGGGAAAAACTCCCATGCTCCTGGATTGGAAAGATTAACATCATAAAAATGGCAATACTTCCCAAGGCTATCTACAAATTCCATGCGATACCTCTCAAAATTCCAACCTCATTCTTCAAGGAAATAGAAGAGGCAATCCAAAAATTCGTATGGAACAATAAAAGACCCAGAATAGCAAAAACGCTCCTCAACGGAAAGAACACTGCTGGAGGAATATCAATACCAAATTTCAAACTCTACTATAAATCCATAGGAATCAAAACAGCATGGTACTGGCACAAGAACATACCTCAGGAACAATGGAATAGAATTGAAATCCCAGAAATGAACCTACAGACCTATAGCCATCTAATCTTTGATAAGGGAGCTAAAAAAATAGAATGGAAGAAAGACAGCCCCTTCAGTAAATGGTGCTGGCAAAATTGGTTAACTACTTGTAGAAAACTAAACCTAGATCCTTATATATCACCCTGCACCAGAATCAACTCCAAACGGATCAAAGACCTCGGAGTCAAAGCAGCCACTCTGAAAACATTACAGGATGGAATAGGAGAATCCCTAGGTCTCCTTGGCGCAGGCCGAAATTTTCTGAATAGAGACCCGGAAACACAACTAATCAAAGAAAGCTTGGACAAATGGGATTGCATGAAGTTGCAGAGCTTCTGCATGGCAAAGGACATAGCTATAAAGATCAGTAGAAAGCCCACAGATTGGGAGAACATCTTCACTAGTCATACAACGGACAAGGGTCTCATATCTAAAATATAATTGGATCTCAAAAAATTAAATACCCCAACAACAAATCCTCAATGAAACAACTGCCCAATAAATAAGTGGGCAAATGACTTAAAGAGAAACTTCTCTGAAGAATAAAGAAGAATGGCCAATAGACACATGAAGAAAAGCTCAACCTCTCTAGCCATAAAAGAAATGCAAATCAAAACAACATTGTGATACCACCTCACACCAGTTGGAATGGCAAAAATCAAGAACTCTAACAACAACAGTTGCTGGAGGGGATGTGGACAGAAGGGAATCTTACTTCATTGTTGGTGGTAGTGTAAACTTGTTCAACCACTTTGGAAAGTAGTATGGAGGTTCCTCAAGAGACTCCACATAGACCTCCCCTATGACACAGAAATCCCACTTTTGGGCATTTACCCAAATACTTACAAACATGACCACACTAAAGCTACCAGCACAACTATGTTTATTGCAGCATTATTTACCATAGCTAAGATATGGAACCAACCCAAATGCCCCTCAGTAGATGAATGGATCAAGAAACTGTTGTATATATACAGAATGGAATTCTATGTCTCCATCAGAAAGAATGACATTGCCCCATTTGTCAGGAAATGGAAAGACTTGGAAAAAATTATATTAAGTGAAATAAGCCAAGCTCAAAGAAACATAGGTCCCATGATTTCCCTTATTTGCAATATCTAGTATATATATGAGTCAATCAGAAAAAATCAGATAAGTTGATGTTAGGAAAATGAACCCTTAGATCTGTATTTAAATGCTTTTTATTCTTTCATGCATTTGTTTCTAAAGCATTTATAAGGTTATTTCTTTGTTGCTTTGTATTTCCTGCCCCCACAGTATAACCCCTGTTTTCACTGCATTTGATGTCGGTATAGTTTGTGGAGGGGAAGGGGACAAACAATTTGTTTAAATAAGGATACAGGGGACCCGTTGCAACAATGAGAAGTACAAGTTGTCATGTTGAAAATGAACTTTACAACTTTGTTGAGGGTTGAGGTGGATTGGGTGGGAGGCTGGGGGGGAGGCTGGGAAGGGATGGGAAGGGTAAACAAAGGAGGAGGCTACAATGCTTGATAAGAAATGTACTCACTATCTTGCCCATGTAATTGTAAGCCCTCTGTACAGTATTTTCACAATAAAAATAAGAAATAATTTCATGACTAGTTACATCCTGGTTGTACCAAAGAAAATCTACTCCCTATTCTAAAACACATATCAATTTAATGGATATTAGTATAATTAGTATAAATTATGTGTGCATAACCTATATAATGTATTCTATTACATAACATATAAATCATATGTTTATAATATATGTATCATTATTGATCTTCTAGAATATATTATTCATAGTAGTATTATACTGTGAATGATACAAGGAATGACAAATTTATTTAAATAAATATAGTTGTATGTTTCCTTCACATAATTTGTTTTTGTGCCAGTACTGAGACTTCAACTATAGTCTGGGTGTTGTCCCTGAGCCATTTTGCTCAGACTGGTTTCATATAACTATCTTCAAATCTCAGCCCATATGCATCTGGGATTACAGACATGAGTCATGTTATATTTTTTAATTCCATCCTTGGCATGTTCTTACACAATTATTTTTGAATATTAAATGATAGTATGATATTACATTTCTAAACCAATTCAGAATAAATAACTATTTATCGGGTAAAACTATATGTTGCTATCGAAATTGTAAGGACCCTACTTTACTATCAATTTTCAAAGATATTGCTAGTTTAATTCCTGGACAGACAAGTAGAAAAATTAAATTTTGTGTGCATAGTATATGCAGTGTACTATGTTACATAACATATAAATGATATATTTATAATATATGCATAATTAGGTATATTTTATAATTACTATAAATAATATATATAAAACTGATTTTAATATTATTCTGTGAAGCATACAAGGAATGACAGCATCACTATCTTAACTGTATTCTTTTCAACAGTATGTAAACTATGCTATAAACATATATCTTCAAGAAAGCACACCTCTGTAATCCCATATTCACCTTCAAATATTCTCCACGTTGCTATGAACATCCTCTAAGATTGGCAACACTTATCCACAGAAAACAGTTTGTGATACTTTCTGAATAATGTTGCTTGTCCTCATCCCTATCAGCCTTTCAGCAATTTCAGTGAAGAGCATTTTCTCCTGCTTTGCCTATAGACAATACCATCTTTTGTTATTTCCCAGCAGAGAAATTGTGGCTAGCAGGGTTGAGCACTGATACATTCAGATGTTCTTCTGTTGTGAATTTTTCTTTTCTTTCTTTGCATAACGAAAAACATTTAAGGCAGTGTGTTTTGGTGTAAATAAAAACATACTAATTTGAAAATATTACAAATATTCGTTCTTTAAATTTTATTTTTAATTCAAATATAATAGGGGTGGTTTTAGTGGTGCATGCCTTTAAATCTAGCTATTTAGAAATCTGAAAACAGAGGATCATAGTTTTAAGCTAGACCAGGTAAATGGACCATTAGACACTTTTCTTCAACGAAGAACCAAAAAGCTAAAAGTGGAGCTGTGGCTCAAATGGAAGACTGACAGCCTGAGCACAAAAATAAAGTAAAAGAACCTAGGCCCCAAATTTAAGTCATCGTATTAGTACACATGTACTATATATTCTGTGAGATAATTTGTCAAAAACTGGTCATAAATTACATATGAGGTGTGAAAATGTATGTAAATCTGAAATGACCCCAAGGTATTTTGACAAGACAACTAAAAGAGATATCACTTAATCAAATAGTAATGAGGGATAGGTTTGTAGATAAAGATCAAAGGTCACTTTGGAATCTTGAGTTTGTTAAAATCAGTAGCTAGGAGTTGTCAGTAGACAGGATGCTATTAAGGACTTGAATTAAAGAAAGAACAGAGCCGGAGGGGGGGGACAAAAAACAGAAATAATTACATGTACTCAGTGGTAAAATCATGAGAATGAAGATTACAGAACTACGCCCTGGGATACACAATATGTAAAAGATGACAAATGAAAAACAGTAATCAGTATGTAATGCAGACTTATATAGATACGTATTTTTAATGTTTAATTGCTATGAAATGATTGTGTGATGACCTAAAATTTAAGAAATTGGTAAGTTCAACTAACTCTTGGGCCAACCGTCAGAGATATTTTAAGTAAAATGGGGCCAGAGTAGTGTGTCTTGATTTGCCAAAGTGAAAACAGGTCAATATTTGGAAAGCCATTTTTTGTACATGTGGTTGGAGTGACAAATAATGGTTTGTTCAAGTGTCAGTAGAAGGGTACAGTTTTAGCACAATGATAGAAATCTTTCAAGGATCTGGCAGATTTTCCTACTGTCTTCAATTTCCTTTTTTTTCTGAGAACTAAAATAGCATTACTGGAAGCCAGTCCTAAATTGTACCTTTGTCAAGTTTTCAGATATTCAGTCCATCACATGCCCAAATAATAGAGAATGGGAACAGGTATACATTGTGCACTCACAAGTCTCTGGACTTTCTCGAAGAGCCTTCTGCCATTGTGGGATGGATAGGGCAGGGTAATTTACAAAGTATCCATTATAGATTGAAAGTATTCTGCTAAGTTGACACCTGAGATATCGGATGTTTTAACTGCATTGTATTGATTTTTATGAATCAGTTAATCAGATTCTTTATAATATATGATTTTACTAGACTGTGAAATGCATGTTTGTTCTATTTCCTTTGTATAATATATAGTATGTTTTGAAATTTTTTATAAATCATTCACCTTTTTATTTTTTTTCAATATGAATTACTCTTAGTTCTCAAGAGTGGGGAAATGCACAGGAACTTTGTAACTTGAAGTCATATGTGTCATGTGTCATATCATATTTTCCTTGTAGAGAGTTGGTAATAAATTATATGTAATTTATTTTTCATTTTTATTTATTGTCTATTGCAGAGTTTGAACTCAGGGCCTGGGCACTGTTCCTGAGGTCTTTGACTCATCGAGCCACAGTATCAATTTTAGTCTTAATGATTAATTTAGATAAGTGTCTCACGGGAACTTTTCTTCCCAAGCTGGCTTTGAACTGTGATCCTCAAATATCAGCCTCCAGATTAGCCAAGATTATAGGCATGAGCTACCAGCACCTAGCTATATGTAATTTAAACTGTAGTTTTCTTCAAGTGTTTCATCCTACATTGAAGTTATTTTTCTTACAAATTTTCTAATAAATATATAATCCATTCAATTTTGAAAATTACTGCTGTATCTCCCACTTATTTGTGGCATTTCTGAAATCCAAGTTCCTCTGTGTGTCAGGGTGGATACTGTTGCCTATGACAAGTATTATTGTTGAATACATAGCATCTGGCTACTTAGAGAGCAAAGGATGTGAAGCTACAGTAGTCACATAAAGAACTTCCAGGACAATTAAAGGGCAAATCATGTATTCTCTGTGTAGGTGAATAGGGCACATAGAAAAAAAAGTCTTATACTTGAAAGTGATTGAGTGTGTGTGCACATAGTTTTTCACTTATTTAACTGTTGCTATAGATTTACACATTCACTAGTATAAAACAATATTTCATATATATATATATATATATATATATATATATATATATATATATATATATGTACATGCAGATCACAGTTTCCAAAATCCAGAGAACCACCTCCATGGGTATCGCATTCCTATGTTGCTTTGTCCAGTGGTAGAGAAATTACTCAGAGATTCAAGCATATATCTTTCAATATGTTGCTTGTTCCTAACACTAAAATTAGGAAGTCTGTTAATATATAACATAGGTTATATTATAATATATTTAAAATATCATATATAATGCATTTGTATATTATATATATTATTTATAATATCTGACAGTATTATAAATTTATAAGGAAAAATACAATAAACGTATCAATGTCCATACTTTTCTAGCCATGATTAGGTTCAGTAGAGTTAGGTGCATTACATCTCAACAAGGAAAGTCTACTTAAATTCTGATGACGTTGAGCTAGATAAGGAGAATTCCTGTAAATGAAGCCTTGCCTCAATTTTGAGAAAAGATAAGTTTGGAAGCTTTTTTTCTGTTTTTTGGGGGGAGGGGGTTTCTTTCACCGGTCATGGGGCCAAAACTCTGGGCCTGGTTGCTGTCCCTCACCTCTTCATCTCAAGGCTAGTGTTCTACCAGTCCAGCCATAGCGCCACTTCTGGCTGAGGAATCAAACTCAGGGCCTTATGCATGCAAGGCAAGCACTGTAACCACTGAGCAACCTTCCCAGCCCAAGTTTGGTAGTTTTCCAGAGAGGAATTTGGCATTTGCTTTGCATCCTTGATTAGTAATGAATAGGTATTATTTTGCTCCAAATTTTGTCTCCTTTTATGTTCCCTAAACAGTTACACAGGATCATCATTCCATCACATATATTTAAGTCCTTCTTTTATTTCTTTTTATCATTATTGTTTTGTTGGTGTTGTTTTGCTGATCCTGTATCTTGAACTCAGGGGCTAGGCAGTGTCCCTGAGCTCCAGGCTAGTGTTATACAACATGAGCCACAGCACCACTTCTGACTTTTTTTGCCTGGGCTTCATTTGAATCATAATACTCAGATCTCACCCTCCTGGGTAGTTTGGATTACAGATGTGAGCCAACAGTGCCCAGTAATCCTTCTCTTTTAGGTATTATTCTAAAAGCCTCCTATCCAAGGTCACTCCTAAGATAGTAAATGGACCTATGCCAATAGTTCCTTCACACTCTCATCTCCTGTAATCGCTATGGTGTGTCTTTTCCATCTTATCTTGAACCTACTTCACTGTTCTGTTCCTAACCCATGGTTCTAGGTGTGTCACAAATAATTACCTAAATTTAGTAGCTCTAAACCCTGAATCAATCAATTATTAATTTCATTTAATTTTTTCCAATATGATTGTTTTTCAGCACAAATCTGAGCTTATACTAATTATGCCAACTGTCTGGTAGCTCCATTGTAACTTCACTTTATTCTGCTTAACCAGAAATGGAGAAGTAGAGACTGACCACAACACATTTGCATCTTTCTCAATGAGCAGTGAATGGCAGGGGAGTATTTAAGATGCTTCCCATGTTCTCAGTTAGCTAGTACCAGCTTGGATTCCAGCTCGAATCTTGATAAACAGATACAGAAGTTACATGTAGCCTATTATGCCAGATTAACAGATAGAGAGATAGATGAGAAAGTGGAAGGGCTTGGTGTGAAAGCCACAGGTTGAAAAGAAGCAGAATTCAAAGGCTGTGGAAATGAAGTAAGCTACATGGAGGGAAAAGGAGAGGCAGCTGAAGGTGATGACCACCTAGATAAAGAAGAAAGAGTAAGTTTGAGGCCACCTGGACATGAGAGTATCCCATCTGAGGTAGAACAGTCTGGCTGTCCAGAGCCAAAGAGAGAAGTTGGAGGAGCATCAGCAAGTGCTCTTGCCCATTTCTAAGGAGCTCCCAGAATGCCAGGGTAGAAATTGGTAGCTTCTCAGAACATTGCTGTTGAGCACATCTCAGATCCCTTTCTATCATGATAATTGACACTGGAGAGGAGCAGCAAGAGTTGTTTGAGGTGATTGCAACTCACTATGTGGAGCGTGTTCTGAAGCATTGTGGAGTGTGGTCTCTCAGGATGCTTAGGGCAAAGATAATATAGCTGGTGTCAAAGAATGCAATCTACTTGGAGTAGGTATTTATAGATGGCACGTGCCTGAACACAACAAGCTGATAATGAGCTTCTAGAGGTAGTTCCCTAAAGATCTAACAGCCAAAACTGGAGAGGCACACCCAGAGCTTTGAACCACATCAGCCCACCATTCCAATTGATTCTACCATAGTGCTGGCTACCCATTTTCACACCCATGACCTTGTTACCCTGATTGTGCCCCACAATCCCTCACAACTTTTACTCTTTCACTTTTTCGATGCTTTCTTGTCCTTGCTAAACAGTTTTGTATGTCTGTATTAGCTGTTGCTGCTACCCAATTTCCTGTCACTGCAACTCAGCAATTACAGTCACAATTACCATTTCCCTGGTATCCTAGTCTCTACTACTCTCTTCTGCTACCCATAATTCATAATACCATGGTTCCAGCCACCTGATCCCTGAAACCCTGTCTCTGATACCCCATCCCCAAACAAAGTAAGTGATGAGTGGTTACAGACAGTCGACTTGGATATTCCTCTTGCAGGCACAATTGGACAAGTAATTCCTCAGGTATTTAACACGAGGGACTAACTGGCAGTGGAAAGAAAAGACGTTACTCAGAGATGAATAAAATCCAAGGACATGACTTATAACTTGTTGCTAGGAAAAGAAGGCCCTAAGGTAAATGTTAATGAGAAAAGAAAATTTTACAAAAATTTTTGGGGATGATATAAACGGTTTAGCTTAATCTCTTCTACTAGTGGTCTGAATTATTTTATGACATAGATATGTAACTACTTTGTATTTTAAAAGTTATATGAAGATGCAATTTATGTGGTACTTATATTAATTGGTGGAATAGCTGCATAGGATCACATTAATGATATTCAATAGTTTATGCTCTGTGATATACTCATGAGCCTGCTTTTGGCAATATTAATTGAGTTTTCTAACAACAAATGGAATTTCGTTGTCAAATACTAAAAGGAGATTACGGATGCTGGTACCAAAATGAAAGCTGGAACAAGAAAACTGAATAAAGCTACAAGTTTGAAGAGAGAGGTCAGTGTCAGGGTTATGATAAAAGAGAAATTATTCACCATGGAATCTTGGAAGAATAGAATGTGTTTTGTTGACGTACTAGCTTTTAAAACATTCTTAGAAAGCAGAATATTGTTTTTTTTTCTTGCTATTTGGAACCTTTTTAATGAATGGTTTAAAAAATTATCAAAATAACTTTGAAAATTCACTGGTGTGAATTTTCTGATTAACCTACTCAAAGTTTCCTTGAGATGCAGGCAGGCCGCACTCCTTTTCTATAAAATTAATGGAATAAGCTTCCTTTGAATGTTTGAACAGTCCATGACACTTGTTCCAGAACAAGAAAAGATAGTAGAGAGAAAAAAAATAGGAAGGAGACTCAAGGCTGCTGAAATGAGCATATTTCCCATTTGGACTTTAATGGAATTTTCCCACAAAGAATAAGAATTTCATCTTAACATAAGAATTTCAAAAAGGATGTTCTACAGGATAGCTTCTAAATGTATTATTTAATGCTGTTGGATTACTTGAAAACAAAGGTTTACAGAAAACTTTAAATTTCAGAAAAACTGTAATGTTCCAATAAAGAAGTAGAAGAAAAAATAATTTTAAAATTCACGGTTCAAAGCAAACCCTAGCAAGAAAGTCTGAGAGTCGCTTATCTAGAAACAGTAAGTGGCACAGTGGCTCAAGTGGTGGAGTGCTTCCCTGGAGCTGAAGAACTCAGGGATATGTTACACCCTGGTCCTGATTTCAATCCCTATGACTGACAAAAATAAATTTTAAAGAATTAAACATTAGGGCCGGGAAGGAGATTCAGAGTCTTGCATGCATGAGGTCCTGGGTTCAATTCCTCAGCACCACATAAGCAGAGAAAAGTGGAAATGGTGCTGGGCTCAAGTGGTAGAACACGAGCCTTGAGCTGAAAAGCTCAGGGACAGCACCCAGACCCAGAGTTCAGGCCCCCTACCACAACCACCAACAATAACCAATTAAAGTATCAAATAATCTGAAGATGATGTCCAGAAAAATGAGTGTCACATTATCCGTTTACATGACTTAGTGACTTGAAACCTAGTTTACCAGGGGAGGTGGTGGGCAATTTTGTGTGCCAAAACCTGCAAAATTATTTTGTACTTTCCCAAGGAGGAAGAAAGGAGAGAATGTGGGGAGGAGGATAGGTGTTTAGTGACCTTGCCTTTTGGTTCAGTGATTGTTTTCTGGAGAGAAATTCTGCTTGCAATCCTAGTTGCATTGGGAATTAAGAAGCCATGTCCTGGAAGTGCTTTTGTCCTTTCCTTGGCCTGGTTCCAACCACCACTGGATAACCCAAGTCACAGTTCATGACCAAGATGCCTTGAAGACTACTGATCCACTGGGAAGGTGGACTTAACCACAGCCAGAAAAGGCTTATCATCATCTTATATGGTCATATTCGTAGCATTTGATCTTCTCTGTTTGTCTTAGATATGTACTAGTCCTTGCAAACAAGGGAAACCATGGAACCTATGTTTCTTTGGGCCTGGATTACTTCACTTAATATCATTTTTACCAAGTCTTCCCATTTCCTAACAAATGGGGCAATGTCATTCTTTCTGATGGAGGAATAGATTTCCATTCTCTCTCTCTCTCTCTCTCTCTCTCTCTCTCTGTCTGTCTCTCTCTCTCCATATATATATATCTCACATTTTCTTGATCCATTCATCTACTGAGAAGCATTGAGGTTGGTTCCATATCATAGCTATGGTGAATAATGCTGCAATAAACATGGTTGTGCTGGCAGCTTTGGAATGACCTACTTTGTGATCATTTGGGTAAATACACAAAAGTGGGATTGCTGGGTCATAGGACAGCTCTACATGGAGTCTTTTGAAGAACTCCCATACTGCTTTCCAAAGAGTTTAAAGAAGGTTGTACTCCCATCAACAATGCAGTAGGGTTCCGTTTTAGCCACATCCCCTCCAACAACTATTGTTATATTTCTTGATTATAGTCATTCAAACTAGAATGAGGTGCAGCCTCAATCTTGTCTTGATTTGCATTTCTTTTTTCTAGAAAAGTTTAGCATTTCTTCATGTGTCTAATGGCCATTTTTATTTCCTCTTCAGAGAAATCTCTCTTTATGTCTTTAGCCCAATTAGTTATGGAGCAGTTGTTTCTTTGAGGATTTGTTTTTGGGGAGATTTAATTTTTTGACTCCTAAGTATATTTTAGAGATAAGACCTGGTCCATTTTATGACTTGTGTATATCTTCTCCCAGAACATAGGCTTTCTATTGATATTGCTAGCTATGTCCTTTGCCTTGCAGAAGCTCTGATGTTTCATGCAATGTCATTTGTCCAATATTTCTTTGATTACTTTTGTTTCTGGCTCTCTATTAAGAAAATTTCTTCCTGGGCTAAAAAGCCCTAGAGTTTCTCCTACTCCTTCATGTAATGTTCTCATGCTGTTTTTTATTTTGAGGTCTTGATCCATTTGGAGTTGACTCTCATGCAGGGAGATATAGCTTTAGTTTTCTAGTGGAGTTTAACCACTTTTGCCCACACAATTTACTCAAAAGGCTGTCTTTCTTCCATTGTATTTTTTTTAGCCCCTTGTGAAAGACTAGTTGGCTATAAGTCAGTAGGTTCATTTCTGAGTCTTCATTCCTATTGCATTGGTCCTCAGGTCTGTTTTTGTGCCATGCTGTTCTTTTACTATAGCTTTTTAGTAGAGTTTGAAATTTGGAAATGATATTGCTCCAGTACTGTTTTTTCTGCTAAGGATTGACAAACATACAGCTAGTACATACTTAATGGTGAAAAGTTAAAGCCATTTCTTATAAATTCAGGAATGAGATAAAAATATCTGCTCTCTCCACTACTCTTCAACTTAGTATTAGAATGATAGTTGGGGCAATAATAAAAGATGCAAATAAAGGAAATCCAAATATGGAAAGATGAAGTAAAACTCTTCCTCATTGCAAATGACATGATCTTGTATTTAAAGATCTGCATGGACTCAACTCTCAAATTACTTGAGCTGATCAGAAACTTTGGCAAACTAGCATAGTATAAAATTAACCCTCAGAATCCAATGCCTGTCCGTTATTCCAAAAACAATAAGAGTGCAGCTGAAATTAGGAAAGCAATTCCTTTTTAATAGCTGCACAAAAAATAAAATACCTAAGAGTTAACTTAAGAGATGAAGGACTTCTATGATGAAAACTTTAACAACCTGAAAAAGAAAATAAGAGCAGAACTAAGGAAGTGGGAAACCTCGAATGCTCCTGGACTGGGAAGATTAACCTCATGAAAATGGCAATATTCACAAAGGTATATACAAATTCAATGTGATACCTATCAATATACCAATCTCATTCTTCAGTGAAAGAGAAGTAATCCAAAAATTCATATGGAACAATGAAAGACCTTGAATAGCAAAGAAGTTTATTGTGATTCTCATTTTGTATTACCACTTTGATTCTACAAAGTAATCTATGGATTTTAACTTTCTTCCCTCCCTTTGGATAAAGTAATAAAAAAAATCCTGCTTCTAGCTCCCATGACATTTAAGTCTTAGGTCTGGAAAATTGTTACTAGGTAGTAAATTACTTAATTGTATTTTGAACCATAAAATATGCATATAAAAATAGCACATTTTGATCTCATGAGAAAATAGCCTTTTTCCCCCCCTAAAATTTATTTCCTGAAAGGCATTTTTAGAGTGAATCTATTTTCTTTTGTAGATGAAAGGCTTGTAGGAAACTATGTTCATAATCTGTCTCCTCCTCCCACAACTCAACACATAAAACACAAATTTCACAACGCATTTTTAAGCAACAATACAAAAACCAAACACTGGGAATGCTCAGATGCAGAATGTTTAACAAAATCCACAATATAACTCTGCTGTCTGAGGGAGGGGCTCTCTGTATAAATTAACATACAAACCCAAAAGAACAGCCAGGAATACCGGATGTGTGTGTCCCTGGCTGCTACTCCATGGACAAGGAGCATAGAAGGGCTTCCTGAGCATGCTGGAGAGGGCGTGGAGGAAAGTTTCCTTGCCAGCCTGAATACAAAAGTTGGTATCACCCCTCCTCGGCCTGTCTTTTTTGTCTTCTCCCCACAGTGGAGCAGAATCGTTCCCTGCTCCACGAAGGATAAATACTGTACAAGCTGATCCATAGAGTGACTTCTTTTCGGTCTGCACTCCTTCCTGGGTTGGCCACGTGGTGTGTGTGCTCCCAGAGGATGATCCTCAGGAACCAATTCCGTGGGGCAGGTGGGTGCTAGATGTGAGTCAGTGGCACTGTGTCATTCATTCAGCAGCCTCAGTGTTGCTTCCCTAGCCCAACAGCAGGTGCATCCTGATCTTCTCCCACAGTCCCAGGCAAGGTGCCCACAAGGGCCTGAATTGGGCAGGCTCCCACTGGGATCCTACTTCACCAGAGGGACAAGCATGCCAGATTCAGTGGCTGCTGCCTGAATTATTATTAGTCTATGGAGCAGTTTTAAACAAAGTGATACACATTACCGTATGATATATAATGATATATCCTTGAGGATCTAGTCTAAAATTATTAAACTTTAAACTAGCAAGAATGGATTTTATTGTTTATATTTATAAGGCCATAATGGCAAATGGAAATAAAAGTACAAAAAACTCTTATCCAAAAAACACATGATTAAATCTCAGAATTTGAAAAAAAATTGTATGTAAGTAGTGCAAATGAAGTTATCCTAGAATACTAAAATACACACAAAATATATTATATTAGTTACATTCAAAAGTAAAATAAGTAATTGCAGAGAGAATTCCTACTGGATAAAAATATTACAGTGTTTTAACAGGTTGAAGTGATATAAGTTATATATTTTGTTTTTATAAAACTTATTTATATTTCTCAGTTCTGTTTATCTCAGTGAAGGAAAATGTTAGACAGTAGAAATTATATGTGGCACCTCTTGCTTACAGTACCATGAAGGGGAATAGCACTTCCTAATGAAATCCTTGGATGAAACCCACACCCAGCCCATGTAGACCTATCAGATATCCATGTGGTGTCCCTGAGGGGGTCTAAGACACCGCATTGATGCTGCAGCAAGTGCAGCACTTGTTGCAGTAAGCTGTAGCCAACAAGGTTCCATCATTGACCAAACCAAGTAATCCAGACTCAGGTGCCAAAGCCATGGGGATAGGCAGGGAAGACCCCTGGTTCTGCTTTCCACCTGTGCAGCCTACATTGCCAAGGCCAAATCCATTCCCCTGCTTTGGAGACCAACGATGGTAGAGGGTGAGCCATTGACTCCAAAAAGAGCATCCCTCGAATGGCACCCAGAGCTGAGCCCATGTGGACCAGAAGGACGACGGAGGAGGTTACACAGCAAACCCAAAGGGGCTTCGTGCCCCCGGTGCTGCAGCTAATACTGTGCAAGTCCAGGTTCCTCTGGCAGTGATGGGCATATGCAGGGATGGCCCTGTACCCCAGTCCACAGGGACCAGAAAATGGAGGCCCATAGAGATGATGAAGGGGATCCAAGTTGCTGAGCTTCTGCAGCTTTCACAAGCCCACTGGCAGAGGGGCTAGCACATGGCTCCAGTCCCCAGATGAACTTAAAGCCTGATGAGGTGAACCAAGGTTGAGCTGCCTGGCCCCAAGGCCCAGCCTTCCTTCTCACATGGACTGTACAGTGTACAAACATAGTGTCCCTCCACCCCATACCCATGGGTGTAGACCCAATAACAGAGTCTCCCTGGGATGGCACTCGCACCCAGGACCACTGCAGAGCAGTACCAGCACAAATGGAGGAGAGGGCATCAGTGGACTCAATTCCAGCCCCATGGCTGCCAGCTCCTGGGTGAAATGGAAAAAATGAGACTGGGAAGTTAGGTGGGCAGGGTGGGTGCGGCTCATCTGACAATGCTGGGGAGTATGCACACACATACACTCACTGCACATCCACTGCAAGGGAAGGGGCCACACTTCTCAACGGGTGATCTGAAGAGGCACCCACAACCACAGAGACTACAGGAATGGATGCTCACATGGGGACTTGGAAAGGGCTCCAGGGCACAGCCTTGGAGCACTGAACAACTGGCACATAAAAGAAAAGACAAAAAAAACGAAAAGCATCAACTAAGACTTTCTTTCTGAATTAAGGAAGGTTGCATTTAGTTCTTTCCCATGTTTGATTCATGAAAAAGAAATTCTGACGTGTTCTGTAAAACACCAAACTCAGGATTTCATCTGAATTTCTCACTGAAGAATGAATAAAATAACCGAGCAACAAGTAAATACGCATATTGTCACTGTGCTATCTCTCTCTGATCAGAAATTAATCCTGCCATGCACATGCAGATCACATATGCAAAACGTTTTCCAACAATTCTTGTTGTTATATTGCATTCATCTTCCTCCTCCTGCCTCCTCTCCTGCTCCGCTTCCCCAGGGTAATGTACCCCTCTTGCTTCTCTCCTCCCCTCTACTTTTTCCCTCTCCCCTCCTTTTCTCCCTCCTGCTATGCCCTTCCTCCTTTCTTACCCCTTCCTCATCCTTTCCTTTCCTCTTTCTCCTACACTTTCACTTTCTTCTACTCCTTTATGGTCCTGGGGGTTGGACACACACTAAGCAGATGCTCTGCTGCTCACTACAGGCCTCCAGTTTGGACTTCATTTCAATGACTCTCTATTTCTTTGCTGCAAACCCAGCAAAGACTTTTGACTCAGGATTTAATTCATTGTACATATTCTACATCATCAATATGTTCTACTTCATACATTGTGGCTAATAGTTTTTTATTATGTTTTTGGCTTCAGTTAAACTCATTATAACAATGTGTTTGAAGGCAATCTAATGTGATCCTGTTACTTCCACATTAATGAACCGGTTACTTTGTATCTAGTAAAAGTACTACATATTGCTCCCAGTTTAATGAACTGTCACTTTGTGGTGGTAGCACTCACAGAAACACTAACACAAGGATTGCTGGGAATCAGAAGATTAAGTCCTGACAGGAAAATCTATGAGATATGTATCTCAAATTAACTACTAAAAAGCCAGAAGAAAACCTATGGCTACGAAGTTTAGTGCCATACTTGCATAGAATAAGCTGATGACAAGACCCAGGCCTGATTTGAAGACCTGTGGTGGGTGCACACACACACACACACACACACACACACACACACACACACACACACACACACACACACACACAAATTTCCCGGCTAGAGCAAGTAGAATATCTGTTTTCCCAATAACATGTTTGAGTTTTTATCCATTGTGTTTGGATATTTTTGAAAACTTTATCATCAACTTACCTAATTTTAATAAACGACACCCTGTTCACTATTCTTTAATCCTGGTTGGAAACTATTTTAAGACACATTTTTAGGTAGAAAATTAAATTTGTTTTCAAAATCGTGACTGTCTTGGTTTGTAAGAATGAAAGAATTCTGCCTTTAATTCATTAGTTCATAAATTAGAAAAGTAACCCTAACCCTAGAACCAATTGCATTTGGATTCTAAAAGCCACACAAATATATTAGATTTATTAATCCCTTCTTTGATTCAACTCATCTTTCTTAAAATAGTTTGCTCAATATTTTTTTATTTTTCTAATCTGAGCCCTAACTGGAACATTCAGGAAAAGCTGTGATAATGGAAGTACAATGTATTTCTAATATCTTTTCCTGAATTCCTAGAACCTAAAATAAGTTCAAATTTACTAAACATTTATCCCATTTTTTTCCTTTTTGTTGGTAGTGGGGCATCATTTCTGGGCCTGGGTACTATCCCTGAGTTCTAGGCATGGGCACAATCCCTGAGTTCTTTAACTCAAGGTGTGCACTTTACCTCTTGAGACACAGCACCACTTTCTTGTTTTCTGGTGGTTAATTGGAGATAAAATTCTCACAGACTTTCCTGCCTGGGATGGCTTTGAACTGTGATCCTCAGAAATGAGATTCCTGAGTAGCTAGGATAATAGGCGTGAGCCACAAGTTTAATCCATTTCTTTACTCTATTCTCAACCCCTTTTAACCAGAAACCAAATCTTAATCACAATCTGAGTTAACAACAAATGCTTAATGTAAGTAAAATTGTTTGGATTCTATTGACTCACTCATTTTTTTGCTTCTACTTCTTAGTGGAAAAGAAAGAAATGGAGCTTTTGCCTTTCTGAAGAAAAGAGAAACTTTTAGAACAACAAACAGAGAATGCTAGCACTGAACAATCAACCACTACATCATAATCCATTAGAGGATCATTAAGGATCAAGGAAAGGATTCTTAAAGCTGCTACAGAGAAAAGACTGATTATTTATAAAGAATATACAGTGAGATTAAATACAGATTTTTTAGCTGATATGGCAAAAATGGAGAGCCTGGCATGATATATAACAAACATTAAAGGTAAACAACTGCCAATCATTAATACGGTCTCAAGCCAATCTCCTTTACATTTAAAGGAAATATAAAAATATTTCATTACAAAGCAACTTAAAACAATGTATCTCCACCAAATCAGCAGGATAGAAGTTAATCAAATATATCCTACATAGAGAAGATCAAGAAGAACAGGAACTGATTACGTAAAATGCTCCCTATGAGAGAACAAAGTAAATATATTAAGAGTAGATGAGGCACAGCTCCTAACAGCAGATGTATAACATAGCAGGACTTATCAGGCAATTCTCAGTCTTAGCTCTCTACGTCAATGGACTTAAATTTCCAAATAGAAGACATAGATTAAATAGTAGTAACAAAAAACAAGTCGCATCCATCTAGCATCTACAAGAGACATATTTTATTGACAAAAACAAACACATACTCAAACTGAAAGGCTGGAAGGAAAATTTTCAAGCAAATGGACACCATAAACAGGCTGCAGTAGAATTACTAACGTAAGATAAAATAGAATTAAATTAAAATTAGTACAAAGAGACATTACGTATTGATAAAGACAACTCTCAATTAGGAGACTATAACAAGTCTAAATATCAATGCCCTTAATCCTGGAGCATTCCACATCATCAATCAAATATTACTTAACATAAAAATAAATCTCAACACATCATTGTCATCCATGAATGACCTATCCAGGAAAAATTCAACCAAGAAACTGCAGACCTAAATAACTACATTGACCACCTAGCCCTAACAGACATCTACGGAATATACATTCATCATCAGAATATACATTCTTCACAGCAGCTCATGGAAGATTCTCCAAAATAGAACCTATCCTATGTCACTCAGAAATTCTGTCCAAATTGAAAGAAAAATTAATTGAATTCCCATATCTTGTCAGACTGTAACATAATAAACTTAGAATTAAACAGCTAAAGCAAAAAAAATTTGTCAAACCTATGAAGACTGAATAACACGTTGCTGAATGACCAGTGGGACACTGAAGGGATTAGATAACAACTGAAAGTTTCTGGAATTTAACAAAAAAGAACACACAAAATAATAGCTTCTCTGGGACACAGGAAATGCAGTACTTAGAGGAAAATTTATAGCGCTGAGTGCCTACATGAAGCAATTGGGGAAATCCCAAATAAATATTTTAATTATGTACCTCAAACTACTTGAAAACAGGAGCAAGCCCTAACCCAAAGCAGTAGACAGAAACACATTTTTAAAAATCAGAACTAAATAGACAAAATAAAACATAGAAAGAATTACAAAAAAAAAAAAAACAGAGTTGGTTTTTTAAATAAATTAACAGACTTGACACAACCATACCAAATCTGACTAAGAAGAGAACTTATATAGATAAGTAAATAAAAAAGCCAGCAGATTGGGAGAAGATCTTTAATTGCTCTCCAACACACTATGGCCTCATATCTCAAATATATTTGGAGCCCCAAAAGTTAACTCCCCCCCCAAATAAAAACAAATCCTCAAAGAAATAACAGCTCTCTTAATAAGTGGGCTAAAGATGTAAAGAGAGACTTCTCTGAAGAAGAAATATGCATGGCCAATAGACGCATGAAGAAATATGCAACATTTCTGGCCATAAAAGAAGTGCGAATCAAAGCAACATTGAGCTTCCACCTCACCCCAGTTAGAGTGACCACTATGAAGAAAACTAAACATAACAGATGCTGGGCTGGTGGGGATGTGGCCAAAAAGGAACATTACTACAGTACTGGTGGAAATGTAAACTTCTTCATATACTCTGTAAAGAAGTATGGAGGTTCCTCAATAGAGCTCCGCTATGAGCCAGCCATGAGAGATCAAGAAAATGTCACATACGTTCACAACAAAACTCTATGCTTCCATCAGAATGAATGGCATTGCCCCATTTGTAAGAAAATGGAATCACTTCGAAAATATAATAAGTCAAACAAGCAAGACCCAAAGAATCATAGGCCACCGATTTTCACTCCTTTGGAAACACTAGAATATGTCTACGATATTCACAATAGCTCAAAAGCAATATGCATATCACCATATAAAATGATGCTTATCGAAAGGAGATCCAAGAAATGGATACAAGATGCTTGTATAGTGAGCTGTTTTTGGTTATTTCTATTTAGTTTTTACCCTTGTATTCACTGTTTTTTATTTCTGTACCCTTTGTCTTACACATGTTTATCTGATTTGGGGAAGGGGAGAGAAATCACAGAAATGGTGGGACAAAGATTAACCAAAGCAAAAGTGATATACACAAGACACTATGTTAGAAATGAACTTTACAACTTTAGGGGAGTGGGATGTCAGGGTTAGGGGAAGCAGGAAAAAATGGGGAAGGGTTAACATTTAAAAAATATACTGATTACTTATGTAATTGTAACGACCCTTCTGCATATCACTTTCATAATAAAAAAATAAGAGGACTCACTCAAATAGAGAAAATTAGAGACAAAAATGAGACAACACAACAGATATAAGCAAAATTGAGAATGTTATAAGAGAGTACTTTGAAAACCTTATGCCAATAATCTGGAGAATCCTGGAGAAATTGATGCTTTCCTATACTGAATCTGAAGTAAGAAATAACACATAAGAAGTAATGAAAATTAAATGTCAATAAACCACTTCCCATTCCAGAAAAAGCTAGGACTCAATGAATTTACCATGAAATTAAGTCCTGCAAAGAACTTACAATACGCAGGTCTAACTCTTCAATGGAATGGAAAGGGAAATGGAATTATCAAACACATTCTATGAAGATAGAATTAGACACTTCCCCAAATCACATAGGGACTCACTAAAGAAAGAGAACTTTTTGATAAGCATTAATACAGAACTTCTTAATAAAATTCTCACCAGCCAATTTCAGTAACTAACAAAAAAGCCAGATGGTATGATCAATTATCATCCTAGGATACAATTTGATTAAAAATTCTTGTCAATAACCATAGCACAAACCATCAGCAGAAGCAGGGATGAGAAACATATGATCATCTATATGGATATAGAAATAGCTTTCAAAAACCTCCAATACCCCTTTTTGATTAAAAAAGTCTGAGAAGCTAGGAATGCATGGAACACTCCTCAGTATAATACAGAGTATGGTTATGATAGAGATAATTAGCATTTACCTAATGGTGGAAGCATTAAGACATTAAAATCATGAATGAGACAAGGATGTCCACTCTCTACTACTCTTCAAAATGGTAGCGGACTTTCTAGCAAGAGCAATTGGAAAGAGAAACAAAAGGGGGATACAAATAGGGAAAAAGTAAAACTATCCCTTTTTACAGATGAAATGATCCTGTATTTAAAAGTCCTTATAGCTTCCTCCCTCAAGTTAGTAAAGGTGATGCTAACCTTCAGCTATGTAGCACGGTATAAAACCCACAAGAATCAGTAGTTTTTCTGTGTTACCGACAAAGGGAAGAACCAACCTGAAATCCAAAATACAACCTCATTAGCCTCAAAATCAAATCTAAACAAAACAAAACAAAACAAAACAACAACAAAACTAGGAATTAATTAATTTAACTAAAAATGTGAAGGAACTCTACTGTGAAAACATTAAAATCTAAAAAGGGAAATTAGAACGGCCATTATCAAGAAAACTAGCAATAGAAAATGCTGGCATGAATGTAACCAATTGGGAACTCTATTACACTGTTGATGGGAAACTAAACTTGTTCAACCACTGTGGAATGCAGTACGGAGTTTCTTGAAAAGACTAAACATAGATTTCCCTTTAGACCCAGTAATTACCCTCATTGGCAGTAACCCAATAAATAACAAACAAGCTCACATGAAAGCTACCAGCACAACCATGTTCAGGGCCCAGGCCCAGAGTTCAAGGACTGGAAAAAAAGTTACCACTGCTGGTATTTGTTTCTGCAAATATGAACCTTTTGTCATAGGATACCAAATCATTCTATTTGCAGTAGATAGAATAGCCCAGGTTGGCTTTGAACCGCCATCCTCAGACCTTAGCTTCTTGAGTAGGTAGGGTTACAGCTGTGAGCCACTGGCACCAGGCTAAAAATGGGGGATTTTTAGAAAAGAAAATCCACCTCATTACCTGTTTATAAACCTCAGAAATCATTATTAGAATACTTCACCCTCTACTCATTTCATCAGACATTTGTAAATTTTCTCTTTTCCTTCATGTGGAACTACTGTGGTCAATATTAACTCAGCTGTGGGACTGGATAAATAGTATGGTAATTGCTAGCACCTAAATCAAGAACTGTTAGATCAAAACAAATGAAGCCCTCATTTGGAATAATTATTTACTCTTTTTATTATAAATCTGTGCTTGATTACTTCCTAATGTGATGTTGGACCTCCTAACAGAGTGATGGCATTTTCTTTCTCTTCAGCCTTCTTCCACATGTGGTCAAATATTTAAGAATTCAAATATTTCCATTTCTAATTCATTAAGCTGACCTCTAAGAAAATGTGCATTTCTGGAATTTGGTCTGCTGTCTTGTTTTTATATGTGTAGGCTTACTATGATTTATTTGTTCTGCAAGGAATTTTATTTTCCAATCTTTGTGTGACCAATTTTAGTTTCTCTGATCAGTCTTCCTGACCCTCTCTCTGGGGTCTCATATCAGTCGGCCTCATAAAAAATATATTAGTTATCAACTAAATAACTCTCAGCTTCTCTTTTTTTGCCTGACTTCAAGTAGGCTGTGATACCAGCCCTGACTGGCTGTACTAACTGGAATTTTTTGTTTGTTTGATTGTTTTATTTGTATGTGTGTGTGAGTGTGTATGTGTGTGTGTGTGTGTGTGTGTGTGTGTGTGTGTGTGTGTGTTTTCAGAGGTCTAGGATTACTATTCAAGGTAGTAGCTTCTCTGGGCCCCAATGATTCCCTGGCCTAGGGTCAATTGGTTTTTCCCTGAAAGATTCAAAGAACAGGTGACTAAATTCCTGTTAAATTGTCTCAAAATGAGGCAATCTGGCAATCTTACAAAGCCATTAACAACTTTGTAGTAATCCACTTACAGAAATGGTCTATCAAGATGGCTTTTCAAGGTTGACTGTGAAAAATGTTCATTTTAAAGTAACCACCATAAAGCAGATCACATCTCTCGGGGCAGACTTTTGGAAGGGAGGTTCCCCATCCTTCCTTCTCTTATGATAGGTCAAACCATAATATTCTGCAGTTGTGGCCAGCATGGAGCACATTTTCCCAAGAATATTCTGTAGTGTAAAAGAGGACCAGCTATCAAAATAAAGGTGAAAATACTTTTCTACTTCAGACTGATTTATCTTGCTTATATCTGTTGTTATTTCCATTACTTCTAATACATGGATAAATTATATTAGTATTAGACAACTGGCAAAGGATTAATGGCAAAGAATTACTTTCATATATCCAATATAATACACTTCGCCCAGTTATGGAAAATTAAATCTAACTGTAGAAACAATATCAGGAATATAAAATAAGCCTGAATATGCATAATCTGGCCCACATACACCATCTTTACTCAGAAATTCAGTCTCTCTATAAATATTTATTTGGTACAAAATAATAAAAATTTAATTAATGAATATGACTTTTAAGTATCATCTGAAGTACTCTTTATGCATATAATTCTATATACTTGTATAGATGTCAACTAGACAGGAATTTAACATTCATGTAGAAATCAAATTTCCACAACTTAAACTAGATGAGAGGGGTCATTCCCTCGTGTATTGTGTGGTGTGAATTTTACCGCAGTGCTGAATCCTTCCACTTAAAACCGAGTCATGTGCAATAATTTATTATTTGATGTTAAGATGAGTGTTAAGTGTAGAATACACTTTGAATTATTATATTAATTCACAGAAATAAAACAATAGTGATAAATTATTTCTTTAAATTCTAATGTTTCTCAATTTTACAATTCATGAAATATATCATTAAAATTAGTTTCACTTTCTTCTTTTCTGTAGCTGCTAAAATTAAAATTATATATCAAACATTCTATATTAAGAAATCAAAAATAAATAACATTATAAAAATGATATATTATTAAACTGTGATTTGAATTATAGTGCTAACAAATTGTGATATAAACAACATTTAATAGAATTATGGGTAATATTTTTTAAACTTACCAGCTTGTGTTATTTGTTATTCTTGGTCCAAGTAATCCATTCAACGTGCTTAGTTTTCTATTTTATCTCTATTGGTTTGCTGATTGTGCATTTTGTTTTCCCTTTTTAATGACACATAAGGCTGAAAATCTGTGTGCTAGTTTATTCCTTCCTATGTAAAAGTAAAATTTCTGGTTTCCACAGCTGTTTTACTGCACTATGCTACAGTATTTCCCCCCTCTCCTATCTCCTGTATTGTTGCACTCATATATTTTATTTTGTATTTAAATTCTATTGTTAAGGTAAAGTACAGAGGGGTTATACTTACACAAGTAAGGTAAGGAATTTATTTCTTTTCTAACTTGTTACCCCTTCTCCAATTTTTTCCCTCTTCCCTGCCAACGCCCCCCCCCCAAGATTATTTCCAGCATATTGTCTTGTGAGTATCACAGTTTCATAGGTTACTCCTTTGACCTTTGTCTCACCATTTAGTTTTTTCTCTTTCCATTCCCAAGTTAAGATCAACATATTTACAATACCCAGGGCATCAGATTAAAATACAGTGTCTTCAGGCAATAAACCATAGGTGGGGAAAACACAAAAGGGTAAAAACAAACCACGTAGTATATTAGGAACAACAAAACGTTAAATCAACATTTGTTGATTTAACTTTGAATCACCTTATAGAGTCTTATGTACATAGATATTGAGCAATTCTGCTCAACTATTAATATTATCCTTGATGTACACAATAATGTTCCCCTATTACCCAGTAATCCCACTTCTGGGCATTTACCCTAGTGACCACAAACAAGGCCACACTAAAGCTACCAGCCCAATTATGTTTTAATACAGTAGTATTTACCCTAGTTAAGATATGGAATCAACCCAGATGCCTCTCAGTAGATGAATGGATCAAGAAAGTGAAAAACACACACAAACACATACACACACACACACACACACACACACACACACACACACACACACACACACACACACCAGAGAGGTATACGTACATGCAATACTATGCTATCATCAGAAAGAAAGGTACCACCTCTTTTTAAGGAAATGGAAGATCTTGGAAAAAAAATCATATTAATGAAGTAAACTAGACAAAGAAACATAGGTCCCATGGTTTCCTTTATTTGCAATAATTAGTTTACACCAAGGATAATATCATGTATTTTAATTTGACATTTTGTTCTATATTGAGCATGCAACATTATTGGTATATTGCTTGTTATTATTTCTGCAAACAGGCAGGTATATTTAAAGAATAATGTTCATCTTATCCATTACTGAAGGAAGCACAACAAAAGGAGAGTAACCCCTACTCAGAAGAACAACTCCTACTTACTTAGCTTCATTCCTTTTTTTTATTGTGAAAATAATGTACAGAGGGGTTACAATTACATGGGCAAAAAAATGAGTACATTTCTTATCAAGCATTGTAGCCTCCTCTTTTATTTCCCTTTTCCATCTCTTCCCATCCTCCCCCCGCCCCCCCAAGCATCCCTGCTTCCCCACCACACCAAAATTGTAAAGTTCGTTTTCGACATAACGAGTTGTACATTTCATTGTTGCAATGGGTCCAACTGTATCCCTATTTAAACGATTTGTTTTTCCCCTTCCCCTCCACAAATTATACCGACATCAAATACAGTGAAAGCAGGGGTTATACTGTGTGAGAGGGACATACAAAGCAACAAATAAATAGTTTTAAAAATGTGTTAGAAACAATCGCATGAAAGAAAAAAAATGAATAAATATTTTAGGGTTTATTTCCCTAACACCACCTTATCTGACCTTTTCTGCTTGACTCAGACATATACTAGATATTGTAAATAAGAGAAACCATGTAAGGCCAGTCTTGTCCCCTGTATCCTCATATTGTACATTACAACTCTATACCGGTTCATCCTATATATGTACTATCTTCTACATTGTGACCTAAATGCAGCAATTCCACATTGCTTTACTTTTTAAAAATTTCTCTCTTAATATTTGATGTTGATGTGTGTGTGTGTGTGTGTGTGTGTGCGTGTGTGTTTACAAGGATCAGAAGACAATATTTTTCTTCATTTAGAATACATCTTTCAGTTCATTGTAAGTTGTGGCTAATGGGAGAAGTCTCTTGCTATTTTAAGGATGAAACAGAAAAAGGTATTTGTGCATGTACCGCAGTTGCTTTATTAGTCTGTAGTTGAACACTGAACTTCGATTTATATCTTGGCTGTTGTTGTGAATGATAAGTACAATGGACTGCAGATATATTTGAGTTACTCATAGAGAAATAATCACATGATTGGTGGGGCAGATGATATTTCAACATTGGAGTTCTTTAGAAAGCTGTGTATTACTTTCTACAAGGAGAATACTAACCTGCATTTTGTTGAAGACTGTAGAAAATTTCCTTTTCTCCACACTTTCAGCATTATTACCTTTGTTAAAAGGTAATAAAGGGCAGGTTTTTATTATCTTCAGTACTCCAGACTGGCCTTAGACTTAAATCCAACCTCCTAAGTGCTTGGAATTAAAAGCCTTTACCACCACACCCGATTCCTTTCATTTTTTTGATAAAAGTTACAATAATTATGAAGTAGTATCATAGTAATTTTGAGTTACATTTCTCTAATGACTTCTGCTCAGAAAGAATTAAACCAGCATAGAAGTGGTATTAAAGAACTTTGTAAACCCACTGGAAATTTTCAGGGCTTTAAGGAGAACATGTCGATTCAGAACTTTTGTCCACTTTTAATCAAGTTTCTTGTTAATCTCATCTTCAATCTTTCTATACAAAATCAATAATTAATTCAAGGTATTAGAAAGGAACAATATTAAGCAACTCCTAACATTTTCAATTTTAAATAACATGATATTGCTTAATGATTTTCTGTTTATGCTTGAGACTATATAACTCACTTTAGTCAGACCTTTTACAAGGCTGTATGCATTTTATTTATTTCACATTGATTGTTCTTTCCAAAGACTACGTGTCTAATTTCCTTGTTTTCTTTCAGTCTCAAGTAGTTCAGATGTCAAATGAAGAATAAATGGACAGAAGCAAACAAAAAATAATATATTTCCCCTCATCTGATGATGCCTTTACAAGAATGAGGAAAGAGTTCATCCAAGGACCTATGATAGGACATCAAAAAGAGAATCCATTCTTCTAGGTCTTTCTTAACTTTGCAATGTAACTTAAATGATGTAAAACACAATATAATGCTCAGATACTTTTATGTTTTATCAGTTTTGAACATTTTCATATGGACTTCACCTCAGTCTACAACATTCCTTCATTATTTTGTCCTGATATTTTTACACTATCAAGACATAAGGTAACAAGTTTGATTTACAGCATGAGAAATAATCCACCTGGCTTCCTTGGAAAAAGAGCATGATCAATAGATAACATTACTTCTGTTTGCTCACTATATGCAATGGTTTCTGTAATATTTATTGCATTCTTTTTAGTATTTAAAAAAAACTGCTGGCTAAACTCAAAACTCATTCATGGAGGTTTTTGTTAAGTATTTCACAAGTTTTATTTTCCTTAATTCTTAAGATAACATTTTCTATAATGCTAATGTTATTACCATTTTAGTGTTGGGAAAAATTGTAAGTAAAGGCAGTAAGTGCATGGCCCAAACACAAACTGTGAGGAAGGAAATGAGTCAGTTTCCAAAAGTCTTTCAGCAATACACAAAAGGTAGGTAAAATCTCTCCATTCTCTTACACTCTATTCAATGTTCATATTGTCCAAGAAATAATACCATAGCAATTATTGCCTAAGGTGATTGTTTTCTGTTACATTTTGTCTTCAACACAGACAGTGTTGGTGACATTGGGTTATCATGCACAGAGCTGAGCTTATAAGAGAGACAAATATATTCTGTCCCATTTTTCCAGGATTCATTTTACAAAGTACTAAACTTTAAATATCATCACTTAATTTCTTAAGAATCCAAAAAATGAAAAAAGTTCACAAATAATAACTCCAAAATGCTTTAAAAGTAGGAGATGACAAAAGAGGCCCCCGTGAAGTAAACTTTCTTCTACTTTTAAAATTATTCTGAAAGTCTTGTGCTGGTTGGTCACAACTGTAATCCTAACTACTCGGCATATTTACTCAGGAGCCAGAGATCTGTGGATAACAGTGGAAGCCAATCAGGGCAAAATACATTCATGAGATTATTATTCAAAATTTCAATGAGCTAGCAAAGGGCCAGGAATGGAGATGTAGCTCATATAGTAGCTCATCAATCTAGAGAGGAAAGGCCTAGCAAGACTTTTAAGCCCTTTTTTCAAACTGTGAGCACACCAACATACATGCAAGTGCATGAGAACACGTGCACGTGCACACACACATTCATTCAAAATGCCTTCATATCAGTGTTTTGCATTAATTTCTTTGTTAACCATATTATCTGAGTAAAATAAAAGAAATAAACTCTTTCATCTCAGAACATTTTCATATTTTTTATTTTAAAAATACTGTACAGAGAGGTCACATTTACATGAGCAAGTAATGAGTACATTTCCTAACAAGCATTGTTACCTCCTCCTTTATTTTCCCTCTACCGTCCCTTCCCGCCAACCTCTACAAGTACACTCCCCTCCCCCGTTCCCCTGCCTAAATTGTAAAGTTCAGTTTTCAACATAGTGTCTTGTGCATCTCATTGTTACAATGGGTCAACCTGAATCCATATTTAAGCATTTTGTTTTTTTTCTTCCCCTCCCCAAATTACAGGAGCTTATATACAAGAGGTGGGCACACCAAATTCAAATACAGTGAAAACAGGGGTTATAGCATGGGGGAGGAACATATAAAGAAACAAAAAAATCACATAGCCTGTTATAAGTACGTTAGAACAATAGCAATAAAGAAAAAAAAAACTTGTGTTCCTATTTGGGGATTGATTTCCCTTAACAACATCTTATCTGGTCATATGTGTATAGATTTTGACCTTTTCTGCTTATCCCAGACATATATTAGCTATTAACAATTAGGGAAACTCTGGGACCTATGTTTCTTTGGACTTGGCTTACTTCACTTAACAATTTCTTTTTCCAAGTCTTTCCGTTTTCTAACAAATTGGGCCATGCCATTCTTTCTTATGGAGGCACAGAATTTCATTGGTATAAATAGTACATTTTCTTGATCTATTTATCTGATGAGGGGCATCGGGGTTGGTCTTATATCTTAGCTATCTTAAACAATACTGCAATAAATATAATTGTGCTGGTAGTTTTAGTACCGTCTTGTTTGTGATCTTTTGGGTAAATGCCCAAAAGTGGGATTGCTGTGTCATAGGGGAGTTCTATGTGGAGTCTTTTGAGGAACCTCCATACTACTTTCCAAAGTGGTTGAACAAGTTTACACTCCCACCAAGAGTGCAGTACAGTTCCCTTGTGGTCACATACCCTCCAGCATCTGTTGTTGTAAAAGTATGGAATGGTACAGGAATTTGCCTGTCATACTTGCACAGGGGCCATTCAAATCTTCTCTGTATCGTTCCAATGTTAGAGTACGTGATGCTGAATAGAGCATAGAACATGTTTTATACATAAAGTGTAATTGATTTTCTTAAACTAGACAATTCAACAAAAAGTAAGTTTAAAACAATTTTCATGAAATTTTAGAGCCATGTACTTCTTACATAAGCACACATTTAAGAATAAAGTCAAGAATGACATGTCAAAAACAAAATAATTCCAGATATTTATTGTTCAAGAGATGTGCAGGTGGAGGAATTCAATTATTCTATACAAGGCACCTGTGATAATGAACACTGCAGCAAGTGTTAAGTTTTGTTAAAAGTTTTAATGGTTTAAATATATTTAATTTTGGGAATTTGCTTATATATGCTAAAACTAGGACTGTTTGGCAGGTAATAAAACTTTTCGATAAAGTATTTAAGATTTATGTTAACAGACATATGCTACTATGTATGTATATTTCAGAGTTTATAGAAACATTACTAATGAGAAGTTGCCAAGTCTTTGTGTAAAGGAGCAGAATAAAGAGTTAAGACTTTGTTAACTACACAGTTTCTGTTAAAACTATAAGGCTTCCTTATTTTATTTTATGTTTTTTAATTTTTTGGGGGTACAGTCGCGGGGCCTGAACTATGGGCCTGGGCACTCTCCCTCAGCTCTTCAGCTCAAGGCTAGCGCTCTAACACTTGAGCCACAGCGCCACTTCCGGCTTTTTTCTTTTTGCTTATGTGGTGCTGAGGAATCAAACCCAGGGCCTCATGCATTCAAGGCAAGCGCTCTACCAGTGAGCTACCTTCCCAGCCCCTGGCTTCCTTATTTTATATGTTAGCGAGGAACAAATGATGATATAAACCATATAGAAATGATTAGATGAGCCATAAATAGTAATCTTAGTGGGTAACTTGAAAGATTACTCATAACCTAAAAACCTCTTTTTGAATATCATAATCTTAGCCCATTTTAAATGTACAGGAATATGAGAAAATTGTAAAATCTAATAGTTAGTACCCTTCAAATACTGAAAACACTGATAATTATTTTAGTTTTATTTTAATCATTAATATTTTGTTATTGGTTTTCCTTATTTGTAGCATTGTTTTCCTTGTAATATAATACAACTTTTTGAAAGTCATCAATATGAGGTACTTTGAGAAGGTTACTGGGATGGCCAAACCATTTTTTATAGGGCATATGAATTTACAAAGAGGAAAATTAAGAACAAAATATTAATTTTAAAAATGATTAAGTAGAGTCTGAATCAGGAGTGTTGATAAATACCCACACCTAAAATCTTAGCCCTAGGCTGAAGCATTGGTATTACAGAGTTGAGGCCACAAAAGTGAGAGACTGTGTTTTGTTTTGTTTTATATTTTGATTTTTCTGGTCATGGGGCTTGAACTCTGGGTCCTAGGTGCTCTCCCTCAGCTCCGGGCTAGCACTACCACTTGAGCCAGAACACACTTCCATCTTTTTCTGCTTATGTCATGCTGAAGAATCAAACCCAGGGCTTCATGCATGCAAGGCAGGCACTCTACCACTGAGCCACCTTCCCAGTACCTGAGAGACTATGTTTTAAAAAAATCATCTAAACAATATTTGCTTTCTTCTTTGGGTTATATAATGAAATATATCAATATCTTTTTATGTCTTTGTGAATTGTCATATTTCTAAAGTTATACTAACTTCAGCCACTTTATCCTTTTCAAAGTGATGAAATATTTCTGAGAGTTTGCTTCTGTGAAGATTGTTTGTGCATTTATATTTTCTTCGGAGTCATTTTTATTTTTATCAAAATAACTTTATATTTCATGTTGATGGCTTATAATACTTCCAAATGTAGATGTAGAGTCTAAAGATAGCAGTATGAATATTCTCATACAGCTCTTGTTTATATGTTATGCACTTTCAGTATTGTGATATTTCTCTTTCTCTTTCACCCTCTTATTTCCTCTCTTTTTCTTTCATGCTCCATGTCTGGTACTTAGAATTTCTGCTGGTCTACTATTATCCTTCAGAATCCACTGGTGTTGTGGAAACATGATAGAGACCATCAGTTACCCTTGCATTCTTTAAGAGTTATAACAGTGAGTGATGTTATTCTATTCTATTTTAAATGGCAAAACAACAGATCTAGGAATTCCTTTTCACTTTTACTACTATTACAAATTTTATCCCATAGGAATCATTGAGACGATAGGATACTTTTAACCTCTGACCTAAAAGTTCTTTTTCTTTTACAGACTTTTTCTTTTATTATCAGTGAATACATATAATGAAAACAATGCTAACCTATGGAAAGTAGATCGAAGTTATTCAGGGATGAAAAACAAGGTTAATGGGGGAAGTGAGTACAAAAGATGCCTATCATACAACAAAGATCCTCAGAGCAATTTATCATGTACACTTTGTGAGAATGGCAATATGCTGGGAACTATAGATTAAATCACTGAACAACTGATATATATATATATATATATATGCGCACATATATTTATATATGTATATTTATTTGTAAATGAATATATGTGTGTATATGCCCTTATATATGTAGACATGCATGTTACTATACACAAAAATACACACATACATATACACATGTATACATGCACACATAGAAAAAGACACATAGCTACAGACAACACAAGTTTCACTAGTTGTTGAATATGCCTTAAACAGAATGCTTGGAACCAAATATGTTGAAGAAGTATTTATCTCTAAAAGTTCTTTTACCACTCCTCTTAACTCTTAAAACGGTTTTGACAGATTCAATTTGCAAAATGCAGTACAAGTGACAGCAAGTCACTTGGAAATCTCAGTAAGTAAACCTCATATGGCATCTCCGTGCTCCCCAGGGAATGCTTGTTCTTGTAGACACTCTCAACAACCAAAGTAGCAGGAAAATACCCTGGTACAGAATAAAGTTATAAGGCTTTAAATGACATTCTTCCTTGAGCTCTTTTCCAACAGCCAGCATCAATTCCTAAGCAGAAGAGTGAGTCCTCAGAAGATGGGAGCTCAGCTCAACATTTCACCAACCCATTTGAAAAGTCCTATGTGAGGAATACATACTGAGGTCTTGCTGATTTCCTAGCTAAGAAAATAAGAAAAAAATAAAGTATTTTAATGCATTAAAATTTGAGAATAATTTGTAACCTGTCAATAAATGTATAGAACACAATTATAACAAAATGAAAAAAATGATGTGCATATGATTTAGGTGCTCTTGGACTTAGCGAGTGATTTTAGGTGTATCTACACAAATAGAAGCAGCATAAATCAAGCCAGCATTTCTTCATTGAAGATACAAGGAAAGGATACAGGTTGACCCATTGTAACAATGAGATGTACAAGACACTCTATCAGATGGGGGGGGGGTGGAGGGAATGGTTGAGGGGGTGTGGAGGGAAGGGATGTTATGGGAAAAACCAAGGAGGGGGTAAAAATGTTCAGTAAGAAATGTACTCATTAACTTATTTATGTAACTGTAAACCCTTTGCACAGGACATTTACAATAAAATATTTATTAAAAAGATACAAGGAAAATTTCTGTACTTATAGGAAGTTGTATTTGTCAAACAATATCAGTAAGGTATTGGTTTTAGGACCACAGGCATATTAAAACTTTTGATGCTCAAATTCTCTACATGAACACAGTATATTATTTACATTAGAATCTGCCCACAACCTAGTACAGTGTAACTGCAATGAAAACTTTTACTACATTCTATGTTTGTAATGAAAAATAAAATCATATGCACTATCAATTCATACAATTTTTTCAGATAATTTTTTATTGTGAAAATATCGTAAGCAGTGGGTCCAATTACACGTGCAAGGAAATGAGTATATTTCTCATCAAGCTTTTTTGCCTCCTCCTTTGTTTCCCCTTCCCATCCCTTCCCATATCATCCCCCCACTCCCCCTCCCCTTTAATCCCCCCTAGACAAAGTTGTAAAGTTCGTTTTTCGACATAAATCTTGTACATCTCATTGCTGCAATGGGTCCACATTTGTTTTTTCCCTTCCCCTCCACAAATTATACCAACATAAAATACAGTGAAAGCAGGGTTATACCTTGTGGAAGGGACATACAAAGCAAGAAAGAAATCATCTTATGACTATGTTAGAAACAATCATAAGAAAGAAAAACATTTGAATCCTTTCTCTGGGGTACATTTCGTTAAACATTAACATATCTGAACGTTTCCGCTTGTCTCAGACATATACTAGGGATTGCAAGTAAGGGAAACCAAGGGAACTATGTTTCTTTGGGCCTGGATTACTTCACCTAATATACTTTTTCCAATTCTTTCTATTTCCTAACAAATGTGGCAATGTCATTCTTTCTGATGGAGGCATAGAATTCCATCGGGTATATAGACCACATTTTCTTGATCCATTCATCTACTGAGGGGCATCTTGTTTGGTTCAATATCTTAGCTATGGTAAATAATGCTGCAATAAACGTAGTTATGATGGTAGCTTTAGTATGGTTTTGTTTGTGATCTTTTGGGTAAATGCCTAAAAGTCTGATGGCTGCGTCATTGGAGAGCTCTATGTAAAGTCTTTGAGAAACATCCATACTAATTTCCAAAGTGGCTGAACAAGTTTACACTCCCACCAACAATGCAGTAAGGTTCCCTTCTGTCCTCATCCCTTCCAGCATCTGTTGTTATTAGAGATCTTGATTATAGACATTTTATCTGGGGTGAGGAGGTATCACAATGTGGTTTTGATTTGCATTTCTTTTCTGGCTAAGGAGGTTGAGCGTTTCTTCATGTGTCTACTGGCCATCCTTCTTTCCTATTCACAGAAGTTTCTATTTAAGTCTTTAGTCCACTTATTTATTGGAAAGTTGTTTCTTTGAGGATTTGTTGTTGGGGGATTTAATTTTTTTGAGATCCAGGTATACTTTAGATATGAGGCCCTTGTTCTTTGTATGGCTAGTGAAGATCTCCCAATCCATGGGCTTTCTATTGATCTTGTTAGCTATGTGTTTGCCATGCAGAAGTTCTGCTATTTAATGCAATCCCATTTGTCCATCCTTTCTTTGATTTGTTCTGTTTCTGGGTCCCTTTAAAGAAAATATCGGTCTGTGCAAAGGAGACCTAGGGTTTCTCTTACTCCATTCTTTAAAGTTTTCAGAGTGTCTGCTTTGACTCCGAGGTATTTGATCAATTTGGAGATGATTCTGGTGCAGGATGATATATAAGGATCTAGATTTCGTTTTCTACAAGTAATTTACCAATTTTGCAAGCACCATTTACTGAAGAGGCTGTCTTTCTTCCTTTATAGTTTTTAGCTTCTTTATTGAAGATTACAGTGTTATAGGTCTGTGGATTCATTGCTGGCCTTTCAATTCTATTCCATTGGTCCTGAGGTCTGTTCTTGTGCCCGTACCAAGCTGTTTTGATTATTATAGCTTTGTAGTAGAGTTTGAAGTTTGGTATTGATATTCCTCCAGCACTGTTCTTTCTGTTAAGGATTGTTTTTGCTATTTGGGTCCTTTATTTGTTCCTTGAAGCATCTGGTAGGAATATCGATAGGCATTGCATTGAATTAGTAGATAACCTTGGGAAGTATTGCCATTTTCACGATGTGGATCCTTCCAATGCAGGAATATGGGAGATTTTTCCACTTTGGAATTTATGTTTTGATTTCCTTTTTCAAGTTTTTAAAGTTTTCATCACAGAGAAATTAAGTTAATTCCTAGGTATTTTATTGTTGTGGGGCTATTAGAAATGGAGTTGCTTTCCTGATTTCAGCCACACTTTTATCATTGTTGGCATAGAGAAAAGCCATTGATTTTTGAGGGTTAATTTTATACCATGTTACTTTGCCAAAGTTTAGAATCAGCTTGAGTCACTTGGGAGTGGAGACTGGGGTATTCATTAAACACAAGCTAATGTCATCTGCAAAGAGAAAGAGTTTTATTTCATCTTTCCCTATTTGGATCATTTTTATATTTGCCTCTTTTCTTGTTGCTGTATCTAGTCATTCTAATACTAAATTGAAGTGGAGAGAGTGGACATCCTTTTCTTGTTCCTGAGTTAAGAGGAAATGACTTTAGTTTTTCACCATTAAGTTTTATGCTGGCTGTAGGTTTTTGTCATATACAGCCTTTATTGTATTGAGGAATGCTCTCTGGATTCCTAATTTTTCCAGAACCCTCATCACAAAGGGGTGTTGGACCTTGTCAAATGATTTTTCTGCAACTATTGAGATAACCATGTGGTTCTTATCCTTGCTGTTGATGAAGCGATAAATTATACCAATTTACTTTGTTATATTGAACCTGCTTTGCATCCCTGAAGTGAATCTTGTTTGATCGTGGTTTATGATTTTTTGGATGAATTGTTCAAGTCAATTGGCCAAAATTTTGTTGAGAAGATTTGCATCAACACTCATCAAAGAAAGAGAACAAAGAAATGGGTCTATAGTTCTCTTTCTTTGATGAGTCCCTGCCTGGTTTGGGGATGAGGGTTATGATGGCTTCATAGAATGATTTCGGTAGTGAACTTTCTCCTTCAATTTCATTGAAGAGTTGAAGGAGTATTGGGGTGAGCTCTGCCATGAAGGTCTTGTAGAATTCCGCTGTAAATACATCTGGTTCTGGGCTTTTCTGAGACGGGAGGTCTCTTATTACTGTTTCTATTTCAATGTTTGATATGGGCCTGTTAAGACGGTTTAACTCATCTTGGTTTACTTTCAGCATTACGATATTTGTTAGGAAAACGTCCATTTCTGCCAGGTTCTCTAACTTACTAGTATAAAGATTTGAAAAGTATTACCTTATAATATTCTGAATCTTGGTTGTTTCTGTATTTATGTTTCCATTCTCATCTCTGAGTTTATTTTTTTATTGTCTTCTCTTCTTTTTCTCATAAGATTTGCTAAGGGTCTGTCAAATTTGTTAATTTTTCAAAGTACCAATTCTTTTTTTTTTAATCTTTCTGTTTTCATATTTGGATTCTAATTTTTTTTTAATTCTGATGTAATTTTAATGATTTCTTTCCATCTATTGTATTGGCGTTTATCTTGCTCCTCTTTTTCAAGGTGGTTCAGATGTCTCATTAAATTGTTGGTTTCAGATATCTCCAATTTGTTGATGTAGGAATTCAGAGCTATAAACTTGCCTCTGAATACTACCTTTGCTGTATCCCAGAGGAGTTGGTAATTTGTGTGTTCATTTTTGTTGAATATCATGAACATTTTAATTTCCTTTCTCATCACTTCCATGACCCACTGGTGATTCAACAGTGTGTTGTTCAGCCTCCAAGTGTTACAGGACTCTCTTTGGTGGCTTTTGGTGTGGAGTTCTAATTTTATTCCATTGTGTTCTAAACGAATGCAAGGTATTACTTCAATATTTCTGAATTTAGACAAGTTTGATTTGTTATCTAAAATCTGGTCTATTTTGGAAAATGTTCCATGTGCTGGTGAGTAAAACATGTATTCTGATGCTGCTGGTTGAAATACTCAGTAGATGTCTGTTAAAACTAGTTGACCTATGCAGTTGGTTAGGTGTGCAGTTTCTCTATTGAGTTTTTGAAGAGTTGATCAATCTAGTGGTGATAGTAGTGTGTTAAATCCCCCAATACTTAATGTCTTTGTATCTATGTGATCTTTGCAAGAAAGTAGTGTTTCTTGCATAAATTTGGGTTCTCCGTTGTTTGCGAATAGATATTCAGAATTGTAATATGCTCCTGAAGGAGAGATCCCTTAATTAGTATATGATAAACTTTTCTTATCTCTTGTGACTAATATTAATTTGAAGTCAATTTTTTCAGATATTAGGATTGTAACTCCCACCTGTTTATGGGGGCCATTTGCTTGGTAGATTTTTTGTTTGTTTGGTTTGCTTTGTTTTATCATGAAAATATCATAAGAGGGTTTACAATTACATATGCAAGATAGTGAATAAATTTCTTATCAAGCATTGTTGCCTCATCCTTTGTTTCCCCATAACATCCCTTCCCATTTCCACACCCCCATCCCTACAACCCCCTACCACCCCATCCCCACCCGTCCATCCCCCACCCCACCAAAGTTGTAAAGTACATTTATAAATATAACGTCTTGTAAATCTTATAGTTGTAATGGGTCCACCTGTAAGCCTATTTAAGCAGTTTGTTTTTTTCTGTTTCCCTCCACAAAATATATCAACACCAAATACAGTGAAAGCAGGGCTTATACTCTGGGGGAGATACATACCAAGCAACAAAGAAATCATCTTATAAACATCTTAGAAACAATCACAGGAAATTAAAAAAATTGAATCCTTAATATGTGGTTCATTTCACCTAACATCAAGTTGTCTGACAGTTTCTGTTTGTCTCAGATATATACTAGGTATTGCAAATAAGGGAAAGCAAGGGACCTATATTTCTATGGGCCTGGCTTACTTCACTTAATATAATTTTTCCAAGTCATTCTATTTCCTAACAAATGGGTCAATGCCATTCTTTCGGATGGAGGCATAGAATTCCATTGTGTATGTACACCACATTTTCTTGATCCATTCATCTACTAAGGAGAATCGGGGTTGGTTCCATATGTTAGCTATGGTAAATAATGCTGCAATAAAAATAGTTGTGCTGGTAGTTTTTGTATGATCTTGTTTGTGATCATATGGTTAAATGCCCAAAAGTGGGATTGCTGGGTCACAGGGGAGCTCTATGTGGAGTCTTCTGAGGAATCTCCATAACATTTTCCAAAGTAGATGAACAAGTTTACATTCCCACAAACATTGCAGTAATTTTCCGTTCTGTTCAAATCCCCTCCAGCGTCTTCAAAACTTTGGCAAAATAACAGGATATAAAATTAACCCTCAAAAATCAATGGTTATTCTGTATGCCAACAATGAGAAAAGTGTGGCTGAAATCATGAAAGCAACTCCATTTGTAATAACCCCACAAAAAATAAAATGCTTAGGAATTAAAGTAACCAAAGAAGTGAATGGCCTCTATGACGAAAACTTTAAAAATCTGAAAAAGGAAATGAAAACGGATATTAGAAAGTGGGAAAACCTCCCATGCTCTTTGAATGGAAAGATCAACCTCGTGAAAATGGCAATACTCCCCAAGGCTATCTACAAATTCAATGCGAAACCTAGCAATATTCCAATCTCATTCTTCAAGAAAATAGTAGAGGAAACCCAAAAATTCATATGGAACAATTAAAGACCCCAAATAGCAAAAATGATCAAAAACAGAAAGAAAAGTGCTGGAGGAATATCAATACCGAATTATAAACCCTCCTAAAAAGCTATTGTAATCAAAACAGCTTGGTACTGGCACAAGAACAGACCTCAGGACCAATGGAATAGAATTGAAAACCCAGAAATGAACCCACAGACCTATAGCCATCTAATCTTCGATAAAAAAGGGAGAGAAAAAAAGAGAATGGAAGAAAGACAGCCTCTTCAGGAAATGGTGTGGCAAAATTGGATAATCACTTGTAAAAAACTAAAGCTAGATCCTTATATATCACCCTGACCAGAATCAAATCCAAAAGGATCAAAGAGCTCAGAGTCAAGCAGATACTCTGAAAATATTACAGGATGGAATAGGAGAAATCCTAGGTCTCCTTGGCACAGGTCGAAATTTTCTTAATAAAGACCAAGAAACACAACAAATCAATGAAAGGTTGGACAAACTGGATTGCATGAAATTGCAGAGCTTCTTCTCTGCAAAGGTTATAGCTAGCAAGATCAATAGAAAGCCCACGGATTGAGAGCAGACATTTACTATCCATACAATGAACAAGGGTCTCATATCTAAAATATACTTGGAACTCAAAAAATTAAATCCCCAACAAATCCTCAAAGAAACAATTGGCCAATAAATAAGTGGGCAAAAGACTTAAAGAGAAACTTCTCTGAAAAGGAAAGAAGGATGGCCAGTAGACACATGAAGGAATGCTCAACCTCCCTAGCCATAAAAGAAATGCACATCAAAACAACATTGTGATACCACATCACCACAATGAGAATGCTTGGTACATTTTGTTCTAGTCTTTCACTTTCAAAATGTTTGTTTTTATAGGCATGGTGTGACTCCTGAAGGTAGCAGGTAGAATAATCTTGCTTTGTAATCCAACTAGATAATCTATGTTGCTTAATGGAGAGTTAAGCCCATTAATGTTGAAAGATATGACTGAGAGGTTTTTTGGGAGTTCCTGCCATGTTATCCAACTTCTTGGGTGCTGAGGCAAATGTGTTCTTATGGTTCTTGGATTCTCACTTTTGTGCGGTTTCTTTGCTCTTATTGTGGTCTTCTTGGTTTTCTATGTGAGGACATCTTTAAGTATCTTTTGTAGGGCTGGCTTGGTGGAGATATATTATTTTAGCTTTTCTTTGCTATGGAAAATTATTATTTGACCTTCAGTTGTGAAGGAGAGTATAGTTGGGTACAGTATCTTGGTTGATAGTTGTTTATCTTTAGGGCATGGCATAAATCATTACGGGCTCTTCTTGCTTTGATTGTCTCTGCTGAGAAATCTGAGGTGATTCTAATTGGTTTCCCTTTATAGGTGATTAACATTTTCTCATTGACAGCTTTAAGGATCTTTTCCTTGGTCTGAATTGATCCTCTGCGGATTTTAATGTCATGGTGGCATGTCCTGTTATGGTCTGGTCTATTTGTGGTTCTAAAATCTTCTTGTACCTTAATAGGCCTAACTTTTTGCATGTTTGGGAAGTTCTCTGCTAGGATCCTGTTAAATGAATTTCCTAAACCATTAACTTCTGTCCCTATGTGCTCCTCTACACCCATTATCTTCAGATTAGGCCTTTTGATGGTGTCTTCCAAATGTTGAATAGATCTGTTATATTATTTGGATTTGTCTTGGATAGTTGTATGTTCTTTCACTATAATATCTAGGCTGTCTTCAATGCCCGTGATTGTATCTTCTGTAAGTAGATTGTATCTACTGTCAAGGCTTTCTACTTTGGTTTTTATTTCTTTTCCTTCTAATTGGTCAGCTTTGATGGCTTCAAATTCATTGTTGGAGCTTTGTTTTAGATCTTGTATAAAGTTTCTTACTTCCTTAATTTGGTGTTCAGAGTTTATTCTAAAATCACTTAGTTGATTGGCTATGGTTTCCTTGGATTCCCATTCCTTCTGTCGGGCTCCATTCAGCATTTGTAATCTCTGTGAATTCCTTCAGCTGTCTGTTTATCGATTCCATGAATGCTTCTATTGATCTTTGTCTAGTTTCATCCCACTCTCACAATGCCTCTATTACTCTTTGATTAGCTTCCTCATCTTCGCACAATTTCTATAGTTCACTTTCACTGTTCTCAGTCTCCTCATGCAATTCCTGTCTTTCTCTTTGAGTGTTCTCAGCCTGTTCACACAATTCCTTAATTTCTCTTTGACTATTCTAAACCTGTTCACTCAAGTCCTATATCAATCTTTGAGTAGCTTCCTCACGTTCACGAGATTCCTCTATTAACCTTCGCTTTGCCTCCTCTTTCTCCTTATAATGTTCACACTGAGTCCTTTGCAGATTTTCAATGTTTTCATTCACCATGTTCACCAGTAGTATTTGTAGATCTTTATAAGAACTCTCCTCTGGATTATTCATGAATTGTTCTGTTACCAGATGTAATGAGTGTGACTTGAGATACCCGGACCTGCCATTTTTCTTGTGTTTTTCTGGCTTGTTCTGCCCATTTTGTATGAAAGTAACACGAATTTTGTGGTAGAACACTATTTTAAGGCAAGCATCAACCAAAGTACTGTAGTTGCACAATCAAAATGGCTGCAGATACAATCTAGTTCATCAGATACAATCTATTCAATATCAAACAACTGTGGATTAATGGGCTAAAAACAGCAAAGATAAATTTGGCAAACCAGAAATTTTTAGGTTTAAGGAGAAATGTGCTGAAAAATAGGATTAGAGGGATGTGGAGAGGGAAAAAAAGAGTGAATTTAACCAAATCCTAGTCGCAGAGAGGGAAATGGATTGGACAGAATGATAGGAGAGTGAGTAAAACAAACAAAAAAACAAGAAAAAATGGAAAAACAAAAATTTAAATTTAAAAATGAAACATGTAAAAATTATATAAGTTTAAGGAAGTGATATTGAGAGAAGAAAAGGATAGAATGAGAAGAGGGGAGAGATATGAAAGAGGTATGAAAAACTAAAAAATAAAATTTCCTAAAATTAGTTACTTGAAAATTATATAGGTATAAAGATATAATACTGCTATTAAAGAAGTTAAGCCTGAGGTTGTCAATTGAGTGATAAACTTCTGGATTAAGTATGTACCCAATGGGCATAAGATCTAATAATCAATGGCAGGTATATATCTGGGGATGAGTGGAACAGCAATTAAGTCATGTAAAGAAGGAAGAAATAGAAAAAAAATGAAAACAAAGAGAACTATAGACCCATTTCTTTGTTCTCTTTTTTGATGAGTATTGATGCAAAACTTCTCAACAAAATTTTGGCCAATTGACTTAAACAATTCATCCAAAAAAATCATACACCATGATCAAACAGGATTCATTTCAGGGATGCAAAGTTGGTTCAATATAACCAAATAATCTGGTATAATTCATCACATCACAAACAGCAAGGATAAGAACCACATGGTTATCTCAATAGTTGCAGAAAAAGCATTTGACAAGGTTCAATAACCCTTTGTGATGAGGGTTCTGGAAAAATTAGGAATCTAGGGAACATTCCTCAATACAATAAAGGCTGAATATGACAAACTTACAAACCTACAGCCAGCATAAAACTTAATGGTGAAAAACTAAAGCCATTTCCTCTTAACTCAGGAATAAGACTAGGATGTCCACTCTCTCCATTTCTCTTCATTTTAACATTAGATTGCCTAGCTACAGCAATAAGACAAGACGCAAACATAAAAGGGATCCAAATAGGGAAAGATGAAGTAAAACTCTCCCCTTTGCAGATGACATGATCTTGTCCTTAAAGAATCCCCCGGACTCCACTCCCAAATAACTCAAGCTGATTCTAATCTTTGGAAAAGTATCAGGGCATAAAATTAACCCTCAAAAATCAATGGCTTTTCTGTATGCCAACAATAAGTAAAGCATGGCTGAAATCAGGAAAGCAACTCCATTTGTAATAGCCCCACAAAAAATAAAATAACTAGTAATTAACTTAACCAAAGGAGTGAAGGACCTCAATGATGAAAACTTTAAAAACTTTAAAAAGGAATCAAAACAGAAATTAGAATGTGGCAAAACCTCCCAAGCTCCTGGATTGGAATCATCAACATCATGAAAATGGAAATACTTCCCTAGGCTATCTACGAATTCAATGAGATACCTATCAATATTCCAACCTCATTCTTCAAGGAAATAGAAGAGGCAATCCAAAAATTCATATGGAATAATAAACACCCCAAATAGCAAAATAATCCTTAACAGAACGAACAGTGCTGAAGGAATATAAATATCAAACTATGAACTCTACTACAAAACTATAGTAATCAAAACAGCTTGGTCCTGACCTAAGAACAGACCTCAGGATAGATGGAATAGAATTGAAAACCCAGAAATGAACCTACAGACCTATAGCACTGTAATCTTCAATCAGGGTGCTAACAACAAGAATATAAGAAAGACAGCCTGTTCAGTAAATGGGGCTGGCAAAATTGGTTAATCACTTATAGAAAACTAAAGCTAGATCCTTATATATCACCCTGAACCAGAATCAACTCCAAATGGATCAAAGAACTCAGAGTTAAAGCAGACACTTTGAAAACATTACAGGATGGCGTAAGAGAAACCCTAGGTCTCCTTTGCACAGACCAATATTTTCTTAATAGAGACCCAGAAATACAACAAATCAAAGAAAAGTGGAACAAATGGGATTGCATGAAATTGCAGAGCTTCTGCTTGGCAATGGATATAGCTAGCAAGATCAATAGAAAACTCACTGATTGGGAGAAGAACTTCACTAGCCATACATCGGACAAGGTCTCATATCTAAAATATACCTGGATCTCAAATAATTAAATCCCCCCAAAACAAATCCTCAAAGTAACAACTGGCCAATAAATAAGTGGACTAAAGACTTAATCTCAAATAATTAAATCCCCCAACAACAAATCCTCAAAGTAACAACTGGCCAATAAATAAGTGGACTAAAGACTTAAAGAGAAACTTCTCTGAATAGGAAAGAAGGATGGACAATAGACACATAAAGAAATGCTCAACCTCCCTCGCCAGAAAAGAAATGCAATTGAAAACCACATTGTGATACTACCTCACCGCAGTTAAAATGGCTATAATCAAGAACCCTAATAACAACAAATGCTGGATGTGATGTGAGCAGAAGGGAACATTACTGCATTGTTGGTGGGAGTAGAAACTTGTTCAACCATTTTGGAATTTGTTATGGAGGTTCCTCAGAAGACTCCACATAGAGCTCCCCTATGACCCAGCAATCCCACTTTTGGACATTTACTCAAATGATCACAAACAAGACCATACTAAAACTACCAGCATCACTATGCTCATTGCAGCATTATTTACTATAGCTAAGATATGGAACCAATCTAGATATATTCTTGATTGGATCAAGAATATGTGGTATTTATACACAATGGACATTGCCCCATTTGTTAGGAAATGGAAAGATTGGAAAAAATTATATTAAGTGAAGTAAGCCAGGCCCAAAGAAACATAGATCCCATGGTTTCCCTTGTTTGCAATAACTAATATATGTCTGAGACAAACAGAAACTGTCAGACAGGTGGCTGTTTGGAGAAATGAATCCCAAGATACAGATTCAAATATTTACTTTTCTTTCTTGTTATTGTTTTCAACATATTTATAAGATGATTTGTTTGTTGCTTTGTATGTACTTCCCCCAGGCTATAAGCGCTGCTTTCACTGTATTTGATGTTGATATAATTTTTGGAGGGAATGGGAAAAACAAACTGTTTAAATAGGTTTACAGGTGGACCCATTTTACAATAATGAGATGTATAAGACGTTATGTCGATAAACGAACTTTACAATTTGGTCGGTGGGTGGTGGTTGTGGTGGGGAGGGTGGTGGTGGAGGGATGTGTGGATGAGGGGGAGAGGGGAAGGGATGGTATGGGGAAAAAAAGGAGAAGGAAACAATGCTTGATAAGAAATGTACTCACTATTTGCACATGTAATTGTAAACCCTCTGTAAGATATTTTCACATTGATAATAATAATAATAGAATATCCATTTAAGTGACTAAATATTTATATTAAATCCCATAAATTATATTCCTTCAATTTTCTGGCTAAAGTGTTCTCCAATCTAGGTATTTTTAAAAGAAATATTGTATGTTGTTTCCTTGGTGACAACATAATTGATTGACTTAAACTTTTCCTAAAACATGGCAGTCTGAAATGAGGTGGATGTTCTTGGGTTTGCATGCAAATATTTTGGACAGCACTAATGTTTTAATCTTGGATGCTATTTGATTGCTAATTTTTACAGGCTTTCATAGTATGAGAAGAAAATCAACAGACCATAGGAATATTTTTATCAGCTACATTCTATTATTTATTCAAACACATACACACATACAAACACACAGATATACACATGTTTAGTATGAAGACCCAGTCAGTCTGCAAGAAAATATTTTAATAGGAATTCCATAAAATATTTAGTCTGCTGAGATCCGCTTAGAATTTCTTGAAATATCTAATTGCTTCCACCCCTGGACAAATCATTATCATTGGTGAAAATGTTGCCATTTGAATTTAGAATGCTGCAGAAAGACCTATGTGTTAAAGAAAAATTACTTTCCACTTCCTCCCAGATTGTGGGGAATACCAGAATAGTTCTTCTGGAGATTAAGTTCTTTAGAGTGAAACCCATGAGAACATAGCCTCTCACATACTTTCTTCTTTTACCTTTAAATCATTCTAGGTAAAAAACATTTCTCTTTGACATACTTCCCACCTTGACATTGTCTTGTCACAGCCCTCCAAAGCAATAAAACCAACTGAACATACACTGAAACCTTCAGACTTATAAATCTGAGTAAGCCTTTCTGCTTAATAAATGGACAATATCACTTACTATGGTAGGTTATAAAGCTAACACAGAAGTCTAGTCTTTGTAACAATGTAGACTGTATTAAAATATACTTCATTATAAAATATCTAATTCCATGTTGTATTTTGTGTTTTTGTTTCTGTTGATCCTAGGGCTTAAACTCAGGGCCTGGATGGTGCTTTTGTGTTCAAGGCCAGTGCTCTCTATATAAGTTGAACTGGAACTTCATTTCCCCTGGTGGTTAATTGGAGATAAGAATCTAATGAACTTTCCCACTTAGGCTAGCTTCACACTGTAATATTCAGATCTCAATCTCTTAACTAGCTAAGATTACATACTTCAAATTCCAGTGCCCAGCCATGTTGCATATTTTGTGTAATTCCAATTCTCAGCATTGTATAGATTCTCCTACTAAAATATTAAAAAACAGAATCTACTAAGGATATTTGTAAAGTAAAAAGTGAAGGAAGATTTTTCATTCTTTACAAAATCTATGCAAAATCTATGCTAAAATATTAATATTTTACTGTACCTTTCTTGCAACCAGTTTGATATAGATTTATAATTGTCAGGCCAAGTTTCTCGACATTCTACTGGAGAATTATGATTTCATGCATGCATGCATATGCATATGTATATATACATATCCAAATATTTTCCCTAGTAGATCATCAGAATTGAAACTTTGCTTTGCTTTGCTGTTCAGCTGTTGAACCTGATTAGCTCATTCTGTGACAATACCTCTCCTCTTTCTCAACATTCCTTTATTTACTACACCATCAGCCTTCTAAACTCAGGTTCACTTCTTGGAGAAGGTGACCAGTCAGCCCAACAAATATCTACCCAGAGGGTTTTAATAAAGCAAGCTTTAAGATAGTAAGATAACATGATGTGACAACTACAAAATCTCTACAGAGACCTAGAAAGTTATCAAAATTATATCTGACATTTTTCACATTTCTGCCTTCCTTCTCTTCTCATACTTAAGAAAGCACTGTCTAACACTATAAATATATTGCATTTATAAATTAAGGATTAGTGTTTTATTCCAGCCTGAAGCCTTCTTTTCCATGGTTTTTGATATAAACTTTTGGGAGATTTTTTTGATTGTTATGGGATTCCATTCTAAACAAAGCCATGTATATCAAGAAAGCCAATGTTTTCAACTCAGAGTAATAAATATAAGAGGGAGAAAATTAAGGTTAGGTATATATGTTAAGCACAAATTCAGGCAATATCCAGACATTTTGAAATTGTATACCTTTACTAGATAAAGTGGCTCAAACCTATAATCTTATCTACTTGGGAAACAAATATTAGACAATTCCAGTTCCAGGCAAGCCCAGACAAAAAAAGAAGTTTCAGAAACTCTAACCATTTGTTCGGTGCAATGTTTTCTTGCCTGTGTTAGGAGGACCACAGTCCAATAAGGCCCACCATAGTGATACTACCTCAAAATAAGAAATCCAATTAAAATCTGCAGGTATGACAGTATTAGAGTTGTTGTTTCACAGGGACAAGGTTTTGGGTTCAATCCTCCTGTACCACAAGGAATTTAAGTGTGTGCCAGGAAAAGAACGGCATGTCTAAGGTCAAGACTTCATACTGGTTTTACAAGCTCTTATAAAAACTTTACCTCTTTTGTTAATTTTTAAAGTATAATCATAATTTACATGGCCAAACCAAATAATTTCCTATTAGAGATTTTCTTTTATCCATTAAGGAACATGTTATGTGTTGGATATTGTCCCATTGAAATCATATTAAAATCGAAAACTCGTTAACTGCATGTGGAAACAGTATCTCAAAGGTAGCATTTAAGATGAATTCTCCTCCAAGAGAAGCAGAAGGAATTGAATATACTAAGGAAAGAGGACTCTGAAGAAGCCAATTCTGATCTTGGATTTCTAGTTCTACCAACTCAGAGGCAAAGTATTTACATTATTAACGCTACCCAATCTGTGGAAGTTTATTATTACAATTACTAGCAAACATGAGGAATCTATAAGACAAGAAAAGTCATTGATGCTTGGGGTCCGTGACTCATCTCTATAATTCTAGTGTTTAAGAAGGATGAGACTTGAGGGATAATGGTTTTCAGGCTGGTAGGAAAGTCCATGAGGTTCTATCTCCAAATAACTACATGGTTCTTATTGTAGATTGACTACTATTAGCAAACAAACTGAGAGCATGAGGTATGTTCAAGCCGCAAACTGGTAGAAAGAAAAAATTCTTAAAAGAATACTATGAGAAACAGAGTTATGAATAGGAAAGCAGAAACAAAAGACATAAACTTATTCATATAGACAAAGCTTCCCAATGTGAAATATGGCAAAATATGTAATATTTAGGGTTTTCCTTCTTATATAATAGAAACAAATGGTATGTCTACTTAAAGAAACTAAAGTGTAAAACTGTATGAAATAAATAATATCATTACTTTATGTTTCTATAATTTAACTTGTTTCCCCACAAATTCATAGAATAATATAGCTATGGAAAAATCAATATATATTGCATTTTCATATAGGATTACATATCCTTGCAAGTGTTGTCTAAAATTGATCTACATTAAAATCATCACCATTGATATCCTTCTCAAGATTCCAAATGTTTATAATCTCAGCTGACCTGTCTAAAAAACTCATACCCCATACATAATTTTTAGTTTGTTCATGCATTTTTAGGAACATAAACATATGGCAGAAAATATTAATTACCTTTATCTGCTGTCATTAATGTATTATAACGAATACAATTAAGTATATACCCTGAGAGAAAGAAGATTCTTCCTTCTAAATACATGCAGACACACACACACAGTCATACTCACATATTTACCACTCTAACTTAGGTTATGTTCCTGACATTAGGTATGAGAAAATGATCTAATAATCAAACTTCCTTGCCCAGTCTTAACATACATTCATAAGTCCACACATACAAAAAAAACTTGATCATTCAAAATAATGAGATTATTTAACAGAACCATCCAGCTCCTGAGCCATCTAATCCCTGATTTCATTCATTCATGACAATGCATTTTTCATACCACATTTAAAAACTTTTTGAGTCTCTCTGATCAGCAGACACAAATGTGCTATCATATAATAGAAAATGTAGGTAAAATTACTTGTCCCTAGGTCATCTTTAATATATCTTAAAGAGTTCTATGTCCTTCTTGCAGAGCCTGTTTCTGGCATTTTGCCCTAATGTCTAATATTAAGTTACAAAGGACATACCATATTCCTTAATTCATTTTCCCTAAAGGTTATGCTATGTAGTTGACTCTGATTTTTTGCTTATTCTAAATTAAATTTTCTCAACCAGTTGAATTATTGTTTATGTTACTCCTAAGCCATTCAAAATATCAAAAAGACCTGGAAATTCACCTTGGCAATGAATTGTGAATGGCAATTATGTTTGTGGGGAGGTAAAGGACTTGAATTATCTAGAGTGCCTTAAACCTGGCACTGTTATTTAAGGACTGATCACTTAGTAAGCTTTTAATGTGTGTCTTCTTATTTCATGTGGGACGGTAAAAGTATACTTCTCATCACCTCCTTGCCTGCAAAGAACTAGAATTATTTCCTTTGTAGAGTTTGTGCTGAAAAGTCTGACTTAAAGAGGCACAATAAAGAACGAAGTAACTCCAATACAGACTAGCAACATCTTGTGAGGTACGGATTTTAAATAGAACCATGAATTTGACCCAGAAATGACACAGAAAAGAAAACAATTGCCAGGCAACTGAAACATAAATAATCCTTGGGCAAGCCACAGGAATTTTCTCTGGATACATCAACCAAACACTGGGTGCCCATACGAGACACGGTGACCCAGTGTCCAGGTGGTACCCGTCAATATCAAGTCAGTATTAATAATAACCAATCATGTATGTGTAGCTTAATTTGCTTAAAATATTAGCCAATCATGTAATTTCTCATGTAAAACTCCCTTAAGGTTGTTTATTCAATACTTTAAAAACTGTACTGATTCTATGCTCGGGCCTCTTAGTGTCACCAGTTACCAAATGCATGGAGGACCAAGCTTGAATTTGAAAATAAACCACTCTTGTCACTTACATTGATCTTGGTTTCTGGTGGATTTTTTGGAGGAGGAATAACAGGTGGGGGCTCATCCGGGATAAACCCATAAACCCACCCAGACACCTGATGAGACTAGCAAAAAATGGCCTCTAAGTTAAGGCATTGCCACTTTGTAACTGTCTGGGGTCTGTGTGTCCTGCAGGATTGGTATTGGAGTTGGCAAGAAGTCCTGTTGGATAGTGCTATAAGGCAGCCAACTGGACTGGTGTGAGATGTCCCCCTGTTCCCCGGGAAGGTAAACTATCCACTAGTGTGGACTTTTGGGCCTGTTTGCTGTCAGAAAGTTTCTGTCTGATAGTTTACAAGGTAGACTGTCCACTAGTGAGGACATTTGGGATTTATCCTCTCTGAAATCCTTCACTTTCTGTCTGACAGTCTACCATGCGCATGCTGTTAAATGTGTGTCTTATCTTAATGTCTGTGTGTTTTTAATGTGAGTATGATGAAACAATTCCTCAGTCAGGTTCATCCGCAGGTGGATGCCCAGAGACCCTGTTTGTCTCCATTTGAGGCTGTTAGTCTTCGCTCTTTTTCTTCATCCAATAACTACTTTCTCTTTCAGACCCCCTTATTTTTCCACCTCGAAGAGTGAAATCTGGCCTAGAAAGATTGGCCCACTTGAATCAAAGCTGGAGTCAGGTAATCTATCGGAAGCCATTGCTAAAATATTGCAAAGTGTCTCTGTCTACCCCTTTGGGATCTTAGACAGACCAGCTAGTCGACACTTTACACTTTTCTACATTGTTAGCTCTGTCCTTAACATTCTTTAAACTAGTTGTTAGGAAGATAAGGGGAGTGCGAGGTGCATTCTCGTTCTGACTCATTTCAATGTATATCAATCCACACATAAGACCAGAGAAAAGGAGAAAAGTCACAAAGTGAAATAGGCGGTGCTTTAAGCAATTTAGGATATGACCACAACTCAAAATGTCCCAAGGAGTAATAAAGCCCCACGGAAAACATACGAACAAAACTTCTTGGGTGCAAGGGGTCACAGCAGGTAACGATACTCATGGACCACCCAATGAACAGTGGATCTGGTGACAGGATGTGTGTCTCACTCATTTTTAGTTATCCTAGAGAGCTTTTATCCCTTTTAGGAAGATACTTGTTGACTAAGGTTGGGGCACAGATTCACTTCTATCCAGAAGGCTCCCAGGTGACAGATGCTCAAGGGAGACCAATACGAGGGCTGACTCTGAGCCTGGAAGACAATTACCGGTTGCAACAATCACCCCAGGCTCCTCACCAAGAAATCACCTACTGGCTGGAAAGGTATCCAGAAGCATGGGTAGAGACTGGAGGAGTGGGACTAGCGAAGAATAGACCAGATCTATTCATCGAGGTAAAGCCAGGAGCTGACCCAGTCAGAGTCCGGCAGTACCCTATATCCATGGAGGCATGGGTGGGAATAACCCCACATTAGGTGTCTGCTAGAACTGGTTATACTGTGGCCCTGTCAGTTGGCATGGAACACTCCCTGCTATCAGTCTGTAAGCCCCACTCCAATGAATATAAGTCAGTACAGGACTTAAGGGAGGTCAACAAATGGGTAATGGACATTCACCTGACTGTACCCAACCCCTACACACTCCTGAGTACCCTGCCTCCCGATAGGCAATGGTACACAGTATTAGATTTTAAAGATGCCTTTTTCAGCCTACCCTTGGCAGCTAAAAGCTAAGATCTCTTCTTCTTTGAGTGGACAGATGTGGAAAGATATATTAATGGACAGCTGAACTGGAAAAGACTTCCTCAAGGATTTAAAAACTCACCTACACTCTTTGACAAAGCCCTGCATGAGGACTTAGGTGAGGCTAGGGGAAGCCACCCTGTCTTGACTTTGTTGCAATGCGTGGATGACTTATTAATTGCTGCTAAAACTGAAAGAGAATGCATCTGAGGAATGGAGGATTTACTCCAGATTTTGGGAAGCCTTGGTTTCTTGAGTGTTGGCCAAGAAAGCTCAAATCCGCAAATCAGAGGTAACTTATCTGGACTATTTATTGAAAGCGAGGCAGCAGTGGCTTACAAAAGGAAGAAAAGAAACTGTCCTTAAAATTCCACCACCCCAGTCTCAGCACCACATAAGGGAGCTTTGGGGCTCAGCAGGCTTTTGCTGTCTGTGGATTCCTTGGTTTGTGGAGTTGGCTAAACCCCTTTATGAGGCTACCAAAGAAAAGCAACTGTTTTTATGGATGGAGTAGGTTGAACAAGCCTTTGAACAGATAAAAACTGCCTTATTGTCATCCTCAGCATTAGGACTCCCTAATACAACTGAACACTTTTATTTGTATGTGGATGAACATAATGGGATTATGAAAGGAGTCCTAAGCCAATACCTAGGCCCATGGAGAAGACTAGTAGCCTACTTATCAAAGAAATTAGACCGGTGGCAGCAGGATGGCCACCATGCCTGAGAATTATAGTGGCTACTGCTCTAAGGGTAAAAGATGCAAATTAACTATGGGGCAGGAACTGTATGTGACCACGCCCATACTATTGAGAGTGTGTTAAAGCAGTCACCAGATCGATGGCTCAGCAATGCCCGACTAATCCATTACCAGGGACTGCTACTCAGTCCTCTCAGAATTAATTTCCAGGTTCCGTCAGCTGTCAACCCAGCGATTTTTCTACCAGATCCAGACTTAGACACGTCACTACATGATTGCTTGGAGATCCTGGTGAAAGTCCGTAATTTCCAAGAGGACTTAAGAGATCAGCGTTACCGGATGCTGAACTCGTGTGGTTCACAGATGGGAGCAGCTTTGTTCATCAAGGACATAGGTATGCGGGAGCAGCAGTATTGACTGAGACTGATGTGGTTTGGCTCGAACCTTCTCCCATAGGCATGTCAGCCTAGAGAGCTGAATTAATAGCCCTGACCCCAAGCACTAACGGTAGGAAAGAATAAAAGACTAACTCTGTACAGTGATAGTCGGTATTCATTTGCAATGGCTCATATACACAGAGCTATCTACAAAGAAAGAGGATTACTGACAGCAGAGGGAAAGTCTATCAAAAATAAAGATGAAATTTTGGCCTTAATCGCTGCTCTTTGGTTTGCTAAGAAGTTGGCCTTTGTTCATTTCCCTGGACATCAAAAACTTAAAGATGCTGTGAGTAAAGGCAATAACCTGGCCGACAGAACTGCCCGGGAAGTGACAACACAAAGAGACTCTATAATGATGATAAACCTCCCAGACCCCGGTGCAAGAACTCTCCTGGACACTCCTACATATACCACAGAAGATTTAAAATGGATTGATCAACTAACAATGGCACAATGCCTGAATGGTTGATGGAGAGACTCTAAGAGCAACAGTATCTTGCTAGAACAGTTAGGGAGTAAAATACTACTGAAAATGCATCAAGCACCCACATGGGTTCGAGGAAAAAGCAAGACCTGGTGATAAATACTGGTCTTAGGGTCAAGAATAGTCATGCTAAAATAGAACAGATTGTCAGGGACTGTAAGGCATGTCAGCTAATTAATGCAGGGAAAATTCAGGCAGGACCAGGCAGTCGGATAAGAGGAGATAGACCAGGAACCTACTGGCAGGTGGACTTCACAGAAATCAAATCTGGCAATTATGGATATAAATATCTATTAGTTTTCCCTTTTCAGGATGGGTAAAAACCTTTCCTACAATGAGTGAAACAGCACAGGTGGTGGCTAAGAAGTTGTTGGAAGAAATCTTACCCAGGTTTGACTTCCCTAGTATGATAGGATCAGATAATGGACCAGCCTTTGAGTTGAAGGTAAGTCAGGGACTTTCTAATGTTCTTGGGGCAGATTGGAAACTGCATTGCGCTTATAGACCCCCAAAGCTGAGGACAGGTAGAAAGGATGAGTAGAACTGTAAAGGAGACCCTGAACAACTTGACCATGGAGACTGGTGGTGACTGTGTAACTCTCCTTCCCTTTGCCTTATACAGAGTACGAAACTCCCCTTTGAAAATTGGTCTTTTCCCCTATGAAATTGTATTCGAAATGCCCCCTCCCTCAATTCCTAATTTTCAGAGCAGTTTCTTCGGGAAGATGATGACTCTGAACTTTTGTCCTCTCTCAGGGTCCTGTAGAGGACCCGCCTTTATGTCTGGCCTAGACTGAATGTGCTGTACGAGTCAGGCCCTCCACCGATCCCACATCACTTCTGCCCCGGGACTGGGTCCTGGTGAAAAGACACCAACAGGAAAACCAGGAACCGCGGTGGAAAGGACCTTTGTGGTCATCTTGACGAATCCAACTGTCCTCAAAGTCGACGGCATCGCTACCTGGATCCATCATTTGCATACAAAGCCTGCATATCCCATAACCAATTTTGGAGAGCACCCAGAGTGATAAGTCTCACTTTCCAAAGACAATCCTTAAAGCTCAAATTGAGCTGTAAAAAGACTAAGTCATGAAATGGTTGTTGATGTATACCTTACTTGGAAATTGTATTGACATAATAGTGGGTGCCTGCAATCCTAATCACGGATATAATTGGACTTGGATTATTAGTAATCAGGTAATGGACAAACGTTTCCCTCTGGCTGTGAAAGAGGGACCCTCCCTATGGTTTAGAGACAGGCTTACATTTAATTTGTGCCAGCTCTCTGAGGGACTATGGGAAGGACCTAGGCTTGTTGAGTGTAGATGGTGACACTGGTATGTTTGCTCAGGGAAAGGAAGGACTAATAATTGTGGAGGACCAGAGGACTTTTATTGTAAGAGCTGGGGCTGCAAAACAAGTACCTCAGGAAAATGGAAAGGAAAAGGAGGAGACCTTGTTACTTTTACTAAATCAGGGCCAGCGGGCATCCAGTTTAATGGGATGTCTGTGCACCAACAAATTAGGGTTCCCCAGGATTCTGATGCCTGAGTGGAAGTTCGGTTCACAGACAAGGGCAAACAAGTCCTAGGATGGGAATTAGGAAAGACTTGGGGACTAAGATTTTACCGATGTGGAGAGACTCACAATGGCATACTTAGAACTCTACCGGCAATTGCCACAGCTAGCTATTTCCCTTCAGTAATGGGAGCAAACATTGTTTTAAGACCGGCTTCTGCCACAAAAGCCAAAGCAAGTGAAAAGAAAAAGCCCCAGGCTGTAGTGACCCCATCTCCTCCGAAAAGAGGAGACCCCGTCAGGGAGAACATCCCCTTGCTGGAGGGTTCTCTATGGCAGCTGTTGGTTCAAACTTATAATGTAATCAATCAGACCCGCCCTGATAATAGTACATGTTGGATGTGTTATGATATGATACCCCCATTTTATGAGAGTATTGCAGTGGTACAGAATGTAACTAAAACAAGTAAATCATGCAGATGGGAATCAAAAGAGGCAAAACTTACCCTAAAGGAAGTTATAGGACAACAGTTATGTGTAGGACGAGTACTAACTAATTTTACTCACTTATGTAATCAGACCCAAGAATGGACTCCTGAGAAAGGTTATCGATTACCTCCCCAAGATGTTTGGTAGACATGTTCAACTGGCTTAACCCCTTTTGTGCACTGGAAATTTTAAATAGGACCCACAGTTTTTGTGTCATGGTGCAACTCATCCCATGACTAATTTACAATTCACTGCAAGACAAGATGATAAAAATGTCCGCAGCAAGCTACTGGCCTGGAAGAGCTAAAATAGAAATAATAACAGCCGTGACTATCGGGGACCTGGTGGGCTTAGCTGGAGTAGGGTCTCAAGTAGCATCCCTGGTTACTCAGAGAACACCCTACTCGAATCTTTGTACTTCTATAGATGAGGATATCAAAAACCTGGAAAGTTCTACAGTCTACCTTCAAAAATCTCATAATTCCTTACCTGAGGTGGTGTTCCACAACAGGCAAGGGCTCTAGTTAATTTTCTTACAACAAGGAGGTCTATGTGCTGCCCTAGGGAAGAATGTTGCTTCTATGCAAATCACTCTGGAGTTGTAAAAGAATAAGGGAACAGCAAGAAGGATGGTTTGAATCATGGTTTAACTATTCCCCTTGGATTACTACATTAATATCCACTCTGTTGGGTCCCATTATCATTCTAGTGCTTGTGTTCACTATAGGGCCTTGTGTTGTAAATCGACTAGTGATGTGTGTTAAGAAACGAGTCAATACTGTACAACTGATGGTCTTGAGAACGCAATATCAATTAATCCCTGATGAAAGACATAACACAGGCCCATAAGGACAATGTTTAGCCTTTCAGGTGCATAATAAAAAGGGGCGAATGAAGAGTCTAAGACTTAAAGAGGCAAAATAAAGAACTAAGTAACTCCATTACAGACTAGCAACCATCTTGTGAGGTACAGATTATAAAAGAACCATGAATTTGACCCAGAAATGATATAGAAAAGAAAACAATTGCCAGGCAACTGAAACATAAATAATACTTGGGCAAGCCACAGGAATTTTCTCTGGATCCATCAACCAAACACTGGATGGCTATACGAGACACGGTGACCCAGTGGCCAGGTGGTACCTATCAATAACAAGTCAGTATTAATAATAGCCAATCATATATGTGCAGCTTAATTTGCTTAAAATATTAGCCAATCATGTAATATCTCATGTAACACTCTCTTAAGGTTGTTTATTCAATACCATAAAAACTGTACGGATTCTATGCTCAGGGCCTCTTAGTATCACGGGTTACCGAGTGCGTGGAGGACCAAGCTTGAACTTGCAAATAAACAACTCTTTTTTCACTTATATTGATCTTGGTTTCTGGTGATCTTTGGAGGGTCTCCAGTCCAGGTATAACAATGCCCTGCTGCTACTGTAGTGAAACTCACAAACAACTGCACAGCTGTGTTAGCTGCTTTAGATTTTGAAATTTTCTTCCAGTAGCCCTAGTGATTTGAGCCCAGATTTATAGGATAGTCACATAATACACAATTGCAAAGCACCACAATATACGAAGACAAAATGCAAAATGAGGTTCAATTTTTTTCTTTGTTGTTTCACTTTTTTCTTTCTTTCTTTTTTAATTGTGAAAATACGGTACAAAGGGGTTACCATTACATGGGCAAGGTAATGAGTACATTTCTTAACAAGCATTGTTGCCTCCTCCTTTGTTTCCCCTTCGCATCCTTTCCCATGCCCACCCCAGCCCCCCTCCGCCAAAGTTGTAAAGTTTGTTTTTCAACAAAATGGCTTGTACATCTCTTTATTCCAATGTGTCCACCTTTATCACTATTTAAACAATAAATTTTTTTTTTCCTCTCCCTCCACAAAGTATACCATCATCAAATACAGTGAAAACAGGGGTTATACCGTGGGGAAGAGACATACAAGGCAACAAAGAAATCATCTTATAAATATTTTAGAAACAATCACAAGAAAGAAAAAACATTTGAATCCTTATTTTGGGGTCCATTTTGCCTAACATAAACTTATCTGACCATTTCTGCTTGTCTCAGACAAATACTAGTTATTGCAAATAAGGGAAAGCATGGGACCTATGTTTCTTTGGGCCTGGCTTAATTCAGCCTTGGAAGAAAACAAAAGAGTCATTTTTTTTTCTTATTCATTGTCTTTTAAGGACCTAGATCCTGTTTATTTCTCATTATTGTTGATATAACTTAAATAAATTTACCAGATTTTTCAAATAAAATAAAGAGATATAATATGGCATGTTTAGTAACAATATAAAGCTAAACATTTGAGTGATTTTCTTATAGTTCTGTTCTCAGTTATGCTGAAATAACATTGAGATGAGACAAGCATATGTGTAAATTGACACGTATCAATCACACAGAACTCGGGAATCTTTGGGCTTTGATTTCTGTATCAACGTCACCTAGAAAACAAAATTATCACTTGCTTCATGTCTTAAGTAACATACTTAATACAAGTTTTATTAATTTTACCAATGTATTTCATAACCTATGGAATCGATGAATTGCATAAGGATTTGATTTCGTATTTCCACTGAATTAATATTACGTTTATTTTATTTTTTCACACATAAAATAATGACATTCTTGAGGATAAATCATGCCTGTTTTTCATTTTGATTGCCAAAATTGAACTATAAGGCACTTTGAAATTTTAACTTTAAATTTGAACTAAAGCAAGATATTCCATCACTTCCAATTATTCCTATTGAAATGTTAAAGTTTGAGGCAGTGACCACCATATGTTGCCTCCTGAGCTTCAGTACTCCCAAGAAGACTTGGAGTGGATAAAGAAAATTTCCATGGCCTATAAACCTCCAGACAGAGAAGGAAACAAAGACTGGTGGAAAACTGGGGCAGGAACCCGAAAAATGCAGGACTTGCTCAGACACTCAGATGTAAAAATTAGGCAAGGAAATCAACTCATTGAAGACATTGTTAAAAATTTTAAAACCTGTCAGCTCACCAATGTCCCCAATAAACCAGTTACAAAAGTAGCTAGCCTCCGTGGAGATAGGCCAGTTGTGCATTGGGAAGTAGACTTCACAGAAATTAAAACTGGACATTTTGGATATAAATATTTGCTAGTTTTTGTAGATACTTTTTCAGGATGGGTTGAAGCCTACCCAACAAAGCATGAGACCGCAAACGTCTTGACTAAGAAGATCCTGGAAGAAATCCTACCCAGTTATGGCTTCCCATCCACCATCTGGTCGGACAATGGACTGGCCTTTGTCTCAAAAGTAAGTCAGGGAATAGCCGCGGTACTGGGGACAGATTGGAAATTGCAGTGTGCTTAGAGACCCTAGAGTTCAGGGCAGGTAGAAAGAATGAATCTGACTCTAAAAGAGACCTTAACTAAATTGGCCTTGGAGAGTGGCGCAGACTGGGTATCGCTCCTTCTTTTTGCCTTGTTTAGAATGAGAAATTCACCCTATCGGCTTGGCTTTACTCCTTTTGAAATAATGTATGGACACCCTCCACCAATTATCCCTAGCCTTCAGACTGAATTGCTTGCTGATTTGGATGATACTGAATTTCTGTGTAAGCTTGACTATTTACAGCTGGTGCATAAGAGTATGGGGCCCCAGCTTATAGCATTATATGATTCTTCTTCTATTCATACTCCACATTTGTTTAAACCAGGGGACTGGGTGTTTGTTCAAAGGCACAACTTGCGATCTCTGGAACCATGGTGGAAGGGGCCTTACATGGTGCTACTGGCTACACCACTGCCTTAAGGTGGATGGCATTGGTGCTTGGATCCACTGTTCCCACACTAGACCAGCTGACCCCTTTGTCTTGGACGACCGTGGGGAAACATGGGAAGTCTCCAAGCATCCTACCCAACCACTTCTGAAGAAAAGAAAAATGGACTGATTGTTATTGGTATATTCGTTCAAGATCAAGAGCTGTAGGAGTTTAGTTTTGGGGTAGAGCCACAAGATTGTGGCTCAGGACCAAAAGCCAAGGTGGGGAATGAAAGGTTAAAGTTTGAGGCAGTGACCACCACGTGTTGCTTAACAAAGCAACACGTGGTGGTAATCAAAACACCTGCGTGATTGTGTGCCTATATAAATACCTGCAAATCCTTAGCTTGGGCCTCTCCTCCTGTGCTCTGCTGTGTCGGAGTGTAGGAAGAGGCCCCAGCTGCAGCCCTTTTAAATAAAACAGCTGTAGATTCTGACTCTCAGTGGTCTTCTCGTGGGGGTCTCTCCTGAGACCTTGGCATTACACTATAGACTTGAATATAACTTATTTTTGAATGGTAGGAAATTCATATTATACCTACTCTCTATAAAATATTTTACACTATAGACTTGAATATAACTTATTTTTGAATGGTAGGAAATTCATATTATACCTACTCTCTATAAAATATTTTAAGAAATAAATGATCATGATAATATTAATTTTTCCTTCAAGTTGAAAGAAAGAACCTCACTATAGATGACAAAAACTTGAATGGAGATGCCATAAAGTTTATGAAAAATTCAAGTCATTATGAGTTAGATGAAATAGTCATTTTTGAAGGTCACAAAATGAAATCTCTTAAAACTTTCTTATCTGTTAAATACAATGTATTTGCACTAAAAATATTTCATTCATCTCTTCCGCAATGGTATGACCAAAAAACCTCCATGACAAATAGCTTCTCTGATTAATTCAAGTCAATATTTAATAACAGAAGTTATCGAAATGTGTAGAAATATCTACCACCACTCTAGAAATTAAATCTGAAGACATAAAGGATTGGGATTAATAATTAGCTTTCATTATGTTGCCTTAAAGCAGTGAACCCTTTTAAGTGGGCATAGTTGTAGAGATTTGGTCACTGAGAACTTGTGATCAAAGAGGATGTTAAGATCAAAGTCCTTTCCTCCTCTTCCTTCTTTTTCTTCTCTATTTCCTTCTCCTTCCCCTTCTCTTTTCCATCTCACTCTCTCTCTTCCCCTCCTCCTCTTTTTCCCTCTCCCACTCCTATTCCTCTTTTTTACTTCCTGGCTTCCATGAATACATAAATTCCATCACATGTTCCTGACATGGGGTACTGTGCCACCAGCAACCAAAAGCAAGGAGGATAAGAAACACAAACTGAAATGTATAAAAATCAGAAGCCAAGATTAATCTTTTCCTAACTTAAGTTAATTTTATACAGTATTTAGTGATATTGATAGGAGACTGACACAGCACGCTTTCACTTATTATAAGGAATAAGATTTACTGGAAAAAAATCTGACCAACATCACCCTAATAAATTATTGATTAAATTAATATTATATTAGGAAAAATCTACTTTAAAGTGTCAGATATACTTCAATAAGAGGCAAAAAAATCACATCTATGGTTTATTATGAAAAGACAATAGAGGGCTGGGAAGGTGGCTCAGTGGTAGAGTGCTTGCCTTGCAATGTATGAGGCCCTGGGTTTGATTCCCCATCACCATATAAGCAAAAAGAAAAAAGCTGGAAGTGGCGCTGTGGCTCAAGTGGTAGAGCGCTAGCCTTGAGCTGAAGAGTTGAGGAACAGCACCCAGGCCCAGAGTTCAGGCCCCACAAGCAGACCCCCCCCCAAAAAAAAAGACAATAGAATTCAATCTATTCCTCAAGGAAATTGACCTATATTTGGCAGTATTGTCAATTTCATAAATGATGTAAGAAGAATGAAGAACACATTTCAACTCAATCTGTGTGATATAAAATTTACCCTGTCCCCTGTATTCTATCTATGTTTGGTTCCCAAAATGGTTTGTATTTTATTCTAATCATAGTTTTAATTAACTTTAAGTAATTGTATGGGAGTTGCTGTTTGACAAAGCAGTTTATGAATAGTGTTTAGTGAGGGTTTTTTTTTCTTTTTTGTCTTCTGAGGTATGAACTCTGGGTCTGGGCGCTGTCCCTAAGCTCCTTTGCATGAACATTTTAACTCTATCACTTGAGGCATAGCAGCACTTTCAGATTTTTCTGAGATGTAATTGGAGATAAGAATCTCACAGACTTTCTTGCCTGGGATGGCTTCAAACCTCAATCCTCAGCCTCCTGATTATTGAGGGTTACAGGCGTGAGCAGCTAGTGCCTGGCTTATACAATGAAGCTTTTTTTTTGGTAGTCCTGGGGCTTGAACTCAGGGCTTTGGCAATGCCCAAGAGCTTCTTTTCCTCACTCTAGCACTCTACAACTAGTGTCATATTGCCAATTCCAGCTTTTTTTTAAAATTATGTAGTACCGAGGAATCAAACCCAAGGCTTCACACATGCAAGGCAAGCAGTCTACCACTAAGCCACATTCCATGGCCAATACAGTGCACCTTGAAGATCATTATCCCTCATCCTTCTCAATCCTATCTCATCCCTCAATTTACATAATTTTGTAGAATATTCACTAACTTGCAATGATATATATAGTCACTCAGAGAATATATCACTGATTATACTTTATTGATAGTTTTATTCATCAACATACTAAAGTTATGCATTACAGAATTCTGGAATTTTAAATTCTGAATTTTCACACACTACTATTCAGATTCACACACTACTATTATAAAAATTTTTCCTAAGGTTAATGCAAATGCACTCTGTAATTCTTCAATAAAGTACAGTGATTCTTAAAATCTTAAAGAGTTGGAGTAAGAACATCAGCTTCAGTTCTAGAACATTTTATCATCACTACCCTCTCAACATACTCCAATATTTATTAGTAGTCTCTTCATGTCATCATTTCAACCTACCTCCTCTTGAGCAGCTATTATTTCATATTCTACCTCTACAGATGTGCCAATTTTAAAAAGCTCACATTATTATAAAATGTAGTCTATCCATTTCTCCCATGTAATATTACTGTTTCCAAAGTAAGACCATGTAAATTTTTCTCATGGATGGAGTATATTGTTTTGTATGCATGTGAATAATTATATAACATCCTCAATGGACATTTCAATATTTTATTATATGTTATTGAAAAAGGTTTTGCTATGTCTATTCCTGTACATGTGTCTCATTGGATATATGTTGAAATATATTTTGTATATAAAATTATGATTCAAAATGCTGGATCAAACTGGGTGTCGGTGGCTCATGCCTGTAATCCTAGTTACTCAGGAGGCTGAGATCTGAGGATTATTGTTCAAAGCCAGCCAGGGCAGTAAAGTCCGTGAGACTCTTATCTCCAATAAACCACTAGAAAACCGAAGTGGCGCTGTGGCTCAAGCAGTAGTGTGCTCGCCTTGAGCTGAAGAGTGCAGGGACAGTGCCCAAGCCCAGAGTTCAAGCCCCACAACTGACCAAAAAGAAAACAAAAAATACGCTGCATCATAGAGCAACTCTATGTGTAATATCTTAAAGATTGCCAGTATGTTTAACAAACTGACTATATCATTTTAAGTGACAAGCGCCAATGTATAAGATTTCCAATTTCTACATAGTGGTTGTGCAGTGCAATCTCATTGTTGTTTCTATTTCACTACTCTCTATATGTAGCCAATGTCTAGGTATGTTATGATACTTCCATATGTCCTTGGTTGTTGTTATATTAATATAGAGATATGTATTTCAATTTTTGATAATTTATTCATGATGGTTAAATTTTTTCATTGGTATTAATATGCTTTTAATATATTTCTGATTCAAGTGTTTTAAGTAAATGAATATGTATACACACTATGTATACATGTGCATATATTCATACTTTTATGTGTATACATACAAATGCCTATATATGTATACATATATGAAAATACATATGTGTATATACATATATACAGACATATATGTATATTATTATTTTCATTTCTCTGTAAGTTATCATTTTACTTCCTTTGCCAAACATGTCCTTTATTGATTTTACTTTATTTTATTTTATGGTTAAGATGTACAGAGGGGTTACAGTTACATGAGTAAGGCAATGAGTACATTACTTGTTGATCCCTTCCTTGTTGTTGTCCAACTATCCCTTCCATCCCCCAGCTCTCACATTCCTATCTCCCCACCCCTCACTGCATGAAGTAATAAAGTTCATTTACAATATACTGTCTTGTGAGTATGTTTGTTGCAATGTGTCATCCTGTGTCCTTGTTTCACCGTTTTATAATTCTCCTTCCCCTCCCCAGCTTAAACATGTATATACAAGATGCAGGGTATCAAAACTGAGTAGAGTGACAAGAGGGGATATGCAATAGGGGAAAGAACATACAAAGGAAACAACAACAAAAATGAATATAATGGCATTGTACGTTTACAACAGTAACAATAAAGACAGAACACTCAAACATGTCCTTTATTTTCGAGGTAATTATTACAGTTAATGTTCTTATCACTTTTGGAACTTTGCAAAATGTTTGGTAGCATTCAGTGTTGACTGATATGTTCAATATTTGTTAAATCTATCTACTCATAAGGTACCTGACAGCTCTCTTCTAAAGAAAAAAAGGCAGTCTTCTACAGCTTGGTTCCAAACCATTTGTATTTTTTCCTTGTACTAAGAATACTGACTGAAGCCTGGTGCTGGGTGCTCACACATAGCTATAATCCAAGCTACTCAAGAGGCTGAGATCTGATGATCGCGGTTTAAAGCCAGCTTGGGCAGGAAAAGTCCATGAGACTGGTATCACCAATAAACCACCAGAAAACTGGAAGTGGTGCTATGGCTCCAGCCTTGAGCTGAAGAGTTGAGGGTCAGCACCCAGGCACAGAGTTCAAGGCCCACGAAGACCACCACCACCAATAACAACAACAAAAAGAATACTGACTCAAAATGCAATAGTATTAAGCAGTCTTAAAGTTAGGCTCAAGTCTAACATTTTGGTATTATCTTAGATGCCAACAGCCTTCTCATCTAATGAGCCATGTGTCCTCAGAATGTTAACCAAATTTCTTAGTTTATTTACACAGTTACTATAAGTATGTATTTTCTCATCTATCTTTCTTTCATTTTACCACAGAATCTGTATATATCCTTTATGTCATACTTGAGTACAAATGCCTTTGGAAGATATTTATTAATTGATGTATATTAATTGTACGAAGAAATCTTATTGAAATACTTTACACACTCTCATATTGACCAAGGGCCTGATTAAACTTTTTTTTCTCCATTCCATTGCCCTTTATTTTTCAACTGTTTTCTGTGAATTTCTTTCTGCTAACTTCAAACATCGTCAAAATTTTAAAGTGCTGTTCACCCACCATCATTGAAAATTACACAATGCTGAATATAAAAACAAAAATCAAAATAAATGGAGACATATAATTTTTGTGGATTGGAGGATACAATTGAGCCAAGATATAAATTTTCTCCTCCCCTATTTGTTGGTCATTCGTGGGTTTTGAAATCTGGTCCTGGGCACTTACCCAATGCATTTCAGCTCAAATGAGTGCTCTAATGGTTTTCTGGTGGTTAATTGGACATAAGAGTCTTATGGACATTCCTGCTCCAGCTGGTTTTGAACCACAATCCTCAGATCACAGCCTCCTATGCAGTTAGGATTACAAGCATGAGCCAACATCGTCCAGCTTCACAGTTTTATTTATGTTTATGACAACTTCTAAAAAACACCTGACCAGCACTCTGACTCATTCACAAAGGAAAATAAAATGGAATATATTTCTCTGTCCAATATTAAAGCTGTTAGTATAAAATTGTTATATTTGGAGAGGAAAATTTTACAGCTTAATGGGTCTGTACAGCAACAGATTAGCTCCACATAAACATTATCAAGGAATATTTAATAAGGGGTAAAACCAAACATTTGTGGAATGACATTCTTTTGAATAAGTGGTGATAGGTTAGACAATATTGGGGAGAATTAAAAAGTAAACATTGACTTAAACATAACAATTTATTCAAATATTAACTTCAAGCAGGATTAAAACGTGGCATATAAGACAAAACGAGTGATGTAAATGTAAAACAAAGAAAGATGTCTTGACAATTTTGGAGATGAAGCTTTCTTAAATTTGGCATTAAAATTATAGGTAAGGAAAACAATATAGTAGAACTCAATGAAAGTGTAAAATAATTTGGTCTGTGAAAGCTCATATACAAGTAGTGAATAGAAGTTGGAATCAGGTGGCTCATGTTTCTCATCCTAGCTACTTGGGATCCTGTGATTTAAGCTTTGCTGTTTGAAGCCAGCCCTCCACAAAATAAAGTCCTTGAGAATATTATCTCTGATTAATCAGCAAAAAGCCAGAAGTGAGGAATGACTGAAATGGTAAATTTTTAACAAATTGCAAGAAATTTCAGGGACCCTGAGTTCAAGCCCCAGGACCATACATGCATGTAGAAAAGTAATAGTAGTAATACTGGTAGTGATGATGATGATGATGTTTATGATTATAATGATGATGAGGTGTACCCATATTCAAGGATAAAAGATGTATAAATCTTATACCTGAAGAATGCCTCAAATCTAGATTCTACATAGAACCCTCAAAACCTAATGTTAAAAAGAACATCAATTAGAAACCAGCAAAGTATATCTTGTGAAAAATAAGCACAAGAAAACCATCATCAGTCGCCAAATAAGTGCATATTAAAACCAAAATGACATCATAAAATATGTATAAAAATACTTCACATAATACAATAATGACCATACTAAATGTTATCTAGAAACAGAGAAAATGTATGCTGGCAGAAATGTCAAATGCGAAATCCACTTCTGAAAACATTTGACAGGTTCTTAGCATATGAAATAAGCAAATACCCACAGTATAACAGAATAATTGATCTTTCCAGGCTTTGTCTCATAGAAATAAAATGTAACATTCACCCAAACGCCAAAACACAGAGGATTATAACAGCATTATTTCCTCTAGTCAAAGAAAAGGAAATCAATTCAGGCTTTCTTCAAGTGAATGGGAAACGAATTGTGCTACATTCTCTAATAACAGAACCAAAAGGCAACTCGAGTTAAGGCATACAATAACTGAGAATAATCTACCATAGATTTGAAGGCAATCATGTTTATTTATTGCATGATCTAAAAGTCGGAGAAAAAAAATGTGTTGGTTGCCAGGATAAAACAGGTTTTGGATGGAAAAAAGAGAAGTGGTGGGTTTAATTATAAAAGGGAATTATTAAATTAACTGTTCTGCATAAGGTACTTGAGACATTAATGTTCTATTTGTGATGTCATACTAGAAATATTTAAATAAATTGGAAAAATATTCAAGGGATTTATCTATGTTCTTATAAGGTCATAAAGATCCATACTAACCTCGATAGAATTTAATATCTAGAAAACAGAAGTCAATATTGAATGTTTACATTGAAAAATAATGTGGGTCCAAGCTTGAGATGAAATATACCTTGCTAATTAAAAGGCGGAGATTTAGAAGACTGATATGAGGGCCAGTTCTGAAAAACACAAATTCATGAGGAACTACAAAAACAAAGAAAGCTAGATATAATGAAATTTTCTGATATCTCACGTTTGTGGAAACCATAGGTAAGTGATCATTACTCAAGGGTGGCTTGGCCTGAAAAATAATCTAAAGTGGTTATAGCCTTAGCAACAAAAATAAGTCTGTAGCATGCTTCCCTTTTATAATTAAACCCACTACTTCTATTTGTCCTAACTTGTTATAACAGGAGTGGTTATAAACAAAAGCACTGGTCTGAAGCCTCAATATAAGGAACTCAGTCTATGTGGGCCAAACAGTCCCTAACATGAGGTTTTATTTAAATTAACAAGCATTATTTTAGATTTTGCATAGTGGGATGTTGCATAGTCACAAGCAAGGTCTGCTAAGTCAGGTAATCCAATCTACTCTTTCACATGTTACCCAATAGCCTGGTTTCAATAAAAATGACTACAAGGAGATTGTACAAATGAGACTGCCACTTTTCCCTTTCATGAATCAAAATTCTGTGAAATGATTTCTGTCTTCCAGATGTTTACATATTTCTCATGATCTTTTCTACTATTTTGTCGTCATTATTGATGTTCATATTACTTTTTGTTGTTGTCTTTTGTGTACATGCCATTTGTAGGGCTGGAACTCAATGTCTTATGGTCTTCCTTGAATTTTTTTGCTCATAGCTTTTTTTTTGTTCTATTTCTTTTGCTCTAATTTTTTGCTCTACTCCTTGAGCCACATTCTCACCTTCTGCTTCTTGCTGGATAATTGGAGATAAGTTTTCTCACATTTTTGTCTGTTTGGACTGACATTGAACTAAAGTATTCAGGTCTTAGCCTCCTGAGTTTCTAGGATTCTACACATGAATGGCTAACACCAATCTTTGCTTTACTGTTATTTTAATTATGTGATAGAGGAAAGTGGAAGTATATTTGTGGTAAGGGTGCAATTTTCAAATACAAGTTTGAATCAACTTGATATAATGTAATTGTTATCAATTTTAACAGTTAAATCAATGAATATTACACATTCCCAAAGAAATATAATTGAAAACAAAACGCAGAATTGTTTACTTAAAACAAGAAATAGAACCATGAATTTCACTTTACAATTAATTTTTATATAACTTTAATTAGCAGACTTCCATGACTAAAAGTTAATATATTAATTTTATACTACAAGAAAAAAAGTGATCATAGTTAAGAATAGATATTTCATCACAGCGAGAAGATAAGTTTTTGAGCATTCTCACTAAAAAGAAATGTTACATGCTGAAATTAATGGATATAGTTGCTCATGCTTGTAACCCTAGCTACTAAGGAGGTTGAGAGCTGAGAATCATGGCTCAAGGCCAGCCTAGGCAAGAAAGTCTGTGAGTATATTATCTCCAATGAGACAAAAGAAAACTGGAGTGGCTCAAGTGGTAGAGCACTAATCTTGAGCTGAAGAACTGAGGGACAGTGTCCAGGTCCAGATTTCCAGCCCCCAAACTGACAACAATTAAAAATAAACAGTTAAAAATAAACCGTACTTTGAAATAAATGTTAAAATATATATTCTAAAATTTTTTTAAAACCTCACTAGATATACTAGTTTATATAAATAGATAGAAGTGTTTTCTGGTTTTAGTTGTTATTGAACGAATTGTGTAAATCACACATTTCTTATTCAAATCATATTTGTAGGTTTATACACTTATATGCCATAAGTATAACTAACAGATATGTGATCGGCAGTGCTGTTTTAGGAATCTCCCTTGGCATTCTAACATTAACACTTCTCCCCTGAAATCGATATGCCCTCCAATCTTGTCAGAAGTTTCAACTCATTGGAGCAGAAAAGTATAAGCCATAATCATTGTTTGGAAAAACTGTAACATTTTACATGTATTTCACTTCGTTTAAGAACCAAAACATTTAAGTCATCTGAAATATGCCAATAATAGCAAAATATCTTCTGAGTTTTTTAGTCTCTTAAGAGATGAAAATCTTTAAATATACATCTAATTTTTTCTGCCTCACATCCTATATCTTAGGAAGATCTTTTTGTGTAATCCTGTGTTCCTGATTAGAAGACTGGAATAAAGGTAATAATGAAAATAGCCAAGGAAAATACTTGAAAAAATTTAAAAGCAATCGCAGACACTCCTGTTTTAATCAGTTTCAATGAGAATATACCTTAAAGTATCACGTTTTTTTAATCATTAAAGAGCAATAATTAAACTTTAATTAGCAGTGAAGAAGGGAACAGAAAACTGTGTTTGAAGACAGCTTGACTTTGAATAATTCAACATAAGCATAATGGCTTTATGTTGTTTTTTCTATGTAATTACCAAAATAATAAAGAGCAACACCCAAAGGCAGGAAAACACCTAAAAAGCAGTAAACTTTTGTATATAAAATAATTGTGATGGTCTAACTCTTTCAAAGTCAGGCTTGGAAAGAGGAAAACTGTATTTGTTTTAGTGTGAACAATAAAAAAATATAAAAATCCTCTATTAATGTTTTACATACGTATCTTGACTAGGATGATTCGTGTTGGAGAAGAGGAAAGATATGAAAAAGTTCAAAATTATTTGACTATTCCCCAACAACATTCTTATTTATCAGCTATAGCAACACAAGTAGCCTTGGTTACTCTTAAAATCATGCTTGTTTACATTTAGAAGCATTATTTTTTGCTGGGTTATAAGCTGCAAACGCTTGAGTATTAATAACGAGTCATTTCCTAAGAGAGGAAAGTTGCTGTGAAAACAAACATAAAATATCAAAGACAGCATAGTGGAAACTATTTTGTAGCTATATCACAACCTGTAGGTGTAGATTTTGTTTCCCATGGTTCCAGGGAACCATTTTTGTTATCTTCTTTGTCACTGTTTAGTGATCCTATATCATCCTATACCATCCTGGGAATGCTGTATCTTTACTAGATTCTCTAATTTCTGTTGGAAAATTAGGAAGGATGGAAAATTGAGTTTCTGTTTCTGTTTTACTTTATTTTATAACAGTTTAGAAACTGTAACTCAAAATGACATTAATTATCTTTATAATATTAGGGGACAGATTTCATTTCCATATTCTTACCCTAGCTTTATACGTAACTTTAGTACTTTGATCCCCAAACGTGAAACTAAAGATAGAGAGTTTCTTATTTAAATATTATTTAGAATTTGAAGACTTCATTAATGCAAGGCCCTTCGTATTATATCCTTCATACATGTGTACAAAGCCAGTGGCAAATTTTTCTTATTCTCAGAAACTAGGATATGTGATGTCTCTATACTTGCAATCAGGAAAAGGCTGTAGCTGAGTTAGTTTACTAAACCAAATATGCTGTAACAAATTTCTACAAGTTAATTGGCTTGAATAATCCGTATTTATCATTTTACAGTTCTAAAGGACAGAAATCTAAAAGAAGTCTCACCACATTAAAATCTAGCCACCTACAGGGCTAAAAGAATTTTTAGATGATTCTAGTGGAAAGGCATTTACAACCTGTTCCGCTTTTCAGAAATTCAGAATCTGGGTTGTTGTCTTTTCCTTTATCTTCTCATGTAGCATCTTTACATGTTTCTGATGGTTCTTACCTGATCATTTCCCCTTTGAAATATAGCTGGGATTTTAAGTACCCATTTGAGTTATACTTCCCCCATCTGGTAATTATTCAAATTCGTGTTCCTTGAGTAATGAGAGATGAATATTTTACAAATATATATATATATATATATATATGTATGTATGTATATATATATATATATATATATATATATATATATATGTATAGTGCATATCTACATTTGAAGGATTAGACATTTAGGGGATGAGAGGCATTATTGGAAGGTATTTTACTGACAACCACAATGAGTTTCTAGCACTTTTTTCTACTATAACTTGTTATCCGTTCATTAATTTTGAACAACATATTTCTTCAATGAAATATCACTAGAAAAAAATTAGTTCCTGAAAGCAATTAATCCTGATTAAAACATTGTCCTGTACTAGAAATCCTAAATGCAAGAGAGCAGCTCCTGAAACAGTTCTGGCACTATCACTTTTATACATTCTGCTACAATCTTCTCTTTTCAAGAGGAGTTGATTGTTATTATTGTGGAATTATGATTAATATATATTTGACTGCTATTTTTAAATAAATCACCACCCAATACTGGTACTCTTTTTGTAACATTTTGTGTCTAATCTATTTCTGAAACACAGCTATTTGAATTACGTGAACTGCTTATTGAAGTTGAATCAGTGTGGAGAGGAAAAGAAAATAGATGTCTCTGTGGGTATGTCATATTAAAAATGTACCTACAAGCTATTTACCTTAAAATCATCTATTTTTCATTATGTTTAGATTCTGATAGAATTTAGCCTCTCAACTCACACAGTGTTAATGCAGTTTTATTTCATGCCTCTCAAAAGCAAACCACAAATTACTATTTTTTTAAATTTTATCTTTTTAGTTTTAGAATTTTTCTTTAGCAAACTATATTTTTTAAAAAGTTAGCCAAGGCAAATGGTTTATTAGATATTTGCAGTCATGTTCAGACTCTATGGTGGAAGCCAGAAAGAGAAAAAAATTCATGTTTTTTTTCTTCCTTGAGGCACTCTTATTTATCATTCATCTAATTCTGAAAGAATGAAATTCTTGATTTGAAGCCTTTTGCTTGATATCCACAGCGTGTCATTCTTCCTTTCTTAATAGAAGAATTTGGAGAAAGCATGAGAATTCACACTAGGAAAATGGGGAAGAGGAAAAGAGAAATAGAATTCTAGATATTTTGTTCTTCCTCATCTCAATCACACGGTCTGGATAATGATTAAGGATATTAGATACAATGGTCTAGAGTGATTACCCCCATCTATAGAAAAAATATAACCTCATAAGTGATCACATGGAGAATCCTTATTTATTAAAAATTGTAGTAATTTCCAACAGGAAATGTTATATATTTGCTTAGTTCTTGTTTAATATTTGTTAAATTCTGATGTGCTATAGTGAACAATCATAAAGGTATACAAGAATGATAAGAAACTAACATCTTAATATCATATTCTAATATTAGCTTAATTCTGCCTGAGTTATCTCTATGAGGCTGTATTTGAGTTTTGCCTCAATTTCACATGCTATCTTCTTCCAATATATAAGTTGAAAGAAGACTCCTTCTGAAAATATGCTATTTTTATAGCTAAGGGAAAACAAGTCAGCTATTAAACACAGACAATGAGACAGAAATCTTCCCCCAGAAATAGACTTTCACCACTTCTGTTTCATTTTTGTAAACGGAAGTAAGTCACATGACCCATCTTGACATTGCAGAATAGAAGTAAATCTCACCTACAGGAAGCTGATGCAGGACATACAGTAAAATGCCCAGATATGCAACACTTGAGATAAAGAGGAAAAAAAAGAGAACTACAGTACAATCAATCATACTTGCTATCATATGTCTCTGCAGGAAGGAAGCTATAATGTTCCTTTGTTTCTAAATTTACTGAGATCTTCAAATCATGTCTTTTATGCTTGGATGTTACAGGAATTAGAGAACATTTTGATCCTGAGAGAGCATCAAATCTCAAAGAAAGTTGGAGTAAGCATTTCAATTCCACTTTTTGTTCTCCAAGAAAAGAAACCATTTTATAGACAATACTTTATACTTTCTTACCTAGTATCATTTTTTTCCAGAAATGGATTTTGTTAATATATGTGATTATCCACCAGAATAAATGTCATCATTTATTTTCATCTTGTGCAGACAGTATAGTCAATTAGATGTAAGTGGGAGTTCATCAGTAGCACTTTTTAAAAATGCAAAAAATGTGGACAGGGAGCTAATATACATATTTTTCCACCATCACCTTCCACATCTTCCTTCTTCCTTCCTAGGAAACACACCCTATCAATAAAAGGCTTAGATATTTGGCTCGTGCCCTTGAAAGTGGAAGCACAATATAAGGGATGTCGGAGATGATGGTCAATAATGTTTTACATAATAATGTCACATGCAACAGCCTTATGAGTCCAGCAGGCCTTAACACTCTACTTCCTTAGTGATGTGATAGTAATGTCAGCTTTACTGGACTTGATATTGTTTTCCACTTCCTTTTCTACCCCTTGGCCTAAATTATGATACATAGTAATTGAATGAAAAAATAATGCCATCTTAACCAAGTCCCATTGCGACAATGAGATGTATAAGACGTTATGTTGAAAAAGGAACTTTACAACTTTGGCGGGGGAGGGATGGGCAATCAGTGGGCAGGGATATTAAGGGGAAGGAGGAGACAACAATGCTTGCTAAGAAATGTACTCTTTACCTTGCTCATGTAATTGTAACCCCTCTGTACGGTATTTTCACAATAAGAAAACGTATTAATATAAAAAAGTAAGAAAGTTACTTAAGGCTTTGGGAATGTGGCTAAATGGAACAGTTATTGCTTAGCAAGAATCAAACCCTAGGTTCAATTCCTCAATCCCACATAAATAGAAAAAAAAAAAAAGAACACTGAAAGATGAGCTGTGCCTCAAGTGGTAAAGTGTTAACCTTCAGCCAAAAAAAAAGCTCAATAACAGTTTCCTGTACCTGAGTTCAAGCCCCAAGACTGGCAAAAAAGTCATTTAGCTAGTAAATGCAAAATAAATAACCCATACTTGGAATATGCAATTGTTCATTCCAACTGATACCTAGTAATAATCTGTAATTCATTTATTTTACTTATATTAGAATAGTATTTTTTTTTAAGGGCAGGGAAGGTGCCTCAGTAGTAGAGCGCTTGCCTTGCACGCATGAGGCCCTGGGTTCGATTCCTCAGCACCATATAAGCAAAAAAAAACAGTCGGAAGTGTCGCTGTGGCAAAAGTGGTAGCACGGTAGCAGTGAGCTGAAGAACTGAGAGACAGAGCCCAGGCCCAGATTTGAGGCCCCACGACTGGACCTCAAAAAAACAAAACAAAAAAAGACAAAAAAAAGTTCTGTTAATAGGTCATGGCAATTAATGCCAAGAATGTGATTAGATATCATGTGAAGATTAATCCTGGAAATTCAAAGATTCCAGGATTTTGAGTGGTCACTGCTAATCACAATGAGAAGGGTAGTCTGTGAGATTTGGAAAACTTTTTGGTAAGTCACGGCATCAAAAAGGCATAGGATAATTAATGGCTTTGACAGAAGAGAAGGAATAATTCCCCATGGAAGGAATAAATGATAATAATAACTAAGTTATACCACAAACTGTTCTAGGGAACCATTTTTGGTTATTGAAGAACTAGTTATCAACTACGCTTATTCCTCATTGCCTTTAGCATTCTAGTAACTTAGACTAGTTCTTAATCTGTGTGATAAATTGTATATCCTTCTATGCTATTCTTTCATACCTTACTTCCTTTACTTTCTAAAAATCTTAGTCTTTTATATTTCTCTATGAACTATTTCTGATACTAAGTCCACATACACAGACAGCAGAGGATGCTAATGTAAGAGTCCCAAAACGCATGAATCATTAATGTAACAACATGGAAAAGGAGGATATATTTATTGCTACCTCAATTTTTCTGAAAAGCTGCAATGTCACCATTGATTGAAATCTCCATTCCTTGTCTACATAGTGTCATTAAGTGCAGATCAATGCAAATATAAGCCGGATGCTGGTGGCTCACACCTGTAATCCTAGCTACTCAGGAAGATGAGACTGGTTCAAAGACAGCCTGGTCAGTAAAGTCCATGAGAACCTTATCTTTAATTAACCACCAGAAATCCCGAAGTGGTGCTGTACCTTAAGTGGCAGAGCACTCAACTTGAGCTGAAGAGCTGTGGGACAGAGCCCAGGATCAGAGTTAAAGCCCCATGACCAACAAAAAAACTGCAAATAGGACTTTGAGTATCCCCAAAAGGAACAACGAAGTCAATAGTAATCTTCCCAAACAGAAAAAATAATTACAAACTGATTCAGTGCACCTACTTTTGCTGAGTTATTTAAGTTATGGTTTCTTTGCTGGACATATTCTCTTCTTTTAAAAATTGTCAAATATTAGCTTTATTATAAACTTCATCTAATATTTCTTGTTTCAAAAGAGAAGCCCATACAGTTGATGTCAATTGGCTTTCTTACTGTCTCAGTTCAAAGTCAACCCAGGCAAGAGAGTCTGTCAAACTCTGATCTGTAATTAAACACTAAAAAAGCCAGAAGTGGAGTTTTGGCTCAAACAGTAGAGTACTAGGTTAGGGGACAGGTGTGCAGGAAAGACAACTGTACAGGGACAGTGTCCACCCTCTGTATTCAAGCCCCAGAACCTGCACAAACTAAACAAACAATCAAGAAAATGAAAAAACCCACATATCTCTTTGGGACCATCCTTAAAGCACTGGTTTGAGATGAGGCTCCTTTTGTTGATCATGCTCTCTGGATCCTGATTTTTGGAATCCTTATTGCTATGGAGAACTCAGGACCAGAATAAAGAAATGGATAACTGACTCCTGCAATACAGAATCATCTCAGGAGAGAAATATCCGTGTATAGGACAATTTAAAACCTACATGTCTTTCTTTCTTTGTAGTAGGACACTTAAAATAAAGTTATTTTCTTTTATTCTATGCTTGCCTTCAAATGGCATATTGTTTTCTTTTGTTATACTCTCAACTGGAAGTTTACAGACAAGTTTTATATGAGTAAAGGACACACTACAAAAGATCAGGGACAGAGTTTCCTTCAGGCCTTGGATTATTTTTTTGTATAGTAAAAAAGGACAGCACAAATTAACTTGAATTTTGTCATTTCTCTGTGTTCAATTCCTCTCTTGGGCTCAGTTTCCACTTGCAGTAACAGTTCCTTCCACTTACTTCCAGTAACAATCTATGATGCTGCCCCAGGTAAAATGAATATTTTCTGGCTTCATTGAAATAGCACAAGCACATCTTTGGACATGTGGTAACGTGTTTCAGAGATAACTTTGTAATGAGAAAATATGTAATTTAAATGTTTTATAAAACATTATCCATGTACACATGACCAGATAAGATGATGTTAAGTGAAATGTACCCCAAGATAGGGACACAACTTGCTTTTACATTCTTGCTATTGTTTTAATGTATCTAACATGTACTATGTGATTTTTTTCTTCCTCCATGGTATTACCCCTGTTTTCACTATATTTGATGTCGTCGACCTGCATCTTGTATATACATTTTTCTAATGGGGAGTGGAAGGGAAATAACAAAAAGCTGAAAAAAGAATACAGTATGACCCATTGTAACAATGAGTTGTACAAGGCACTACGTAGAAAATGAACTTTACAACTTGAGCAGGGGAGAAGGGAGTTGGGGCGGTGGGGAGGAAAGGGATGGAAGGAGAAAAACAAAAGAGGAGGTAACAGAGCTTGATAGATAATTTACTTACTTATGTAACTCTAACCCCTGTTTACACCATTTTATAATAAAAAAACATGAAAAAACCATCGTGGAGTAGTTTAAGTTCATACTTCCTATGGGCACTGTAATTAAGACCAATTTTACGTGGGAAGAAGGTTCTCAGAAACATATTTTTGTGAGTGTGTGTGTTGTGCATTATTTCCCAAGTGTACATAAATTAACATTAGGAGAAACAATAGGAATAATTGAAGAAAAAGAAGTTTTGTGCTTAAGTATAATGGTTCAATACAGTACAGAAGACTCTGCAAATAAAAAACTTTGAAACAATAAAGCCATTCCAGTATGTAGATCTATGGGATATAGAGAGCATTACTACTAAGTGGAACATGAATGATGAGGCCACTCTTGTTTTCTACTAAATCTAAATCATGGTAGCTAATTATGGAAATTTGTAAAAAGTAGAAGGGAAGAATTATTCTAGTCAGATATAAGAAGTCAGATATAAGAGCATGGACTTAACTAGAAAAAAAAGGCTATGTTGAGAGAGCAGGAATTATACTAGCAATGAACTGGTGGCTAAGATCACATTTCTTTTTCTTTATATCTTTGATGGTTATGGGTCTTGAATTCTGGGCCTGGGTGATGTCCCTCCACTCTTCAATTCACGGCTAGAGCTCTACCACTTGAGCCACAGTGTCAATTCCTTTTTCTGGTGGTTAATTGGAGATAAGTGCCTCAGAAAACTTTCCTACTTGTGCAGCATTTGAACTGCAGTCCTCAGATCTCAGCCTCCTGAGAGGATTATAGGCATGAGCCACCAGTACTCGGCTCAAGATCACGTTTCTAGGAGTGTACACTCATGATATGTAATGTGTATGTTCTTCTATCTTTGTATGAATTCTTGAGTTAAAAATCTGGGCTACAGCTTAGACTTTACATTAAAAAATTATTTCTAGTATAAAACTTGATACTCATGGAAAAAATAAAAACTAAGAATGTAAAAGGGCCTGGGAAATTCAGTTTTCATCCAGCCTGGGAAGAATAGTCTTTGCAACAACACCTATAACAACAGCCAAAAGCTGCATTGGAAGAATGGCTCAAGTGATGTAATACTAGTTATGAACAAGATTGCTGAATAAGAGCTTGAGGTTTTTGCATGCATACATACAAACATTCACATACACACAGAAGCACTTATATGAGCAAACACACATATGAAACAACTCTCAGAATGTGTAGAAAAGTTAGAAAATAATAGAAAATGTGTCCTGAGTAAGACTAGAATGAAGTGATAATTTTTAATATTAGAAAGTCCTCAAGTGAGCTTTCCCCCCAAAAGCTTGAGAATATTACATATGTAGGGACCAGAGATGGAAAGAGAGTCAAGTGATCATTACTAAAGGGATCGGATCCATGGAGGAATGAATCAGAGACCCCTGCAGGTGCATCTGAAAATGTTCATATCTTATATCAAATGATAGGATATCTTTGAAAAATGTACAACAGTTTGAGCAGTCAGTCTAGAGGATAAGATCATCGGAGAAGTTCAGAATTACTAGTATGTTTCTAGATTAAATAAACCAACAACCAATGGCAGGGCAATGTGATACAAACCTGAAATTCTAGCACTCATATTAGGACAGGAGTTTAGAGAGTGGATTGCATAGAGATACCTTCCTTGGGCTAGGTACGATAATTTTGCTCCATAAAACAAACCAAAGGACAAGAAAGGAATTCACAATTGGAAGTTTGGGATAATTTTGTCATTTTGTTTTGAGAAGTCAAGTTTCCTATTTAAATGCAGCTCATATATCATCCTCAATCATGTTTTACATGCTCTCTTCATTACAGAATATTCCTAGATGCAAAATAGCTCATGACTCAGAACCAAAAATTTGAAAAAGTAAGCATCATTCTGTTGGATTCCAAAGAAATGATGAAAGATTACAAAAGCTTAAGCCTGGAGAAATAGAAAAGATATCTAATGTAGGACATTGTAGACCTGGCTAAATGAGAATTTAGATTCAAAATAAACATTTTGTTTGTAATTTCATATTCTACAGAATATTACAAAATTCTTTTTAAGTAGAAGTTTTAATTTACAAATTCACAAATGATTCTGACATTCTATTTGTCTAGAATATTCTCTCAAGAGAGTTATAATTAGGACTTAATAGATAATTCCAACAGTTCATGTATAACGTGATAATATGAATAATCTAGAAAGAGGTGCCAACAAATGGGTGATAGTAATTTATAAATTTAGAAAAAGAGCAATATTTTGAGATTTTGGTATAACATGGTATGAAGAGAGTTATTGTGAGACATCTTTTTTCTTCTACCTATACATAACACAGGAAGAAATTTCTTTTTTTTATTGTGAAAATACTGTACAGAGGGGTTACAATTACATGGGCAAGATCATGAGTACATTTCTTATCAAGCATTGTAGCCTCCTCCTTTGTTTCCCCTTCCCATCACTTCCCATCCTCCCCCGCCCCCACCCAATCTTCTTCTCCCCTCCCTCCACACAAAGTTGTAAAGTTCGTAGAAATTTCCTCAATTACGTACCTCTGTATACAATGAGAAATATGCTAGGTTTTGGGTTTTTGTTTTCATTTTGTTTTTGTTGTATTGTTGAATTTAAATCATTATGAGACATACAGTGATATTGGAATTGAAAGGCTCCGTAGGGGCATTTTCTTGGAGCTCATTAGTTTTCCCAGGAGAAATATAAATATCCACAAAATATGGAGCTAATTAGTAAGTATCTGAATTAACACTAGATCCTAGATATTGTGTTAGTAAAAGTCAAAATTGTATTATTGTTACATCAGAATCCTTCCCCACTTGCCAATGTGTATGAAAAAATAAAAAAAGGCATTAGCACAAAATGTCTAATCTTTTTAGGCATTTAATAATAGTGGTGAGGGTAATGTATGAACTCTTCCATTCAATTAAAACTTGAAGGTTATAAGAGCACTTCCTACGTATAAGAATTTGTGGCAGGTTGATTGACAGGGTTATTACAGCATGGAGATATTCCTAACAAAAATTAGATTTAAATAGAGTATATGGCAGTTATGATTTGTCAATGGCTATTGAGGCATTTTTTATTCTAAAGAAGAATCAATTCGAAGAGTCTTCAGTCACATCAGTAAAGCTGTATGTTCATCCTAATACTTGGTGCTATTTTCCTACATTTATAATGATTAGGCTCATAAGATATCCAAACATATCTAAAGACATTTCAATAAATTCCCAAATTGGTGTGGATACATGGGTCACTCTTTGGAACTGTATCACAAATTAGGCTTGCCTGTGCTGTAGTTCAATCTTTATTCACCTGGTTAAACAAAATCTTCAAAAATATTCACAGAATACCTCTAAGTAGTTAATTAGAGTTATATCTGTATAATTCTTCTAAGGTCAGGATAAAAGCATTTGTTCCCTGTTTTTAAAATCAACAGGATCTGTTGAATTCATGGATCCAGAATTTCATGACTTCACATTCATATCTCAAAATTTTATCAATATGACTTTCACCAAAACACTGTTCTTTTTGAACTTATCTATGTCCTTTACTTTTCAAATCCAAATAGCATATTTCTTCAATACCTTCCTGCAAATTCTTTCCTTCCTTTACTTCTGTAAATCTGTGTTTATTACTTTTATGTTTCCTTATTTATCTCTTTCTTCTAATCTTGTGCACACTGTTGCTCACATTGCTCACACATGTGTCAGAATTTTCCTTTTCCTCTTCTTTAATAATACCCCTGATTTTATTATTTTTTCATATTCATGGTCGTGGATATTTTGATGATATCTAAACAGACCTATCTTTGCATCTGTTTAACATAAACTTTAGAATTTTCTGAGAGCTTTTTCCTCTAAATCCATCATTTCCACTTGTCCTTATCACCAAGAATATAACTAACACAAATCCTCGCCAGATATGTGGATGCACTTTAGATTTCTTCTTACCCTTCTACTCCCTGTCATTAAATAAAATCAATGATCAAGATTTTCTGTTTCTGTCACTAATACAATTTCTATGTATTCCCTTTAATGAACCTGACACCAGCCTGTTTCAAATACTCATTACTGATTCCCTAGCCCTAAAACAACCGTTTACAAAGTATGATTTTTCCACATCGTCTTTTCATATTGGTCCTCTCCATCACCAAGTTACTCTCCTTGTAAGCACACAGAGTGAAGAGCACAGATACAAATTCCAGTATCATTATTTACTCACTGTATTGATTATTGGCCTTACATTTCTCATCTGTAAATGGAGGTAATCAACCAGAAATATTGAAGAATATATTTGTTGACTTCTGGAGCAAGAAAAAAGATAAGTGAAGAGTCCTTACATTTTCCACCTTAGCTTATAAATAAAGAGTCAAATTCAAGTTGTTGGTATAAATTCACAAATAGTTTCATGCAGAAATAAAAATAAATTTTAACTATTGGCTCTACGGCCTGTGTATTTTTATGGTAACTACAGATATGTAAGTGGTATTATGTAAATTAGGTCATATGTTTACAGCTGTACTGAAGAACATACTCTTAATATATCATTGGAAACATTGGTTTGAATACTATCTATATGAGAATGTTATTTGAACTAATCACACTTAGTTGAAAACTATAGCTTAGTCCATCAAAATGTGGAAATAAATGATTTTATTTATTAGAAAAAAATACTACCAAGAAAAGTGAGTACACATTAGAGAAACTGCAGGAATAATGTTAGTGTTTTTTACTGTCTGTACCTGTTTATGGGATTTTATTTATTGATATTGAAACTCTCCTCTTGTTATTTTTATTGTATGTAATCCAACACTGTTTATATCCATGTATTCAATGTGGGAAATCTACCTTCAAAGATGTCTAAAGTTTTTTTCCTTTTCAATCACAACATTGTCATTATCAGGCTACACTGCGGTCATCATCATCATCTTCATCAAAATTATTATTAGCATCATAGTGCTAATCATTGGAAGTCTGATATGTGTCTATGATTTTGCTATTATTTTTCTTTTGATTAATAATTTTAATGCTACCACTGTGCATACATCAATATTAACATTTTGAACAAATAAAGAAACAACAAAAACTAAACCATATCAGGTAGCTTGACTATGTGCTCATAACAAATTATGGAATAGATTTTTGAAGCATTGCAAATTCCTAAGCAGTATAAATTAACTTCCACTTTCCTCCTCACAACACAAAAATATTTAAGAGTTTGGACAGAACTTTTTCAAGTAATATATTTTAAATGTTATTACAATATCATGTGTATATATAAAATTCCCTTGAAAGTAATACACTCTACTTTCTATTGAAATATTAATTATTTTATACTAGGAAACTTTTCGAAAAATAGACTGTATATCTTTGAAATGAAAAAGGTCAAAAACAGAAGAAAAAATTTTAGAGGGAGTCTGTCTTCAGATATATATACATATATATGCATATATTTAAATGTTATGTTTCCAATGACACATTTTTAGAGATTATTTGTCATCAGAAATATATACATATATCTAAATTTATTTGTAGAGAGATATAAAAAAATCTTAAAACATAATTAAAATTAAAAATACATCAAAACAAGTGGCAGTGACTCACTCTTATAATTCAACCTATTCTAGGTAATGAGATCTTAAAATTATGTTTGAAACTAGCCCAGACAGAAAAGTATTTGTTAGGAGTTCCGGGAAGATGGCGGAGGAGAAGTTGGAATCTGAGCAGGCTCTCGCATAGAAAGCAATTTTAGATTTCCTGTGAACAGCCCTAAGCCAGAGAACCACACCAAGTGTGCCATCACAGGACAGAGGTTTAGGCAAGAGAGGGGAAATCAAGGCAAAAAGACACATCTGAGCGCTTGCCAGCAGCCGCCGTGGTGGCGGCAGCGGTCGCAGCGGCGACTGCAGGGCACCATAACTGAGCCACAGAGCCCGGGACGAACAGGCGGCGGGAGAGCGGATTCTACTCAACAAAAGCAAGAACGGACAAGGAGCAGACATCTTCATCCTGCAGTTTGCGGACCAGAGACCGACAAAGGAACCAAGACTTGGCATGAGAAGAAGCCCAACTTCCTCACTCCTTCTCAGGGAGCAGAGGAGGGAAGGCCACCCCTCCCCCCCAGCACAGGTGATCTCCATCTTGGATACCAACAAAGCTCGGAGGAGCAGCTAGCTCCAGCTCAGGCCTTGGAATAAAACGAGTCATTTAGCAGATCACAAGAACTTAACAGCGGTGTGACCTGCCAGACTCAGCTCCATCCAGGGAAAAGTCACCCAGCTAGGGCGCCAGCCATAGGAGTGGCTTTCCAGAGCCAGAGGCTGCCCCTCCCTCTAGCAGCCTCCACAATCAATTGAAAAACAGAAACCCTGAGAATGGCTCCAGGCTGGGCTCTGTGAGGTTTTCACAAAATAGCCCCAAGGAAAAGCTACTGTCTATTGAAAGGCCTCAACTCTACCCAGAACCTAGCCTCATCACTGCATTCCCCTCTTTTGTGATTCTTAAACCAGATCACCCTCCCATTAAACTAACCTGGGAAAGGGATCTCAAAATCTTGGGGAAAGCAGAGCATTTTTCTGCCTGTTCTAACAATCTGACTTAAGAAACCAATCAAGCCACAGGACCTCAAGCTGACCAGAGACTCCAACAAGAGGCTGACTACAGACACAAGGGAGATACAGGATTTTTCCCAACCCTCCCAAAAAAATCAAAGAACATTTTTTTTTCTTCTTTTTTTTTTTTTTTTGGTACCTTATATATATATATATAAATTTTTTTCCTTTTCTAAAACTTTTATTAATCTTTAATTTTTGTCTCTTTTGAAAAAATAATCATTTTCCAGTAACTTTTTTTTTCTTTCCTCTTATAATTTTTATTTTAGGAATATGTGAATGTGGGTTTTCCTTTCTTTTCTTGTCTTCTTTCTTTTTCTTTCTTTCTTAATTATCTTTTTGTTTTTTGTCTAGCTCTACTGAACTTCTGATCTTTTCTTCTCCCTTTCCTATCCGTTTCACCTTTTCCTCTCCTTTGTTCTTCCTTATGTGACTTAACTCTTGTCCTGCACATCCTCAGATAAACCCGTAGTTAACTAGTAGACCTTATCCCCCATTGTGTACACACTTAATCCACAAACTTATTACTCAATTCAAAACCTCTGAGACTTAAATTCATTAATAGCAGTACTACCTCTTTATACCTATATAATATTTTAAGCATTTTTTTAAAGTTTTTCACATCTCCTCTATGTCCCTCCCTTTCTCTCAACATATTCATATTCCTCTATAAATAGATGGTCTTTTAATCTCTAAAATAACATTAATTTTTACGTTTCTATTTTTTTTTCTGCTCTCTTTTCATTCCCCTTTCACTTTCTTCTTTTTCTCTCTCTCTCTACTTGCATCCTACCCAACCTATTTCCTGCATTGTGATTAGGACATAGTTAACTCTCCCTGTGCCTCCCCACACCAATCTATTCCTATTTTTTACCCACATCTCTCCCTAATCCTGATAATTTCTGGTTTTCCAAATTCTTCTCTGCGGTTCGAAGCCCTCTAACATATAGTTGTTTGATGTCGAATAGATGTATCTGTTGAACTAGATTGTATCTGTACACTATTGACTGTACAAATGCAAACTTTGGTTGATGGTTGCCTTAAGATAGTGTTCTAGCACAAAACTGGTGCTATTTTCATCTCAAATGGGCAGAGTAAGCCGGAAAAACACAAGAACAATGGCAAATTCGGGTATCTCAATTCCCAATCTTGATAATCAGGGATCAGAACAGATAATGAATAATCCAGAGGAGAGTTCCCAAATAGCTCTACAAACACTACTGGTAAACATGATAAATGAGAAGTTTGACAACTTACAAGGACTCTGTATGAGCGTGATAGGGAGACAGAGGAGGCATCCCAGAAGTTTATACAGGAATATCAGAAGCGTGAGGAAGCTACTCAAAAACTGATACAGAATTTGCGTGAACAACTTGAGAATACTCCAAGAGAAAGGGAGGAATGGCGTGAGCAGGCTGAGAACACTCAAAGAGAACTGCAGGAATACCAATAACGGGAGGAAAGAGAACTGCAGGAATCCCACGAACGGGAGGAAGCTAATCAAAGAGTAATACAGGAATTGAGAGAGCAGGTAGAGAACACACAAAGATCACTAAAGGTATTCATGGAATCCATTAACAAAGAGCTGAAGGAAGTCAGGGAGACCACAAAGGGAATGCTGAATGGAACCCAACAGAAGGAATGGGAGTCCAAAGAAACCATAACCAATCAACTAAGTGATTTGAGAACAAACACTGAACACCAAATTAAGGAAGTAAAGAAATTCATACAAGACCTAAAACAGAGCTTCAACAAAGAACTTGAAGCCATCAAAGCTGATCAATTAGAAGGAAATGAGATAAAAAACAAAGTAGAGAGTCTTGACAGCAGGTTAGACCATGCAGAAGATCGAATCTCAGGGATTGAAGACAGCCTAGATATTATAGAGAAAGAACATAAAACCATCCAAGACAAGTCCAAGAAGTATGATAGATCTATCCAACCCCTGGAAGACACCATCAGAAGGCCTAATCTAAGGATAATGGTGTAGAGGAGCACCTAGAAACAGAAGTTAATGGCCTAGGAAATTTGTTTAACAGGATCGTAGCAGAGAACTCCCAAACATGCAAAAAGATAGGCCTATTCAGATACAAGAAGCTTTTAGAACCCCAAATAGACCAGACCAGAATAGGACATCCCACCGTCACATTATAATCCACACAGGATCAACTCAGACCAAGGAAAAGATCCTTAAAGCTGTCAAAGAGAAAAGGGTAATCACCTAAAAAGGGAAACCAATTAGAATCACCTCAGATTTCTCAGCAGAGACAATCAAAGCAAGAAGAGCCTGGAATGATGTATGCCACCCCCTAAAAACAAACAAATATCAACCAAGAAAACTGTACCCAGCTAAACTCTCCTTCATAACTGAAGGCCAAATGAAAACCTTCCATAGCAAAGAAAAATTGAAACAATACATCTCCACCAAACCAGCCCTATAAAAGATTCTTAAAGATGTCCTACACATAGAAAACCAACAAGACCACAATAAAGGCCAAGAAACTGCACCCAAACTGAGAATCCAAGAACCATAGGAAGAACCCAGTTTTCACAGCCCCCAAGAAGGTGGATAACATGGCGAGAACTCCCAAATACCTCTCAGTCCTATCTCTTAATGTTAACGGACTGAACTCTCCAATTAAGCGACATAGACTGTCTAGTTGGATTAAAAAACAAGACCCTTCTATCTGCTGCCTCAAGGAGTCACATCTTTCCCGTAGAAACAAACACATTTTCAATGTTAAAGGCTGGAGCAAAATCTACCAAGCAAACGGCCCCCATAAACAGGCGGGAGTTGCAATCCTAATATCAGATAAAATAGACTTCAAATTAAAATTCGTGAGAAGAGATAAAGAAGGTCGCTACATACTAATTAAAGGATCTCTCTTTCAGGAGAATATTACAATTCTAAATATCTCTTCGCCAAATAATGGAGCACGCAAATTTATCAAAGAAACACTACTTTCCCTCAAATCCCATATAGATCCAAAGACATTAATTGTTGGGGATTTTAACACACCACTCTCCCCACTAGATAGATCAACTCGGCAAAAACTCAACAGAGAAACCGCAGATCTAAACAGCTGCATAGATCAACTGGACTTAACAGACATCTACCGAACATTTAACCCAGCAGCATCAGAATACACGTTTTTCTCAGCAGCACATGGAACGTTTTCTAAAATAGACCACATTTTAGGCCACAAAGCAAACTTGTCTAAATGCAGAAACATTGAGGTTATACCTTGCATTCTCTCTGACCACAAGGGAATAAAATTAGAACTCAACACCAAAAGCCACCAAAGAAAGTCCGGTATCACATGGAGGCTGAACAACACACTGCTGAATCATGAGTGGGTCATGGAAGAGATTAGACAGGAAATTCAAATGTTCATGCAATTCAACGAAAATGAACACACAAATTACCAGCTCCTCTGGGACACAGCAAAGGCAGTACTCAGAGGCAAGTTTATAGCTCTGAGCTCCTACATCAACAAATTGGAGAGATCTGAAACTAACAATTTAATGACACATCTAATCCTCCTTGTAAAAGAGCAACAAGATAAACCCCAATCCAGTAGACGGAAAGAAATAATTAAAATTAAATCAGAATTAAATGAATTAGAATCCAAAAAAACTATAGAAAGAATCAACAAAACAAAGAGTTGGTTCTTCGAAAAACTTAACAAAATTGACAGACGCTTAGCAAATCTTATCAGAAAAAGAAGAGAACACACCCAAATTAATAAACTCAAAAATGAGAATGGAAACATCACCACGGAAACAACCAAGATTCACAACATCATAAGGGAATACTTCTCAAAACTTTATGCTAATAAGTTTGAGAACTTGACAGAAATGGACCTCTTCCTAGCAAATATTGACATGCCAAAACAAAACCAAGATGAGTTAAACTGTCTTGAAAGGCCCATATCAAGTATTGAAATAGAAACAGCAATAAGAGACCTCCCAGCTAAGAAAAGTCCAGGACCAGATGGTTTTACAGCGGAATTTTACAAGGCCTTCAAAGCAGAGCTCAGACCAATTCTCCTCCAACTCTTCAAGTAAATTGAAAGAGAAAGCTCACTACCGAACACATTCTATGAAGCCATCATAACCCTCATCCCAAAACCAGGCAGGGACTCATCAAAGAAAGAGAACTATAGACCCATTTCTTTGATGAATATTAATGCAAAACTTCTCAACAAAATTTCGGACAATCGACTTGAACAATTCATCCAAAAAATCATACACCACGATCAAACAGGATTCATTTCAGGGATGCAAAGCTGGTTCAATATACGCAAATCAATTAATATTATTCATCACATCAACAGGAGCAAGGATAAGAATCACATGGTTATCTCAATAGACGCAGAAAAAGCATTCGACAAGATCCAACAGCCCTTTATGATGAAGGTTTTGGAAAAATTAGGAATCCATGGAACATTCCTCAATACAATAAAGGCTGTATATGACAAACCTACAGCCAGCATTATATTCAATGGTGAAAAACTAAAGCCATTTCCTCTTAACTCAGGAACAAGACAAGGATGCCCACTCTCTCCACTTCTCTTCAATCTAGTATTAGAATGCCTAGCTACAGCAATAAGACAAGATGCAGACATAAAGGGGATCCAAATAGGGAAAGAAGAAATAAAACTCTCCCTCTTTGCAGATGACATGATCTTGTATTTAAAGTATCCCATAGACTCCACTCCCAAATTACTCAAGCTGATTCAAAACTTTGGCAAAGTAGCAGGTTATAAAATTAACCCGCAGAAATCAATGGCTTTTCTGTATGCCAACAATGAGAAAAGTGGGGCTGAAATTAGGAAAGCAACCCCATTTTTAATAGCCCCACAAAAAATAAAATACCTAGGAATTAACATAACTAAAGAAGTGAAGGACCTCTATGATGAAAACTTTAAAATCTTGAAAAAGGAAATCAACACAGAACTTAAAAAATGGCAAAACCTCCCATGCTCCTGGATTGGAAAGATTAACATCTTGAAAATGGCAATACTTCCCAAGGCTATCTACAAATTCAACGCAATACCTATCAAAATTCCACCCTCATTCTTCAAGGAAATAGAAGAGTCAATCCAAAAATTCTTATGGAACAATAAAAGACGCCGAATAGCAAAAATGCTCCTCAACGGAAAGAACACTGCTGGAGGAATATCAATACCAAATTTCAAACTCTACTATAAAGCCATAGTAATCAAAACAGCGTGGTATTGGCATAAGAACAGACCTCAGGACCAATGGAATAGAATTGAAAACCCAGAAATGAACCTACCGACCTATAACCATCTAATCTTCGACAAGGGAGCTAAAACAATAGAATGGAACAAAGACAGCCTCTTCAGTAAATGGTGCTGGCAAAATTGGTTAACTACATGTAGAAAACTAAAGCTAGATCCTTATATATCACCCTGCACTAGAATCAACTCCAAATGGATCAAAGACCTTGAACTCAAAACAGACACTCTGAAAACATTACAGGATGGAATAGGAGAAACCCTAGGTCTCCTTGGATCAGGCCGAAATTTTTTGAATAGAGACCCGGAAACACAACAAATCAAAGAAAGATTGGACAAATGGGATTGCATAAAGTTGCAGAGCTTCTGCAGGGCAAATGACATAGCTAGCAAGATCAATAGAAAGCCCACGGATTAGGAGAAGATCTTTACTAGCCATACAACCGACAAGGGTCTCATATCTAAAATATACTTGGAACTCAAAAAATTAAACGCCCCAACAACAAATCCTCAAAGAAAAAACTGCCCAATAAATAAGTGGGCGAAAGACTTAAAGAGAAACTTCTTTGAAGAAGAAAGAAGGATGGCCAATAGACACATGAAAAAATGTTCAACATACCTAGCCATAAAAGAAATGCAAATCAAAACAACATTGAGATATCACCTCACCCCAGTTAGAACGGCAAAAATCAAGAACTCTAACAACAACAGATGCTGGAGGGGATGTGGACAGAAAGGAACCTTACTTCATTGTTGGTGGGAATGTAAACTTGTTCAACCACTTTGGAAAGCAGTATGGAGGTTCCTCAAAAGACTACACATAGAACTCCCCTATTACCCAGCAATCCCACTTTTGGGCATTTACCCAAATGTTTACAAACAAGACCACACTAAAGCTACCAGCATAACTATGTTTATTGCAGCATTATTTACCATAGCTAAGATATGGAACCAACCCAGATGCCCCTCAGTAGATGAATGGATCAAGAAAATATGGTATATATACACAATGGAATTCTATGCCTCCATCAGAAAGAATGACATTTCCCCATTTGTTAGGAAATGGAAAGGCTTGGAAAAAATTATATTAAGTGAAGTAAGCCAGGCCCAAAGAAACATTGGTCCCATGGTTTCCCTTATATGCAATATCTAGTATATGTATGAGTCAACCGGAAAAGGTCAAATAATGTGATGTTAGGAAAACGATCCCTTAAATATGTATTTTAATGTTTTTTTTCTTTCATGCATGTGTTTCTAACGCATTTATAAGATTATTTCTTTGTTGCTTTGTATGTACCTCCCCCACAGTGTAATCCCCGCTTTCACTATATTTGATGTCAGTATAACATGTGGAGGAGATGGGGACAAACAAGTCGTTTAAGGATTCAAGTGGACTTGTTGCAACAATGAGAAGTACAAAATGTCATGTCAAAAATGAGCTTTACAATGCCGGTGTGGCGGGGGAGAGGGGGAAGGATTGAGTGGGGGGTAGGGGGGAGGCTGGGAAGGGAGGTGAATGGTAAACAAAGGAGGAGGCTGCAATGCTTGGTAAGAAATGTATGCATTATCCTGCCCATGTAATTGTAACCCCTCTGTACAGTATGTTCTCAAATAAAATAAAATTAAAAAAAAAAGAAAAGTACTTGTTAGATTCTTAAAAACATAAATTAGCTCTGGGCCTCAAGTTGTAGAGTGCTATCCTTGAGCAGAAAAAGGCTTAGGGACAATGCCTATGTCTTGCAAACAAAATCAACAACACTATCACCAACAAAATGTATCACATTAATTTCATAAAAGCATCTGTTAACTGCTGTGAGACAAAATTATACTACCTCGTCCAGGGAAGTTATCGCTATGTAATTCCACTCTCTAATCTCCTGTTTTAGTCTAGTGCTAGAATTCCAAGCTTGTATCACATTGCCCTTCCATAGTGTGCTGGTTTATTTAATCTAGAAACAGTCTAGCAATTCTAGACTTCTCTTATGATCTTATCCAGTAGACTGACTGCTCAGACTGTTTATGTACTATTTTCAAAGATGTTCTTACATTTGACACAGGATATGAACATTTTCAGCTGTACCTGCAGGGGTCTCTGATTCATTCCTCCATGGATCTAATCCCATTAATAATGATTACTTGACTCTCTTACTATCTCTGGTCCCTACCTATGTAAAATTCTCAACTTTTTTGAAGATAGTGCATTTGAGGGCTTTCTAATATTAAAAATTATCACTTAATTCTAGTCTTACTCAGGACTTATTTTCTATTGTTTTCTAACTTTTCTACATATTGTGAGAATTGTTTCATTTTGTATTTTGTGTGCACATATAAGTGCCTATGTGTGTCTGTGTATGTTTGTATGTATGTATGCAAAAGTCTCAAGCACTTATTCAGCATTCTTGATCATGACTGATATGCCAGCTTTTGGCTGGTTAATTATAGGTAGTGTCTCAAAGCCTGTTCTGCCCAGCCTGGATGCAAACTGAACTTCCCAGACTCCTTTACATACTTAGGTTTTATTTTTCCAGGAGTATCATCTTTTAAACTACAAACATTTTTGTGAATGTAAAGTGTAAGCTGTAGCCCAGATTTTTAACTCAAGAATTCTTATAAAGATAGATGAACATACATATTCCATATCCTGAGTGTACACTGCTAGAAATGTGATCGTAAGCTGAGTGGTGGTGAGATCTGAGGACAGGGGTTCAAAGCCATTCCGGGTAGGAAAGTGCTGGAGACCTTTTTTTCAAATAATTAATATAAAACTGGAAGTGGCACTGTGGCTCAAGTGGTAGAGCACTAGCCTTGAGCTGAATAGCAGAGGGACAGCGCCCAGTCCCAGAGTTCAAGTGCCATGACCAACAACAGCAAAAAAAAAAAAAAATGAGAAAAAGAAAGAAAAATTAATGTGATCTTAGCTACCAGGTTCATTGCTAATATGATCCCTGTTCTTAAGATGGACTCTTTCTTTCCAGTTAAGTCCATGATGGTATATCTGACTTGCATTGGAAACAGAATCATTCTTCCATTCTACTTTTTACAAATTTTCGGGATTAGCAAGCATGACTTAGAAAGACAGTGGCCTCATGCTTCATGTTCCAGTTAGGAGTAATGCTTTCCCTATATCACGCCCATAACTCTACATGCTAGACTTGGCTTTAGTGTTTCAATGTTGTCATATTTGTAGTCTTCTATATTGTATTGAATCCTTATAATTAAACACAGAAATTCTCTTTCTCCTATTATTGCTATTGTTTCTCTTACTGTTAATTCATGTAACTTGGGAAATTAATGCACAGCACATACACTCACAAATAAAGATCTGAGAACCTTCTTCCCATTTAAAATTCACCGTAATTTACAGAGTAATTAAGAAGATTGAACAAAATGTATTCAGGGATAAGGTATTTATTAGCCATTTAAATTTCACATTTTCTCTTTACTAAGTTGTCTCTGAAACATGTGTTACCACGTGTCCAAAGGTGTCCTTTTGCTATTTCAATGAAGCCAGAAAATATTCATTTTATCTGGAGCTGCACCATAGATTGTTACTGGAAGTAAGTGGAAGTAACTGTTACTGGATGTGGAAACTGATCCCAGGAGAGGAATTGAACATAGAGAAATGACAAAGTTCAAGTTAACTTTTGCTTTCCTTTTTACTGTACAAGAAAAGTATCCAAGGCTTGAAGGAAACTCTGTTCCTGACTTTTTTGAGGGTGTTCTTTACTCATATAATACTTGTTTGTAAACTTCTGGTTGAGAGTATTAAAAAAGGAAGCACTATGCCATTTGAAGGCCAGCATAGAAATAACTTTCTTTTACAAGTGTTATACTGCAGGGCTGAGAAGGTGTCTCAGTGGTAGAGCGCTTGCCTTGCATGCATGAGGCCCTGGGTTCGATTCCTCAGCACCACATAAGCAAAAAGAAAAGAAGCCAGAAGTGGCGCTGTGGCTCAAGTGGTAGAGCACTAGCCTTGAACTGAAGAGTTGAGGGACAGCGCCCAAGCCCAGAGTTCAGACCCCATGACCGGACCCCCCCCCCCCAAAAAAAAAGTGTTATACTGCAAAGAAACAAAGATATTGAGGGTTAAAGTGTCTTATGGATGGATGTTTCACTCCTGAGATGATTTTCTTGTTGCAGGAGTCAGTTATCAATTCCTTTAGTCTGGCCCTGAGTTTTCAATAGCAAGAAGGATTTCAAAAAACCAGGATCCAGTGAGTATGATCAATAAAAGGAGCCCCTCCTCAGACCAGTATTCCTTCAAAGAGGGCCCCAAGGAAATACTTGGGGTTTATTTTGTTTGCTTGTTTGTTTAGTTTGTGCTGATTCTAGGGCTTGAACTCAGAGGGTGGACCCTGTCCCTCTACAGTTATCTTTCCTGCCAACCTGCCTCCAAAGCTAGTACTCTACTGCTTGAGCCAGAACTGCACTTCTAGCTTTTTCGGTGTTTAATTACAGTTAAGAGTTTGACAGACTCTGCCTCCTGGGTTGGGTTTGAACTAAGATAGTAAGAAAGCTAAGTGACATCAACTGTATGGACTTCTCTTTCGAACTAAGAAATATTAGATGAAGATTATTATTAAGCTAATATTTGACAATTTTTAAAAGAGGAGAATATGTTCAGCAAAGAAGACATAACTTAAGTAACTAAGCAAAAGTAGGTGCACTGAATCATTTTGGAATTATTATCTCTGCTTGGGAAGATTACTATTTACTTCATCATTCCTTTTGGGGAAACTTAAAGTCATATTTGCACTTTTTTGTTAGTTGTGGGGCTTGAACTCTGATCCTGGGCACTGTCCCTCAGATCTTCAACTCAAGTTGAGCGCTCTACCACTTTAGCTACAGCATCACTTCTGGGTTTCTGGTGGTTTAATGAAGATAAGGATTTCATGAATGTTCCTGACTAGGCTTAACCACAATCCTCTGGTCTCAACCTCCTGAATAGCTAGGATGGCATGAGCCAACAGCACACGGCTCATATTTGTGTTTAGTGCAGTTAATGACACTAGACAAAAGACAAAATACAAAGAATGGAAATCTGAACCAAATTATGTGACATTGCAGCATGTCAGATTAATTGAGGTGGCAATAAGTATGTCCTACTTTTCCATGCTGTTACATTAATGACTCATGAGCTATGGGACCCTTACATTAGCATCCTCTTCCATCTGTGTATGTGTATTTAGTATCAGGAAATGTTCATATAAAAATACAGAAAGAGGTTTTTAGACAGCAAAGGATATCAGGTATGAAAGAACAGCATAGAAGGAGATACATATATAACACAGAGATTACGAATTAGCCTAAGAGATTTAGAATGCTAAAGGCAATGAGTAATAAGCCTAGTTGATAACTAGTTCTTTAATAACCAAAAATGGTTCCCTACAACGGTTTCTGCTATACCATAGTTACTATCATTTATTCCTTCCATCTGGAGTTATTCCTTCTCTTCTGTCACAACTATTAATTAGCCTCTGCCTTTTTGGTGCCATGACTGGCCAAAAAGGTTTCCAAATCTCACTTAGACTACCCTTCTTATTGTGATTAGCAGTGATCACTCAAAAGCCTGGAATCTTTGAATTTCCAGAATTTAATCTTCACCTGACATCTAAGCACATTCTTGGCATTAATTGCCATGACCTTATGAAGAAAACTTTTTTCAACACAGTATCCTAATATAGGTAAAGTACATGAATGAGGGACTATTGTCAGGTATCAGTATGGAAGGAGTAATTATATGTTCCAAGTATAGGTTCTTTATTTTGCATTTACTAGGTAAATATTTGTTGTTGTTGTTGTTGTTGTTTTGCCAGTCCTGGGGCTTAAACTCAGGGATAGGGAATTATTACTCAGATTTTTTTTCTCAAGGCTAACCCTCTACCACTTGATGCACAGCACCATTTCCAGTGTTTCTTTTTCTGTTTATGTAGTACTGAGGAATTGATCCCAGGGTTGCAGGCATGCTAAGCTATCACCGTACCATGAAACCACAATCCCAGAGCCCTAAATGACTTTCTTAAGATGGCATTACATTTTCATTCTGTAACTATGTATCATAATTTTGTCCAGAAATTTTTGCTATAAAAGGACATTGAACACAATACTGTGTCAAGTAAGGCTAGATGGACAATGAATAACCGTCATGGTCTAGCCAGGCACAGAGTGGCTTACCTCATGGAGCTCATGCAACAGACTGAACGAGACAGCTCCTGACCCACAGCCCACCTCCAGAATGAGAGGATCACCTTGGTTCCAACCACATGGGGACACTGGGCCACCTCCTCCAGCACCCATTCAATCAGTTTCTGAGAGAGAGAAAGAGAAAGAAGTTCAGAAATACGCTTAAGACAGGTGCCAGTGGTTCAGGCCTATAACCCTAAGTACACAGGAGCCTGAGATATGAGGATCAGGGTTCATAGCCAACCCAGGCAGGAATGACTGTGAGACTCTTATCTCCAAAAAAAACAAGAAAATCAGAAGTGGCCTTGTGACTCAAGTGGTAGAGTGCTAGCCTTGAGCTGAGGAGCTCGGAGACAGTGCCCAGGCCCTGACTTCAAGCCCCACGACTGAAAAGAAGTGGACTTCCTACCACAAGAAGTGTACTGAATAGCACCCATTGTCCTAGGGAGCCTGACTCGGCAAGTCAGGCTGAGCTTCCTGTCAGGTGGGAGTCATGTAGGTCACCCAGCTTCTCTGTGCCTCAGTTTCCACATCTGTAAAACTGAACAAAATGAAGGATCCACTTCCTCATAGGGATAGGGTCATAATGAAAGAGACCCATGTTTTGTTCATAATCCCATGCCTGTCTCACCATTAACACACACCATTTGAGCTCTTTCCTGGTATCTTTCTGTCGTATGCTCACAGAACTGCTGAGAACCATATCTGAGGGCTGCTCCGTCTGTGCCTGGCAGTGCTCCAGAGATCTCTCTGTATTAATCCCTTGTTTCCTCACAACTGTCCCATGAGGAGATTGAAGTCCAATGGTGGGGGCCCAACCCAGAGCTTAACCTGTCGTTAAGAACCGGCTGCCATGGACGGAATTTGCGACAATCCATCTAAACCAATGACTGAGTGTAGCACCACATGTCTACCATCCCAACTACAGAGGACAGGGCCTGGTGGCGCACACATGTCACAGATAGGAGGACTGCGATCCAGCCCAGCCTTAGCATATATTAAGTCTCCATCTCAGAAATACCCAAGACAGAAAAGCTTGTCTTGCATGGTAGAAGACCTGACTGGCAAGCCTAAGGCCTTGAGGTCAATCCCTAACATACCTAAGAACCAGAGGCCCACTGCCCGAAGCTCATGCCTATAATCCTAGCTACTCAGGAGGCTGTGTTCTGAATATCACAGCTCAAGATTCAAAATAGAGTTGGCCTTGCCCATCAGACATCATGATGACAAGACCCGGAGTCTGACCTATGTTGTTGTGCTCCATACTAGCAGGGCTCCTATCCTTACTAAGTGATGGCCATGCTCTCTGTACCCCTGGGAAGCCACCCACTGCGGGCCACTCCCAGGTCTTCCCAAGCTCCCCACTGCCAACTACCAGACCCGAGATTACACAGCTCCAGGTAAAAGAGATCCCTTGTTCTTTTACTTTAAATGTGCTGAGTCCCCATCAAGTGTCTCACCCTTCCAGGCCCCCAGACTTCAGCTGTGAAGCCCATGAACCCCCCGAAAGATAGCAGATAGAAGTTACCAAAGCATCCAGCTTCCTTGTTACAACCCACTTCTACACACGCATGCACGCGCGCACGCACACACACACACACACACACACACACACACTTCCAGACTGGTGACAAGACATCCATGCAGCACCTGTAATTTGCCAATTTATCACTCACCGAAGTACAGTCAGGCTGTACAAGGAGAAAGATGATCTCTCTGTCTCTCTGTCTTTACCTGTCTCTTTCTCTCTATCTCTCTGTCTCTTTCTCTGTCTCTCTCAATCTCTGTCTCTGCCTCTGTCTCTCTCTCTCTCTCTCTCTCTCACACACACACACACATACACAGATTCATAGCAGTGTCTCTCCTGAGTTTGTTGGAGAACAGATGGACCGGGAGCACCAGCAGAAGCTGGCAGAGCTGGAAAATGTGATCAGCCTATGAGAACTGTTGACAGCTGGTGGGGGGGAGGGGGAGACAGGCCGGGTGTATGTGTGTGTTTGTGTGTTCCTCCCAGATATTCACCTTCTGTTCTGACCCCCAGCACTCTCACCTCCCTACTGGGCTTTTCTGGGACCCTCTTCAGTTTAAAAGGGTGACCAAGAACAGAAGACAAGGTCTCACACAGCAAGGGGGTTATATCATCTGCATCCAACACCCTTCACCCACACGAAAAGACACCAGAAGGCAGGTGTGGAGGTGCTGTTCCCCTCTGACTAAAGCCACCAGGTTCTCACCAGGGAGAGGAAGAGTGCAGATGTGCAGCTGTGTGGCTCCCACTGCTCCAAGTCAGGGACTCTGTGGCACCCACTCCTCACCCAATCCTGCATCTCCCCTTTTCCTGGGACACTGGCCACTAGGGATGGGGGTGGGATCCTCGAGTCAACACCCACCTCCACCCTGGGACACATTTGGGCCAGAATGTGGGGCACCAGGGAGGGGCGGGTCTGGGTCAGGAGGGGGGAAAAAGGGGAATATGGGGTCGCAGGGAGGGCCTGCATGGCAGCCACTCACATGTGCTGCAGGGAGAAGCTGTTGGCAGCTGCTCTGGCTAGCAGCGATAGCAGAGGCATGGTGGACACTCTGGCCTGGAGCAGAGTACAGGGTGACCAGGACCAGATCAGAGCCGCAAGCCAGCCGGTGGCGCACTATTGCACAATTGCCTGAGGACTACAAGAGACACCACAGGTCTGAGTAGGCAGCACAAGGTTTGAAATGCTGCACTGCGAGGAAGGGTGGTAGAGGGCTGGGGCCCAGGCGAGCATGTGGTGGGGCTGAGCAAGGCCTCTTCTCTTAGGCCTCAAGTCTCTTGCTCACCACTCAGTCACCTCCACCTTCCTCAAGTGCTGGTAGTGGTGTCAACCAACAGAGGGAGTCCTGGTGCTACAGGGCAGAATGGAATGTGAGTGTGGCCACCATTCTTGTATCCCATTGGACAGAAATAACCATGAAAGAATAGGGGTCTGGATCCTGTGATCTAGGCAGAATGGGTGGAGTCAAGATGACAGCAGTGCCTTTCCCAGGAAACTCTGTCCAATCCAGTTGGAGGCAAGAGGGAGGCCTGCATTAGCGGGATGGCTGCACAGATTGTTCTGTATGTCTCTTTTTTTTGCCACTCTTGGACCTTAAACTCAGGATCTAGGCACAGTTCATGAGCTGCTTTTGCTCAAGGCTACCTTTCTACCACTGGAGCCACATAGCTCTATTTCTGGTTTTGTTGGCACAATTGGACAGGGGTCTCAACAACTTTCCTGCCTAGGGTAACTTTGACCATGATCCTCCCATCACAGCCTTGTAAATATGAAGGAGGACTTCTGAGAGCCACTGGTGCCTGCCTAATCATTTGTCTTGATGATCTTCTCAGACAGATCGGTGAGTTCCCTATCCTCGGGTTTAAGTGGTAGGAGCTGGAGCTCACAGTTTGAATCCTGATTCTGCCACCTCCAAATGGCAGGAGATCCTAAGAAACTCATTCCTATCCATATGATTACCAATGGAATGTGATGTGTGTCATGATTGAATGGGCAGTTTTTGAATGATTCTAGGATAAAATTATACACAATTACATTATGATACACTGATCGATTTTAATGAATACTTTATGAAGCATTTAAAAATTACATTCATTAAATGGAGGCATAATGAAATACCTAAAAATCGGACGTCACATAGTATAAAAGTGGTAAATTTTCTGCCAGGAATGGGATGTGAACTCATGGTCTGGTTAACACTGTGGGACTGTGTGGGAAGGGGAAGCTTGCCTCCTTGAAGTCAAGAAATTCAAGTTTGTTCCTTAGGACTGAAATCAATCCCCACCACTAGAAAGTATCCTTTTTGTGTACATTTTAAATATGTGATTTATATTTACACACATATGTTGTCTTCATAGTGCGTTCAGTGTAATTATTCATTTTATTTTTTATTCATGTATTGACTGTTCATTTTATTGACTATGGACATATAGTCAATATGACATATAGAACATTGATTACATAGGATATAGGTCTGCATATGTATTCCACTTCATACCTGACACTCAGGACTTTCACAAAAAAGGAAAACGTGTCACCATCAGCTTCTTACTCCATGATTCATTTTTTAGAAGTGCTGTCATCTGAACTCACAGCCTCTGAGGCCCAATTCATGAATGGGTCAGTGTCAGCATGCCATTCTGGGGAAAATTGAGCTGACAGGCAGTTCCCAGGACCTGAAATCGAGCCCCAGTGGTTGACAAAATAAGAATAGATTGACACGCAGATGGTAGTACACTAATAAATACATATATTTATAGAGTGCCAGAGATGTCTATCCAATATTCAGTTATATAGACTACATTCCTACTAATTCTGGGGTATTTATTATGCCTCCATGTAATTAATGTTATTGTTTTCATCCTTAACAAACTATTAAGTAAATCAATCAGGGTCTGCTGAAATTATTGCATCCCTGTAAGCAATAGTATTCTTTTAATACTTCATAAACATTAAATAAAATCAGTTTCCTGAAATCATGCCGTCTAATTTTGTAGGAGCATCATTCACAATCAACTCATTCAACCGTAACATTGATATCATTCCACTGTTATTCGTATGGATGGGAACGAATCTCTTAGAAGCTCCTGCCATTGGTTGGTGTCAGGAGGGGGATTTAAAATCAGGGCCTACATTGCCACGTGGGTCTATGGCTTCCCAAATAGTCTGCCAACCTTTAGCAATGCAAGGTGAAGTACCTTTGCAACAGTGTGATTCAGACCCAGGAGGGTCATTGTGCAAAGGAATAAATGGTAAAAAAAAAAAAAAAAAGCCATCTCGCTGAATTTTTTCTATGCATTTTTTTCCACACAAGGCCTGGGGATCTAGGATCCCAGAATCAGCTGTGGGTCCAGTGGCTGCACCCTAGCATTGGGTGATCGAAACTGAGGCAGAGTTACTACGACCTAAGTTCAAGCCCCTTGTTGATCCAAAAAAAATATTAAAAGAAAATAGCTCCCTGGCTTGCAATTCACCCCGTTTTTTCTGCCAGGCTTTGGATTTGAACTCAGGGTCTGGGTAAATGTGCAGCTCTGTGGAAGAAGGGGAAGCTCACCGTACTTGAAGATAAGAAAGTCAGGCTTGTACTCTAAGCCTAAATTCAAGCCTCAGCCCTGGAAAAGATACTATTTATATACATTGTAAAGACAGGATTTGTACCTATGGATGTTCAGTCCATACACATTTGGTGTGGTTGTTCCTTGTAATTTTTGTTTTCTTCATTTATTTACTCTTGATTTTACTATGAAAACAGCCACTCCGTCTATTACATTGATGACATACTATCACATGGCATCTAGATTTGTAGACATGTTCTCCAGCATGCCTGACACCATGGACTCTCAGAGAAAAAAAATTCACACTCGGCTTCTTACAACATTATCCAATTGTTAGTAGTGCTGAGATCTGAACTCAGGGCTTAGCAGGACCAATTGGTAAATAGTTTAAGGTGAACACACCATCTTGTGAGCAACTAAGGAGTTAGGCTATTCCCAGGATCTGACATTGATCCCCAGGGTGGGCCATGGTAGTCATAAATTCATTATTTAAACATAGAATCTCTATTTACATACATGTGTGGACAGCATCTTGCGTTTGGTGTACTTCTACTTACTTTCTGTCTTATCCATGGAAGGATTGTGTATTTTACTGAACATAGTGACAGATATACCACTGCTTACATGGATGACAACTTATTGCCATGGCTATATGGTTTCCTATGCATTCTCCATCATAGCTGAGACACAGGACTTTCACAGGACAGGTGAATCCATGGGCTTCTCACATCAGTATTCATCTTTTGGCAGTGTTGTGATTTGAACTCAGAGCCTTGCAGTCCCAATTGGGCAAAGGGTCTAGGCGAGGACATCAACCTATGAGCAAGGAAGGAGATAGGCCATTCCCAGGACCTGACATGGAGCCCCAATGAGGGGCAGATATTCATAAATTCATAATTTAAACATAGGGTCTATATTTACATACATGTGTGGCTAGCATCTTGCATTCAGTGCACTTCTTCTCCTTATTTTGTCTCTAATTCACGGGACTATTGTGTTTTTACTGAGTATGGTGACAGCTATAACTGTGCTTACATGGAAGACAACCTGTTCCCAAGGTTATATGTTTGCCTATGCATTCTCCATCCTAGTTGAGACCCGGGACTGTCACAGGAGAGGAGAGGAAAACAAGTGCAATGACAGGCTTCTGAGGAAAGAATGAAACTCTGTTTTTTGAGTGGGGTGTCTGGTCATGGGGCCTGAACTCTGGGCCTGGGCGCTGTCCCTCAGCTCTTCAGCTCAAGGCTAGTGCTCTACCACTTGAGCCACAGTGCCACTTCTGGCTTTTTTCTTTTTGCTTATGTGGTGCTGAGGAATCAAACCCAGGGCCTCATGTATGCAAGCCAAGCGCTCTACCACTGAGCCACCTTCCCAGCCCAGCTGTCAGGTGGTTCCCAGGTGTTGAGATTGAGCTCCAGGTTTGGCCAAAACAGCGATACATGGATAGGCAGAGGGTGGTATACAAATAAATATATATTGTTAAGGAGTTCCAGAGCCATCTATCTATGATTGAATGACATTTACTACGTTCCTACCAAATCTTAGTTATTTATTATATTGATTATTTAATATTCTTTTCATGCTTAATAAACTATTAATGAAGATCAGTCAGCATCCTAGGATTATTGCATCCAATTTTAGACTAGACAAATGCATGAACTACTCTTTCAATGGGTATTCTTATGCATAGGAATGAGTTTCTTGTGATTTCTTGCCATTGGTTGGTGTCAGGACCAGGATTTGAACCCAGGGCCTATGTTGATTTGTTGGCTTATGGCTTCCCTGATAGCCTGCCAGCCATCAGCACTGGCAGGCCAGGTCCACTTTGCAATCGTGTCATTCAGACCCAGGATGGACACTGTGCAAAGAAAAAATTGTAAAACCCCAAGCCCTCTACAGCTCCCCACTTTTTATTGTCCCACTTTTTTTGCTTCCTGCAAGCCCTCTGGGCCTAGGCCCAGGATCGGCTATGGGTCCCGAGATTGCACCCCAGCCTCGGGAGATCAAAGCTGAGGCAGAGTTGCCACGACCTGAGTTCAAGCCCCGTGGTTGCTTAATTAATTAATTAATGAACTAAATTTTTAAAAAGAAGATTCCCCTCCTCAAATAAAATAAAATATTTTTTTTTTAAAAAAAAGAAGATTCCCTGATTTGGCATTTCTGCCAGTTTTCTTTCCTAGCCTGGGATTAGAACTCAGGGTCTTGGTAAATCCGTAGCAATTGTGAGGGAAGGTACACAGTTGCCACTACTTGAGTTCAAACCCCATGCCAAACCAAAAACAAATAATCAAGTCACTGCTCGGCAGGGAAATGTAGTTGTGGAGATGGGAAGTAAGGGGGGGTAGGGGGAAAACAAAGGAGGAGGCAACAATGCTCCATAGGAAATGTACTCATTACTTTGCTAATGCAACTGTGAGCCCTCTGTACAACATTTTTACAATAAAAAACATACAAAAAATAATGTAGTGCTCAAGAAGCACTTTGGGTATAAGGGAAGGATGTCTAATAGCTGTACAAAATTCTACATTGATATTTTTTTAATGTTCAATATGGAACTGAATAAACATAACTGCTTCCATTACAAATATTATTTCACTGTCTCAGAACTGGGACCAGTATTTCTGCCATTGATGGGATTTGAGTTCACCATCCTGGTAACTCTTTTACACCATTTGTGAAGGAGAAACTCACTGTCTTTGAGGAAAAGAAATTCAAGCTAGAGTTCCCAGGGCCTGAATTAAGGCCCTGCAATGGAAAAAAAATATTTGTATACATGTGTAATATATGATATATAGGTACATATATATGTTTATTTCATATTATTATTATTATTGATTTTGTATTAATTTTATTTTTATTTTATTCATTTTATTGTTTATTGTATTTAGTACAATACACATACTATTTATTATGTTTTGTACATCTAATATAAAATTATACAAAATAATTTAGGACACTGACTCTTTTTTATTAATACTTATTAAGTGTTGAAACATGATACATAATTAAATGGAGGCATTTGTCATAGCCATCACATATTTGGAGTCTATCCCCAGTATGAACTTTATCTCATTTATCTTTGGACAACTTCCTATAGGGATTTCGTTAGATGATTTATACTCAGAAACCTTTTTTTGAGGATAGGCAAGTGGAGGGATAAAATTGTAAGGTTGGGGCTGGGAATGTGGCTTAGTGGTAGTGAGCTTGCTCAGCAGGCATGAAACCAGGTTTTGAATCCTCATTGCCACATACTCAGAAAAAGCCAGAAGCTGTGGAATGGCTCAAATGGTAGAGTACTAGGCTTGAGAAAAAAGAGCTCAGAGACAGTACCCAGCCCTAAGCCCCAGGTCTGTCAAAAGTAATAGGCCAGATTCCGGTGGCTCTCACCTAGAACCCTATCTTCTCAGGCTGAGATCTGAAGACCAGAGTTTGAAGCCAGCCTAGGGAAGCAAAGCCTGTTAGACTCTTAAATTCAATGAACCACCAAAAGATTCCATGTTGTGCTGAGGGTCAAGTGGTAGAATGTTCACCCTGAGCTGAAGGGCTCAGACACTGAGCCCAGGCTTCAGTCTGAGACACGAAACTGGAAATAGAGTGAAGGATAATCAAAGTAATTTTCCTATTTGCTGATTATGAGAACATTTTCTGGAAAATGAACGTTGATGTACACCAGAATTGGAGTCAGGGCTCAAGGTTCAAGTGTAGCAGATCCATATGCCCAGCCTCTCAGACTCTAGCATTATAAACTCATGTCCTACAGGGTTCTGAAAGGTCCATTGTTGAAAGGCTTAATATGCTCCCCAAGCCCTTTGTGATAAGCATTTGACTTGTATTGTCAATGTCATTACACTTCTGAAGCTAGCAGAGAACCAAGAGTTCATGCCCATCACCCTAGCTCAGGAGGCTGAGGTCTCAGGATCACAGGGTGAAATCAGCCAGGGTAGGAAAGTCTATGACACTCTGACTTTCACTTCTCAAAGTTCAGATGTTCAAGAGCTGCCTGTGTATCCCTTGGTGATAAGAAGCTACTTTAACTGTAAATGTTGTTAGAGTTCTTGAGCTATAGAAGCAGGAAAGAAACATGTTTTTTCTTCCATGCATTTGTTTCTAACGCATTTATAAGATTATCTCTTTGTTGTTTTGTATGTCCCTCCCCCACAGTATAACCCCTGCTTTCACTGTATTTGATGTCAGTATAACTTGTGGAGGAGATGGGGAAAAACAAGTCGTTTAAGGATACAGGTGGACCTGTTGCAACAATGAGAAGTACAAGGTGTCATGTCGAAAACGAGCTTTACAAAGTTGGTGCGGGGGTGGGGGGGGTGGGGGGAGGAGGATTGGGTGGGGGGGTTGGGGGAGGCTGGGAAGGGATGTGAAGGATAAACAAAGGAGGAGGCTGTGATGCTTGATAAGAAATTTACGCATTATCCTGCCCATGTTTTGTAACCCCTCTGTACAGTATGTTCACAAAAAAATAAAAATAAAAGAAACGTTATTGACCCATCCGTGTTTCAAATTCAGTTCTCAGGATCCAAGCTCTATCCCTGTTAGCAGGAAGAACTCCAGTGCAACACTGTATTTGAAGGAGAGAAAACAGTTGCAAAAGCCAGGCTAGGTTCAGAGACCTAGCACTGCAGGATTAGGAGGAAGAATGTACACACTGAACAGGGAAGTGAGCTGCAAAACCACTTCATTTATTCCAGACATAGCCAGCAATGGGGGGCAAACCTGAAACATTTGTTAGAGGTACACCAGGGTCAGGCTTTTCTCAGACTCTTCAAACAATGACTAATTAACCTTCCTTCCTCAGGTAAAGGGAGCCTCAGGCTATCTTTGGTTACCAATAGAAAGCCAGTTTAATTGGGAGAGGAAAGGAACAGAGTAGAAAAACTCTGCTCTCTGGTCTTAGGGAGTGAGTTTTTGACTCTCCTCTGTCAGATTTGAAGGCCCTTCTATCTCTGCCAGTCCATTCTCCTGCTTTCATTTTCCACATCATTAATGCAAGTTCTCAGTCCAAGAAAAGGCAGGGCCCTTTCTCTTCTGTCTCCAAGCACCTGAGTTAGAACCTGGCTCTGCCCTCTTGACTCCGAAGCTCTTGTCTGCCTGAGAAGTGGGACAGAGACACTCTTCCTGCTCTGTGTTTGGGTGAAGGTGATGTTGGTGTCCTGACACACTGCAGAAGGCCTCATGACTGGGAAGTGTTCCTTTCTTTCCTTCTGAGGTCAAAGACCAGATTCATCTATCAACTTTGTTTCTTTGTTTCTTTGTTTCTTGGCTTCTTTCTTTCTTCTTTCTTTCTTTCTTTCTTTCTTTCTTTCTTTCTTTCTTTCTTTCTTTCTTTCTTTCTTTCGTTCGTTCTCACTATCTCTTCCTTCCTTCCTTCCTTCCTTCCCTCCTTCCTTCCTTCCTTCCTTCCTTCCTTTCTTTCTTTCCTTCTTCCCCCTCTCCCTCCCTCCCTCCCTCCCTCCCTCCCTCCCTCCCTTCTTTCTTACTTTCTTTTTTCTTTCTCTCTTTCATTCTTTCTCTCTTTCTTTCTTTCTTTCTTTCTTTCTTTCTTTCTTTCTTTCTTTCTTTCTTTCTTTCTTTCTTTCTTTCTTTCTTTCTTTCTTTCTTTCTTTCTTTCTTTCTTTCTTGCCCTTTCGCTCTTTTGCTCTTTCTTTCCTTCTTTCTCTCTACCTACCTACCTACCTACCTACCTACCTAGCTATCTCTTTGCCAGTTGTTGGGTTGAACACAAGGCCTAGGCACTGCCTCTAGCACACTGCTTCTTGAGCCACAGCACCAATTCTGGCTTTGTCTGTGTACGTGTGTCTGAGGAATCGAACCCAGGTGTCTTGTATGCTAGGCAAGCACTCTCTCACTAATCCACATTCCCAGCCCCTTCATCTTTTTTAATGGTAGTTTTTACATGAGTATGCTACCATTTTATGTTCTCAAGTTTAATTTTCTGAATAGGAGTTACTTATACGAAACATGATGTTCTATTCCCTTGCCTGATTATAGACTGTTCCTGCCTTAGCCTCATAATAAAATGTAAATAAAGGCTGCTGAGAGCTTCAGTGTGCATCATAAGGACACAGGCCTGCAACCCTAGAAGAGAAAAGCTATGGGCCTGAAATGAAGAGAATGATTCAGTATGAGCAACTAGCATATCTGAAAAATAAACCAGTAAATAAAAGCAGAAGCATTGCATAAGTCTGTTTGCACTCCGGGAGGTAATATAAATACACACATAAGTAGGTAGGGCACTGATACATAAACTTGGCCGTCTCTTTTTGAAATTTTTTGAAGCCATCCCAGGGATTAGACTCAGGGCCTGATGTGTTCCTGAGTTGTTTTGCACAAGGCTGAGGCTTTACCACCACCACAGCTCCACTTCCAGCTATCTGGTCATTAATTGGACATAAGCAACTCCCAGGATTTCCTGCCTGGTCTGGCTTGCATCCCCTGCTCTGCTTTCTCTCTCAAAGCTGGAGCTCTACCCTCTGGGCCACTGTTCCAATTCTGGTTCTCTGGTGGTTTATTGAAGATAAGAGTCTCACAGACTTTCTTGCTCGGCCAGCTTAAATGACGATCTCCTGAGGAGGCTTCAAGTGGCTTTCCTCAGGGATTCACCGAGGAGCCCTCTCCACACAAACCCTACGTATAAATCTCGAGAGGCACTAGAGAAAAAAGGAAACATGAAAATGCTACTAGTGTGTTCTAGATATTAAGGTTGGAGACTCAAAACACTCATAATTATTAGATCATTTTATAGGGAAAAGGAGCAATGCAGACAGTATGAGGATTGCTCCAGTTTTCAGTCCTCTCATCCTGAGACAGTAAATTCACAGCAGCTCAATGCTAAGTGACAGAACTGGCATGTCCTCTGGATATTTGCTCCCAAATCCTGTGACACTCATTTCTCAATTTTGGCCTCAAACCTGTGACCAGATGGTAAGATGAGGAAAGAAAATAAACATTGGGTACTTTACTTATAAATTCTAACCTTTGGAATGACCCTGTTAAGAAGTTAGATTGTCAAGAGTGAAAAATGAAGAAGAAAAGAAAGAAGGTACCAGTGGCTGCTGACTGTAATCCCAGCTCCTCAGGTGGCTAAGATGTAGAGAATCTAAGTTTGATTCCAGCCAATATAGGAAAGTCCATGGCACAGGTATTTCTAAGAGATCACAGAAAAACCCAAAAGTGAGGCTGTCAAGCTTAATGCACTACCTTTGAGCAAAAGGAGCTCAGGGACAACGCCTAAGCTCATAGTTCAACATCAGGACCTGCCCCCTCAAAAAGAGCCTGTACTTCCATGTCTTTGTCTATGTATGGATATATTCCTATAGGTGAAGCTCCCGAGTAACTATGATGAATGGCACCAACCTAGGAAATTTGTATTCAATATAATGAGTTCATAACACAGAGACTTCCTTCAAGACAGTGCATGTTCTGGGGCTCATCTCACTGTTCCCATGTAGCCTGAGGGTTTCTCTGCATCCCAGGCCTGCTGGAAAAAGTCTCTCTCATTGTGTGGACAGGCAGACAAAATGCTTCACTCTTGTACAGCTAGGTAACAAACAACTCCAACCGGACTAGTTAGTGAGAATGAGTGTAGGTGGGCTCTGAAGGCCAGGAGAAAAAGTCCTCTTTGTACCCCAAGCTATCCCTCTCCCCAGTGCTCTGTTTTAACAAGAAGCCTTCATTTGTGCCACCTTCCATGGCAGGCCAAGTTCTGTGCATTTATCCTGCCTTTGTGGACTATATTCCGGTGTTCAGATACAGTGCTCAATATAATTCAGGAGTCCTTCAGGCAGAGAACTAGGGCACTGAACATAATGAAATGTTTCACTGCTGGCAATGATGGGCCTATGATGCCTCTCCTAGGTTTCTGGAAGCTTTGGAAATCCAAACACATGTCTGATATCACAAAGCTTCCTATCATCTAGGGCTGGTGAAGCTCAACAGGTTTTGCAACCTTTGACCTCTCCTAGTTGAAGCCTGGGTGGCTAGGTTTTGGGATTGAACCCAGGGCCTGGGTGCTGACCATGAGCTCAGTGCAGAAGCCCTGTGCTTTACCATTTTGTGTAACAACATCACTTCTGGTCTGTGAATGTGTGTGTATGTGTGTGCGCACGCGTGTGTGTGCTGGTGTGTGTGTATTCATGCACACACATACATGAGTCCTGGAGCTTGGACTCAGGACCTGAGCACTGTACCTAGTTTCTCTTGTAGAAAGATATCCCTCTCCCACTTGAGCCACAGAGCCACCTCAGACATTTTCTAGTGATGTGGTCCTAAGAAATCAAGGCCAGGATTTCATATATGGAAAGCACTCTACCCCTAAGGCACATTCCCAGCCCTCTAATTCAGTTTTGTTAGTTTATTTCTGTCTTTTTTATTGTTGTTGTTGTTGTCAGTTGTAAGAGTTGAAGTCTGGGCCTGGGTGTTGTCCCTGAGCTCTTCAGCTCAAGTCTTGCACTCTACCACTTGAGCAAGAGTGCCACTTCAGGTTTTCTGATGGTCCATTGGAGCTAAGTGTCTCAAGGACTTTCCTGCCCAGGCTAGCTTTGAACCATTATCCTCAGATCTCATCCTCCTGAGTAGCTAGGATGACAGGCATGAGCAACAAGCACTCAGCTTCCACTTCAGGTGATTAGTGGTGAATTGGAGATAATAGTCTCATGGGAACTTTCATGTCTGGGATAGTTTAGAACCCAGATCCTCCGATCTCAGCTTCCTGAGAAGGCAGGATGATAGACTTCAGCTACCGACCCCTTGGCCACGACCTTTGCTGGAAGGGGGTCCATGGCTCCACGTTGTGGAGTGGTAGCCATGAGCCCAATAGGTAAGGGTCAGAGCCTAAACCCCACCTTCAAGGTTCATGACCAAGAAAAAACAAAATGAAACAATTGTCTGCAGGAGACAACTCATAGTCTTCAGTAATCCATAATTTTGTCCCTGCCATGGGGACCTATTGGAGCCCTAATATTCTTCTCTGCATAACCATCGCAGTTGTGGAGCTCTTATAAGGACAAGATGTAAAAATGCACCCGGGGAAGGACACAACACATGGCACTCTTTGCACACAGCATCCTATGAAAGACTTAGCACCCAGCACCCAATGTCGGACTCAGCACACTGCATCTTCTGAAGGACTCAGCACATAGTACCTTGTGCAGGACTCAGAACGGAGCACCCTATGAAGGACTCAGCACATTGCTCTATTCCACAAGGTGTCATTAGAGTTAGGGTGCTTTCATCAGTATCACCATTATTTCAGGAACATTTCACAAACCACACAATTTCATATCTAATGGTTTAGTGGGGTGTTTTTATTTTGGGAGGGAGGTTACCCCTGGGGGTTGAGCTCAAAGCATTGGGATACTGTTCTAATAACATTTGCTCAAGGCTAGAGCTCTACCACTTGGACCCACATTTTGCAGTGTCTCACAGACTTCTGTCAGGACTGGGTTTTAAAGCCCCCAAGTAGCTAGGATAATAGGCCTAAGCCACGATGCCATGGGTAACCCATGGAGCTGGATTACAGCAGTTTACATGTGGGTAAGTCATGTTAGGTGGCAGCTGTCAGCACCAGACTCCTAGCTTTCTCTATTATGAGATATTTGAAGTTCTGTCCTTCTATAATTACAGTTAGAACATCCTATTGTTTTTTGGCGTCAGTCCTGGGGCTTGAGTAAGAGCTTAGACACACTCCCTAAGCGTTTGTGCTCAAAGCTTGCACTCAATTTATTCAAAGGCAACAGAACTCCTGGGTTTTCTGTTTATGTGGCACTGAGGAATCGAACCCAGGGCTTCATGCTTACTAGGTGAGCACTCAACCACTGAGCTCCAGGAGTGAACAAAGTATAAATATTGTTGTATATAAATAGTATATGCACAAAAGAGATTGCTGCATATTATTACATTATAGATATTACTACCAATTATTAGGTATTAAATTATATCTCCATTTAATGATGTGTTCCAGTTAACAATTAATAAAGCATTAATTAATAATTACTCAATATCCTATTATTTTATCACATATGTACATATATCCATACATATTTCGTATTTCATAGAATGAGGATGATATATTATTAAATTCTGCATCATGTGCTACTACCAATTATTAGTTATTTAATAATGTCTCCATGTAATATTTGTTTTGTTAATGCTTAATAAAATATTAATTAAACTTAATGCACATCTTATACTTATTGTGTCTAATTTTTATTCTAGAATAATTCACTACTAATTCAATCTGTTTATCATTTATTGTAGAGACAATTCTTCCACCTATGACATTTTTTACCTTTATTACATCCTATTACATAGTATATAGATTTGCACCCAAATTATACATCCTACCTGACACCGAGCACTGTCACAGAAAAGGAAAATTTATGTGTCATGCTCGAGTCCTCCTTCCACGATTACATATTTGGCAATGCTGGGATCTAAACTCAGGGCCTAGAAGGCTCAGTTTATGAATGGGTGACTGTCAGCGCTGCAGCCTCTAGCCAATTCAGCTGCCAGGCAGTGCCCAAGCCCTGAGATGGAGCCCCATATGTTGACTACAAATTGTGCTTAGTGTAGTCACTCATTTTATTTTTTGTTTTATTCATTAACCATTTATTTTATTGACTGCTATAACACGTGGATTTTTTTACTATATTTATTACATAGATTATACATTTGTCTATGTATGAAACTTCACACCTGACACCCAGGACTTTCACAGAAAAGGAAACCATGTGTCACCATGGGCTTCTTACTGCATGATTCAATTTTTGTAAGTGCTGGCATCGGAACTCACAGCCTACAAGGCCCAATTCATGAATGGGTGAGTGTCAGCATGCCAGCCTGGGGCATATGGAGCTGACAAGCAATTCCCAGCACCTGAGATCCAGCCCCAGGGATAGACAAAATAACAGATTGACATGTAGGTGATAGTACACAAATACATATAGATCTTTATAGAGTGCCAGATATTTCTATATATTATTCAGTTATATTGGCTACATTCCTAACAATTCTTGGGTATTTATTATGCCTCCGTGTAATTAACATGATTGTTTTCATCCTTAATGAATTATTAATTAAATCAACCATTGTCCCGAAACTATTGTGTCCAGGTAATTAATAGAATTCTTTCAATGTGTCAAAAATGTTCATTAAATCCATTGACCTTCTAAAATCACTCTCTAATTTTATCATTCGTATCATTCAGGAACAACTAAGTCAACCTTGACATTCATAACCTTCCATCGGTATTCCTATGAATATGAACTAGAATCTTAGGATCTCCCTCTATTGGTAGGGATCAGGACCCAGCTTCAAACACAGGGCCTATGTTGCTGTGTTGGCCTATGGCTTCCCTGGAAGCCCACCAGTCTTCAGCACTACCAGGTTACTAACACTTTTCAGCCGTGTCATTCAGAACCAGTATGGTCACTTTGAAAAGAAAACAAATGTAAAATCAGCAGCCATCAGCAAGTTGCCGGATTTTTTTTCTGTGTCATTTTATTTATTTTTTCCTGTCAGCCTTTGAAGCCCAGAAATCCAGGTTCGGCTGTGGGTCCAGTGGCTGCAACCCAGCCTAGAGTGATCAAAGCTGAGGCAGAGTTGCCATGCCCTGAATTCAAGCCCTGTGCTTGACAAAATAAAATTACCTACCTACCTACCTACCTACATATATATATATATATATATATATGTATATATATATATACATACATACATACATAGATTAAAAATATTTAAAAACTTATGAGGCTCCTTGGCTTGGAATTCATGCCTTTTTTCTGCCGGGCCTGGGATTTGAACTCAGAGTCTGGATAAATCTGCAGCACTGTGGGGGAAGGGAAAGCTCACAGTGCTGGAAAACAAAAAAGACAGGCCAGTTCCCAGGAGCTGAATTCAAGCCCTAGCACTCAACAAAATAATATTCGTATTCACTTTAAATACATGATTTCTATTTATATGCACATGTTTACTGCATTCATTTTATTTTGTGTTTTATTTAATTATTATATATTTTAGAGAGTGTGATTACATGTATAAATTTTTTGATATCCTATTACATAGGACATAGATTTGCCTATGTATTATACATCATTCCTGAAACCCAGGACTTTCACTTACAAGGAAAACAAGCAGGACAATTGGCTTCTTCCACCAGGATTAAGTTTTTGGCAGTTCTGTGATTTGAACTCCGGGCCTAGAAGGCCCACTTCATGAATGGGTTAATGTTAGTACACCAGTCTGGTGCCAGTGGAGTTGTCGGGAAAATTTGAGGACCTGAGATCAAGCCCTAGGAGTGGCCAATATATAAACAGATAGATGTGTAGATTGCAGTGTGTGTGTATGTGTAATTACATATGTATATGCATCTATAAATAAATTTATAGATTTTTCCTATAGATAGGAATGAGTAGGTGGCAGTCCCAGGATCGAACTCAGGGCCTAGGTTCTGGTTTGGGCTCAGGCTTCACTGACAGCCCACCATCCTTCTGCTCTGCAAGGTCACATACAATTTTCAAGCCGATTCATTGAGACCCAAGATGGTCACAGTACAAAGGAAACAAAGTAAAACTGTTGTGTAAAACTTCCTGGTTTAGTTTTTCCTCCCCCGTCTTGTTTTTTTTTTTTTTTTTTTTTTTGCCAGGTCCTAGGATTCCCGGATAAAAGCTGCACCCCAGCCTAGGGTAATGAAGGCTGAGGCAGAGTTGTGACGACCTGAGTTCAAGCCCTGTGCCTACCCCCGCAAAATGTTAAAGTCCTGGCTAGGAATTTGGGCCATTTTATCAGCCATACCTGGGATTTTAACTCAGGGACTGGATAACTCTATTGTGCTCTGGGTGAAGTGGAAGCTAACCTCCTGGAAGAAAAAAAATTCAAGGTCAATTCCCAGGGCGTGAATTCCATCCCCAGACCTGGCAAAAATAATATTCATATACATGTATATTATATATCATATATATGTATTTGTATAGATATTACACATTTTACCTAGGACACAATATTTCCACAGAAAGGAAAACAGGTCAACATTGGCTTCTTACTCTACCTATTGCTTTCGGCATTGCTGAGATTTGAACTCCGGGCCTGGAATGCCCAATTCATCAAGGGGTCAGGGTAAGCAAAGCAGCCTCAAACAAATTCACTGCCAGGCAGTTCCCAGGACCTTAATTCTAGCCCCAGGAGAGGCCAATATATAAATAGATAGGTGTGGAAATTGCTACAAATACATATACATCTATATATATATGTATATTCCACTGTATATATAACTATTTACTTGCACTCTAAATGTTCTTAGAGTTCCTGAGCTATAGAAGAAGGAAAGAAACATCATTGACCCATCCTGGGTTCAAATGAATTTCACAAGATCCAAGCCCTAGCCCTGTTAGCAGGATGAACTCCAGTGTAACCCTGTATTTGAAGGACAGAAAACAGTTTCAAAAGCCAGGCTAGGTAAGGAGACCAAGGCCTGCAGGATTAGGAGGCAGAATGTACACACTCAACAGGGAAATGAGTTGCAAAACCACTTTATTCATTCCAGGCACAGTCAGCAATGAAGGGAAACCTGAAATATTTGTTAGAGTTAGACCAGGGTCAGGCTTTTCTCAGCCTCTTCAAACAATGACTAATTAACCTTCCATCCTCAGGTGAAGGAAACCTCAGGCTATCTTTAGGTTACCAATAGAGAGCCAGTATAGTGGGGGAGAGGGGAGGAACAGAATAGAAAATCCCCGATCTCTGGTCTTAGGGAGTAGTTTTTTGACTCTCCATCTGTCAGATATGAAGGCTCTTCTTTTAACTTTGCCAGTCTATTCTCCTTCCTTCATTCTCCACATCATTAATGCAAATCCCCAGTTCAAGGAGAGGCACGGTTATTTCTCTTCTGTCTCCAAGCAGCTGAATTAGAGCTTGGTTCTGCCCTCTTGTCTCTGGGGCCTTTGGCTACCTGAAAAGTGAGAAAAAGACAGTTTTCCTCCTCTGTGGTTGTGTGAAGGCGATGCTGGTGGCCTGGCACATTGCAGAAGGCCTCGTTACTGGGAATTGTTCCCTTCTTTCCTGCTGATGTCCAAGACCAGATACATCTACCATTTTTCTATCTATCTATCTATCTATCTATCTATCTATCTATCTATCTATCTATCTATCTATCTATCTATCTATCTATCTATATCTATCCGTCTGTCTGTCTGTCTGTCTATCTGTCTATCTATCTATGTATCTATGTATCTATGTATGTATGTATCTATCTATCTATTTATCTATCTATCTATCTATCTATCTATCTATCTATCTATCTATCTATCTTCTATCTATCTATCTATCTATCTATCTATCTATCTATCTATCTATCTATCTATCTATCTATCTATCTATCTATCTACCTACCTATCTATCTATCTATCTATCTGCCTATCTGCCTACCTACCTGCCTAAATAACTACCTACCTACCTACCTACGCACCTACCTACCAACCTACCTACCTACCACCTTAGCTATCTCTGACAATTCTGGGGCTGAACTCAAGGCCTGAGCACTGTCTCTAACACTCTACTACTTGAGCCACAGGACCAATTCTGGCTTTTATCTGTGTATGTGCTACTGAGGAATCGAACCCAGGGCTTCTTGCATGCTAGGCAAACACTCTCTCACTAATCCACATTCCCTGCCCCCTCATCTTTTTTCTTAAAGGTAGTTTTACATAAGTATGCTAGCATTTTGCATAACACAGGTTATTCCTATGAACCCTGATCTTCTCTTCCCCTGCCTGATTTGTGACGGTTCCTGCATTGGCCTCAATAAAATGTAAATAAAGGCTGCTGAGAGCTTTAGTATGCATCATATAAGGACACAGGTCTGGAATCTGGGAAGAGAAAAATGATGAGGTTGAAATGGACAGAATGATGCAGTATGCACAATGAGCATATCTGAAAAATAAATCAGTAAATAAAAGCAGAAGCATTGCATACAGCCTGTTTGCACTCAGGGAGGTAGTATACACATGTAAGTAGGATATTAATACATAAACTTGGCCTTTGCTTTTTGAAATTTTTTTGGTGGCCATCCCATGGCTTAAACTCAGGGTGTGATACTTTCCTCAGATATTTTGCTCAAGGCTGAGGCTCTACCACTGCCACAGCTCCACTGCCAGCCATCAGGTCGTTCACTGAACAAAAGCGCCTCCCAGGCTCTCCTGACTGATCTGGCCTGTATCTCTTATTTGGCCTTCTCTTTCAAAGCTGGAGCTCTACCCTCTAGGCCACTGCTCCACTTCTGGTTTTCTGGTGGTTTATTGGAGACAAGAGTGTCACAGACTTTCCTGGTAGGGCTGGCTTTCAATCATGATCTCCTGAGGAGGCTTCAAGTGGTTTTCCTCAGGGATTCACCTAGGAGCCACTCCACACAAATCTTTCATCTAAATCTCGAGAGGTACTAGAAAAAAACAGAAACAGGAAGATGCTTCTAGTGTGTTCTAGATACTTAAGTTTGGAGACACAAAACACTCATAATTATTAGATCACTTTCTAGGCAAAAGGAGCAATGCAGACAGTATGAGGATTGTTCCAGCTTTCGGTCCTCATACCCTGAGACAGTAAATTAAGTGCATCTCAATGCTAAGTGACAGAACTGGTATGTCTTGTGGACATTTTCTCATGAATCTTGTGACACTCAATTCTCACTTTTGGTTTCAAACCTGTGACCAGAGGGGATGATGAGTAGAGAAAATCCTTTTCAGAGAACATAGCTATAAAGAACATTGGGTAGTTGACTTATAAGTCCAAACCATTGGAATGACCCTATTAAGAAGTCAGATTGTCCAGATTATAAAACAAAGAAGAAAAGAAAGAAGGTGCCAGTGTCTGCTGACTGTAATCCATGCTCCTCAGGAGGCTAAGATGTAGAGAATCTGAGTTCGAATCCAGCCAGCATAAGAAAGTCCATGGCACTGTTATTTCAAAGAGATCACAGAAAAATCCAGAAGTGGGATTGTGACTCCACCTTAATGCACTACCCTTGAGCAAAAGGAGCTCAGAGACAAGGCCTAGGCTCATAGTTCAACCCTTGGACCTGTCCCCTCAAAAAGAACCTGCACACCTCCATGTCTTTGTGTATGTATAGATACATTCCTATAAGTGAAGCTCCTGAGTAGCTATGATAAATGGCACCCAAGGTAGGAAATTTGTATTCAATACAATGAGTTCATAACACAGAGATTGCTTTTATGACATTACATGTTCCAGGGCTCCCCTCATTGCTCCCAGTGTAGCCTGAGGGTTTCTCTGCATCCCAGGCCAGCTGGGAGAAGTCTCTTTCATTGCCTGGACAGGCACACAAAAGGCCTCACTCCTGTAGAGCTGTGTATCAAACAACTCCATCTGGGCCAATTAGTGAGGAGGAGTGTGGGCGGGCTCTGAAGGTCAGGAGAAAAAGTCCTCTTTGTACAACAAGCTATCTCTCTACCCAGTGCTGTTTTTTGACAGGAAGCCTTCATTTGTGCCAACTCCCATGGCAGGCCAAGTTCTGTGCACTCATCTTGACTTTGTGAGACTATATTCCAGGGCTCATATACAGTGCTCAATATAATTCAGGAGTCTTTCTGGCAGACAACTAGGGCACTGAACCTAATGAAATGTTCCACGGAGGGCAATGATGGGTCTATGATGCCTTTTCTAGTTTTCTGGAAGCTTTGGAAATCCAAGCACATGTTGTATATCACAAAGCTTCCAGTCATCTATGGCTGGTGAAACTCATCTGATTTTGAAACCTTTGACCTCTCCTAGTTGGGCTCTGGATGACTAGGTTTTGGGGTTGAACACAGGGCTTGGGTGCTGGCAATGAGCTCAGAACAGAAGTCTAGTGCTTTACCATTTTGTGTCACAGCTTCACTTCTGCTTTCTCTGTGTGTGTGTGTGTGTGTGTGTGTGTGTGTGTGTGTGTGTGTGTGTGTGTGTGCATATTCTAGTCCTGGCGCTTGAACTCAGGACATGAGCACTGTACCTAGTTTCTCTTCTACAAGGATTGCCCTCTCCTACTTGAACCACAGAGGCACTTTAGGCTTTTTCCTAGTGATGTGGTCCTGAGAAATCATATATGCAAAGCACTCTACCCCTAAGGCACATTCCCAGCCCTCTACTTCAGTTTGTTAGTGTGTATCTAACTTTTTTTTATTATTGTCGGTTGGAGGAGTGGAAAGCTGGGCCTGGGGGCTGTCTCTGAGCTCTTCAGCTCAAGTCTTGTTGCTCTACCACTTGAGCCACAGAGCCACTCCTGGTTTTCTTGTGGTTCATTGGAGCTAAGTGTCTCAAGGGCTTTCCTACCCAGGCTAGCGTTGAGCCATGATCCTCAGATCTCATCCTCCTGAGTAGGTAGGATGATCAGCATGAGCCATAAGCACCCAGCTATCACTTCATGTTTCTTAGTGGTGAATTGGATATAATAGTCTCATGGAACCTTTTGTGTCTGAGATAGTTTGGAACCCAGATCCTCAGATCTCAGCTTCCTGAGAAGGCAGGATGACAGACCTGTGCTATAGAACCCTAGGCCGTGACACTCTGTTGCAAGAGGTTCCTTGGCTCCACGTGGTGAAGTGCTATCCATGAGCCCAAGAGGTAAGTGTCAGTGCTTAGGCCCTGAGTTCAAGGTTCATGACTGAGAAAAACAAAACAAAACAATTGTCTGCAGGAAACAACTCACTAGTCTTCAGTAATACATAATTTTGCCCCTCCCATGGGGACATATCTGAGTGTCAATATTCTTGTCTGCGTAATCATCTCAGTTGTGGAGTTCTTACAAGGACAAGATGAAAGAATACACCCTTTGATGGACAAAACATATAACACCCTTTTTTATTCTGTCGTGAGGCTTGAATTTTTGGCCTGAGATCTGTCCTTCAGCTCTTCAGCTCAAGGCTAGTGTTCTACCATTTGAGTTACAGCACCACTTCCGGTTTTCTTGTGGTTTATTGGAGATAAGGTTTTCACCGACTTTCCTGCCCGGGCTGGCTTTGAACTGCGATCCTCAGATCTCAGCCTCCTGAGTAGCTAGGATGACATGCATGAGCCACCGGTGCCTGCCTCCACATAACCCTCTTTACAGGGTTCAGCAAAGAGCATCTTGTGAAAGACTCATCATCCAGCACCCAATGCAGGACTCAACACACTGAACTCAGTGAAGGACTCAGCACATATCCTGTGCAGGATTCAGCACAGAGCACCCTGTGAGGGACTCAGAACCCCAGGAAGGACTCATCACATAGCTTTATCCCACAAGCTGTCATTAGTATTAGGGTGCTTTCATCAGTATCACCATTCTTTCAGAAACACATCACAAACTGCACAAAGTTCACATCTAATCATTTAGAGGGGTATTTTTTTGGGGGGGGAGTCACCCACAGGGATTGCACTAAAATGTTGCGGGTAATATCCTAAGATCTTTTGCTCAAGGCTAGAGCTCTACCATTTTGAGTCACAGCTCAGATTTTCACAGACATCCTGCCAGGGCTAGGTTTTAAACCCACCAGTGTCAGGTCTCAGCCCCCATGTATCTTGGATGACAGGGGTGAACAAGCCAGCAGTATCTGGTTCCATGGCGCTTGGTTGCAGTGGTATACATCTGGCTATTCGGATTAGATTGCAGTTGTCAGCATCAGACACCCAGCTTGCTCTGTGATGAGGTATTTGAAGTCCTATTCTTATAGAGTTGCAGTCACAACATTCAATCTTTTTTGGTGCCCGTCCTGGGTCTTGAGTAAGGCTCTAGACACAGTCCCTAAGATTTTATGCTCAAAGCTAGTGCTTGACTGCTTGAGCGACAGCACAACTTCCGGATTTTTATGTGCATGTGGTAGTGAGGAATCGAATCCAGGGCTTTGTATGTGCTAGCCATCACTATAGCACTGAGCCACAGGAGTGATGTGTATAAACAGATAAATGTGTAGATCGGCATATATATATAGGTCTACATATATATGTAGATGTATAAATATATATATATGTATAAAACAAGAGAAAGATAAGTGTATATTATTAAATTACATAAATTATATTATTGCCAATTATTGAAAAATTATTCCTTCCATTTTTAAGTATCATGGTTGAATACATAATAAAGTATTAATTGAAAATTAGTCAATGTAGTGTAGTTGTTGTGTATAATTTTATAGTATACTCATACACTAACTACTAATTTAATTGTTACTTTTATAACATTTGTATGGATGTATTTTGGAATGCGTTTCTTAGAATCTCCCGCCAATCATTAGTGGCAGTCCCAGGATTTGACCTCTAGGCTTAAGTTGAGGTTTCGGCTATGGCTATCATAATAGCCAGCCAAACATCAGCATGTAAGATCATGTACACATTCTGGGCCTTGTCATTTAGACCCAGGATGGTCACAATGCAAAGCAAAAAAATGTAAAACCACCTTCTTGAACTTCTCTGTTTTATCCTTCTCCTTTTTATTTTTATTTTTTGCTAACGCCGAGATTTGAACTTGGGTCCTAGGATCCCAAGCTCAGCTGTGGCAGAGATGCCAAGACCTGAGTTCAAGCCCCATGTTTGGCCAAAAAACATAATAAAATAAAGCCCTGGATGGAATTTTTTTGGAATTTTTTGGAATTTTTCTGGCTGGCATGAGATTTGAACTCAGGGTCTGGGTAACTCTGTGGCATTGTGGGTGAAGGGGAAGCTCTCGGTCCTTGAAGACAAGAAATTCAGACCAGTTCCCAGGCTCTGAATTGACGCCACAGCACTGGAAAAAATAATATTCATATATGATCACTGTTTACATACATAGGTTTAGTAAGTATGACATTTATTACCCTTATTTATTTATTATTATTACACATATAACATTTCATTTATTACATCCTATCACGAGTATATATTTGCATATGGATTATACATCATACTGAGACCCAGGATTTTTTTTCAGGAAAAAAATGTGTCGAAAGTGGTTTCTTCCTACATGAATAAATTTTTGGCGATGCTGGGATTTCAACTCACGGCCTACAATGGCTAAGCCATAAATGGGGTCACAGTCTTAGCACACCAGCCTCTGGCAATCTGAGCTGCCAGGAAGTTCTAAGGACCTGTGATCAAGCCATAGTAGTGCCCTATATATATATTGATAGATGTGTAGAAGGCTATATATATACATACACACACACACACACACACACACACACACACACACACACACACACACATATATATATACAGAGAGAGAATGTGAGGATATCATTAAATTATATAAATATAGTCACCCATTATTAGTTATTAAATTATGTCCCCATTTAATGAAGTATCATGGTTGAATACTTATAAAAATTTTAATAAAAATTAGTCAATATCCTTCCATTAGGGGAATCATACCATGGTGCTAGAATGGAAGATATAAATCCAATAATTTTTGTGTGGCATTATAAAATAGAATCACCAATTAACTGCAAAATTAATTGTTATTACACATTCCATTAACATTCACATAAATAGGAACTAGTCTTTTAGGATCTCTCTCCATTTGTGGGTGGCAGTCCTGGCATTCGAACTCCAGGGTTAGGTAGTTTACTTCCAATGAAAACCATTGGAATAATACTGTGAAGGTTTCAGATGGTCACAATGAAAAAAAGAACAAGAAGAAAAGAAAGCCAGCTGTCAGTGGTTCCTGCCTGTAATACTAGCTCCTCAGGAGGCTGAGATATATAGAATGCCAATTTGAATTCAGCAAAGGCAGGAAAGTCCACGACATTCTTATTTCTAAGAGATCACAGGAAAATATCCCCATGGGTTGGGGCTGTGGCTCAAGGGCAGAGGACTACTCTTGTGCAAGAGGAGATCAGACATAGGGCCTGGGCTTATATTTCAACCTCGGACCTGCCAAAGAAAAAAAAAAGAAGGCAATAACTCCACGTGTCTGAGTATGGATGGATGATGTATGGATGTCACAAAGGATTTACAATATAATCATCAGTGTGATGTCACATTGTCATGACATCAGCTCATTGTGACATCACAAATATGTAATGACATCACACCACTATGATATCACATTGTCATTGTGACATCATATATACATTATGAATGCCTATTATTTGATTTCATTATATTTCAAATGTGGCATGTGGGTTCATATAAAAAATACATTTTGACTTCATAATCATTGTGACATCACAATCCCTTTGTGACATAACATTGCCACTGTGATATCTCTAAACATCTGTGCCAACTCAAACATGTCCTGTCCTCATGTTTTGTGACATGTTGCCACTGTGTTAGGCTCATTGAGAGCTCAATCTATTTTTGACATATTATTTCAGGTATGACATGAAATATTAGCAATATACTGTGACATCATGAACATTGTGACATCACACTACTAGATTTAATGACCATTGTGTCACATTGTCACATCACGAATCTGTTCTGACTTCATCACATTTGTGCCAACAAATGCTTTGGAATCGTCACAAGCCCGTTCTAAATTTATATACTCATTGTGAGTTAATGACAATTGAGGTCTGGAATGCCATTGTCACATCACCAATCTACTGCGACATCACAAAACTAGTTTGAACTCATCTCTATTATGGCATCATCAAATAATTGTGATATAACAACACTATTATGACATTATAATTTGACATCATATTGCAATTGTGATATTACATACTTTCACAAACCTATTATGATCTCATCACATATAAGAAAATTCATGGGGCTGGGAAGGTGGCTCAGTGGTAGAGCGCTTGCCTTGCATGCATGAGGCCCTGGGTTCGATTCCTCAGCGCCACATAAGCAAAAAGAAAAAAGCCGGAAGTGGCGCTGTGGCTCAAGTGGTAGAGTGCTAGCCTTGAGCTGAAGAGCTGAGGGACAGCGCCCAGGCCCAGAGTTCAGGCCCCACGACCGGACCCAAAAAAAAAAAAAAAAAAAAAAAAAGAAAATTCATGGCCTTTGGGATATCAAGCTCCTTCTGTGAATTGTATCATTGTGAACTTCTAGCAATTCAAATGTGAAATAAGATGTCACATTACAAACTAGTTTGGACATCATTAACTCATTTATTACAAACTAGTTTGGACATCATTAACTCATTTTTATATCAATAATTATATCATTTTTATATCATTAACACGAACAAATGAAACCTGTTAGCAACTTTAGCACTTGTAACAAAAAACATGGCCTTTGCATCATCATACTTCATTTGTGTATGTTGTGACTTCAATCTCATATCCTCACCATAAATTAGTGGCAATTAAGATCTGACATGCCATTGTGACATCACAAACCCTTTGTGACGTCATTACCAATGTGAAATCCGACTGTTGTTATGACACATCAGCTCATTGTGACATCACCAAGCTACAGTGACATCATAGCATTATGACATCACATTGCCATTTTGCTGTCATAGACACATTGTGAATGTATATCCTGTGATTTCATTCTTTTTCAAATGTGGCATATCAGTTGATATCAGAAACACATTGTGACCTCATAACCATTGTAACATTACAAACTCTGTGTGACGTCATAACCAGTGTGACATCAAAATGTTGTTATAACATCTTTAGCTTATGACATTATAGCATTTGCCATTATGACATTATGACATCATAGTCACATTATGAATGCCTAATCATTGTATTTGAAATGTGGGTTGATATCAGAAATTCATTGTGATATCATAACCATTGTCACATCATAATCCCATTGTGACATCAATTTGGCAATGTGACATCACAATGTCAATGTAAAGCTACTAAGGCATCATGATATCACAATGGTCATGAACTCACAATGGGCTTCTGATAACTGACATGCCACATTAAAAATAGAATGAAAAACATAATAGGCAACCACAACGTGTGTATGACATCAGAATGACAATGTGATGTTACAATGCTATGATGTCATTGTAGTTTTACACGTCAAAATGAGCTGATGGTGTCATAATGCCAACATGATGTCACAATTATGATGAAGTCAGAAAGGATTTGTTATGTATCAATGGTATGTCTGTCAGTTGTCATTAGTTCCCCATAAGAATACGGATACAAAAAAGGTTCTCTGATGTCACAGAGGCCATGTGTGTTTTCAAAGGTGGTAAGAGGTCCTAATCTGAATGGCACAATGTGATTCATCATGTCACAATGGAAATGAGATGTCCCATTGTGTTTTTGATGTCACCGTGGTGGGATGAGATCACAACGGTTTTGTGATATCACAATTTGTTTGTAATATCAGAATGATATATCCAATTTCAATTACTTAGAATTCAATATGAGGATACCAGGAGATAGAAGAAGCTTCATAGTATGAGGTCATATTATGAGAAAACCCAATGGGACAGTGATTTCACAAACACAATGTGATGTCTCAATATCTTGTTATAATAATGTTTTGATGTCACAATTGGTGACACCATACTGATGAGGTGGTCGTAATAGATTGGAGATGTCCCAAGGGGTTCATGATGTCACAATGGCATATGGGATCTCAATTGTCATTAACTCACCATGAGTATATGAGTTTGGGAAGGGATTCTGATGCCACTAATGTATATGTAGTCAAAAAGCTGAAGAACTAAAAGATCTGAGATGTCACAAAGTGACACAATGGTTATGATGTCCAGCAGTGTGATATCATTATGTTACACTGGATTTTAGATATCTCATGTCGTATCTGAAATATGAGGTCGAACACAGACTTTCAACTCACAAAGGGCCTAAGACATCACAATAGCAAGCCACAAAAGTTATGAGGAAAGGAGAGGTATTTGATGTCACAGTGAGTTAGTGATATAACAAAGGTAATGTGCTGTGACAAAGAGATTTTGATGTCACAAAAGTTATGAGTTCACAGTGGTTTCCTGATATCAACCCACATGGAACATTTGAAATAGAATGAAATCAAAGAATAGGCATTCACAATGGGTCTATGACATCAAAATGACAAAGTGATGTTAAGACAGCAATGTTTGATAGGATAGGAACTCATTACCTTGCTCATGTAAATGTAATCCCTCTTACACTGTACTTATAATAAAAAAGACACAGAAGAAAAAAGAGAAAAATGGTATGGTGTTATTGGGGTTTGGTGATGTCACAATGAGATGATGGTGTTATGATGACAATGTGATTTCACAGTCATAATTATTGCAGAAAGTATTTGTGATGATACAATACTATGTGTGATCACAATTTTCATTAGTTCACCATGAGGATATGTCTACACAAAGGTCTGTGAAGCCACAGAAGTTATGTGTTTCTTTAAAGGTGCTAAGAGCTCACAATAGTTTTGTGATGTCACAATGTGATTGTGAAGGCAAAACAGCAATGTGATGTCACAATGGGGTTGTGATGTCACAGTGGTGATGAGGTCACAATGAGTTTGTGTTGTCAATATGAGTTTGTAATATCACCATGACATGTCCAATTTTAATTTCTACTAGTTCACAATGAGGATACAATTTCAAAGAAAGAATCTTAAGCTCCAAAGACCATGTGTTTTTAGTCATAACTTGTGTAATATGCAGCCATTAAGATATTTTAGTCCTTCAGTAGGCTTAGAATCTGTTTTCAAACTCATAATAATTCAGGTAGGACATATGATATCTATCAGAAATTGACTGACATCATGACCATTGTGACATCATATGGATAGATATTAAGACCATGGTGTCACATTGTGAACTCACAAATCTGTTAGGACTTCATCACATTTGTGCCAACACATGACATTGAAGATAACACGGTCCCTTTGTCAACTCATATCTTCATTGTGAATTAATGACATTTGAGATCCAGCATGCCATTGTGACATTTCCAACCAGTTGTGACACAAACAAGACCACACTAAAGCTACCAGCACGACTATATTTATTTCAGCATTATTTACCATATCTAAGATATGGAACCAACCCAGATGCCCCTCAGTAGATGAATGGATCAAGAAAATGTGGCATATATATATATATATATATATATATATATATATATATATATATATATATACACATACATACAATGGAATTCTATGCCTCCATCAGAAAGAATGATATTGCCCCATTTGTTAGGAATTCGAAAGACTTAGAAAAAATTATATTCAGTGAAGTAATCCAGCCCCAAAGAAACATAGGTTCCAGGTTTCCCTTATTTGCAATCACTAGTATATGTCTGAGTCAAGCAGAAAAGGTCAGATAAGTTGATGTTACTGGAATGAACCCTAAGATAAGTATTCCAATTTTTTTTCCTTTCATACAATTTTTTCTATCATATTTATAAGATGATTTCTATGTTGCTTTGTATGTCCCTCCCCCACAGTATAACCCATACTTTCACTGTATTTGATGTTGGTATAGTTTGTGGAGGGGAAGGGAAAAAAATAACAAATCATTTAACTAGGGATACAGGAGGACCCATTGCAACAATGAGATGTACAAGTCGTTTTGTCGAAAAACGAACTTAAAAACTTTGGTGGGGGTTGGGAGGAGGATTGAGTGGGGAGAGAGGAGGAGTATGGGAAGAGTTTGGAAGGGGAAACGAGGAGGCAATAATGCTTGATAAGAAATGTACTCGTTATCTTGCCCATGTAATTGTAACTTTTCTGTACGGTATTCTCACAATTAAAAAAAAAAAAAAAAAAACACAAGACATTACAAACCCCCTCCCAAAAAAATTGTGACAGCACAAGCCTATTATAGTAGAAACACATTGTGATCTAATAGCCATTGTGGTAGCACAATACCTTTGTGATCCCACATTTCCATAGTGATATCACTAACCCACTGTGAAATTCCAATCCTCTCACACCCAATCCAGGTATGAAATGTGATACCCGAATCCAGTGTGACATTTAGATCATAGTGACATCACACTGATAGATGTTAAGAGCGTTTTGTCACATTCTGACAACACACACCTGGTAGGACTTCATCACTTTTGTGACAACGCATGCCTTTGGAGATACCACAGTCCCTTTATGAGCTCATATACTCATTGTGAGTTAATGACATTTGAGATCACAAGTGTCATTTTGATATCACCAACCCATTTTGACATCACACACCTCTTGTAAACATCACTAGTGTGGCATCACCAATTGTGATATGAAAACCTTATTAAGTTATCATATTGCAACATCACATTGCCATTATTATATCACTGTTCCATTGTGTTTTCTAAAACCTAGTATGTCTTCATAGCATTTTAGAAAATTCATGGTCTTTTATACTTCAGTCTTCTTCTGTGAACTCATATCCTCATTGTGAAATAGTAGCAACTGAAATTGGACATGTGATTTTGAGGTATGACTTCACAAAACTATTTGATTTCATTACCATTTTGACATCCAAACCCATTGAGAACTTTCATTACCATTTGACATCACTATCACATTTTGACATCCCAAACCTATTAAGACCTCTTAGCACCTTTGATAAAAACATATGACCTTTGTGACATCACAGTCGCTTTGTGTAACTATACCCTCATTATGAACTTCCAATTGGTATCAGACATGCCATTGTAATATCACGAACCCTTTGTGGCATCACCAGTGTGACATAACATTTTCATTATGACAGCGTCAACTACTTTTGATATCACAAAAGTACAATGACAAGATAGCATTATGAGAGCACATTTTCATTGTGAAGTTACAGATAGATTGTGAATGCTTATTTTTAATTGTTTTTTTTTTCCCGTTGTGGGGCTTGAACTCTGGGCTTGGTTGCTGTCTCTGCTCTTCTGCTCTAGGTGACCACTTTATCGCTTGAGCCAAAGCACCACTTCTGGTTTTCTAGTTGTTTTTATTGGAGATGAGTCTTATGAACTTTCCTGCCTGAGCTGGCTTTGAACTGCGATCCTCAGATCTCAGCCTCCTGAGTAGCTAGGATTACAGGTGTGAGCCACCAGTGCAAAGCTATTTCATTCTATTGCAAATTTGACATATGTGTTGATATCAGAAACATAATGTGACCTCATAACCATTGTAACATCATAAATCAGCAGTGACATCAAATTGTCATTATGACACCATCAACTCATTGTGACATCACCAAACAACAATGGCATCATAGCAGTATAAATCACAGTGACATTGTTACATCATAGACGTAACATTGTAAAGGCTTATTGTATGAATTCATTCTATTTCAGAAACCCATTTTGACAATATATAACCATTCTGATATCACAATACATTGTGACATCACATTGCTATTGTGATATCATTAACCTGCTGTGCCATCACAAACCAGTCCTGTCCTTATAAGTTTTGTGCCATGCTGCCCTCGTTATATATTAGGTCCTTGTGAGCTCATAATCTGTTTTCAATCCTCATATTTCTGGTATGACATGTGATATCAGAAATCCCCTGTGACATCATATTGCCAGATTTCATGAATATTGTGTCACATTGTGACATCACAAAACTGTTAGAACAGCATTACGTTTGTGACAACACATGCTTTTGGAGACATTACAGTCACTTTTTGAACTCATATATTCATTCCCAATTAATGACAATTGAGATCTGCCATGCCACTCTGACATCATGAACTCATTGTGACATCACAAATTTATTGTGCTCATCACGAGAATGGGATCAACAACTAATTGTGGTATGAAATCATTATTTTGACATTATATTGTGGTATTGCCGTCGTGACATCATTGTTCCATTGTGTTTTTACAAACCTACTATGGCGACATCACATCTTAGAAAATTCATGGTCTTTGAGATTTCAAGCTTTTTTCTGTGAACTCATGTACTTATGACCCCTAAAGCAAGGACACAAGCCATTGAGTCAAATTTAATATAATAAAACAATTTACAATAGAAAGGGGACTGTGATTACCTTATCCTGGACTGGATACCCAGGTCCAAGATCATTCTTGACCAACAAACCTCAGAACTTCAATGGGCAGCACCACCCTTTTTAATTGGTCTGCAAACCACCATCCAAAAAATTATGATCTCCAAAGCTCCAAACCTCAATGGGCAAGGCTTTTTACTTTTCCATTCCTCCCTCCTTCACTACAAAGCTGTCCTTCCTTCCTGGTCTTTCCCTTTATCCCTTCCACCACTTCCTTCTTCTCTTCCACTCTCCTCCACTCTCCACAGGCCTGCCCTACTCTGCCCCCGTGACCACTTGCCAACCTTCTGCTCTCCATCAACTTCCTTTCTTCTCAGATTTTTCTCTTTATTCCATCCAGGTAGCACCCATTTTTATTTCCCCTTCCAATGCTCTGAAAATGCAACCTATATATAGGTTTACCTCTCTTTACTCTAACGGGTCTTCTGCCTAACAGTTTTCAACAATCACTTCCCAAACTGCCCAATACTCAATCACTCCTTGACAGCTCACCATGTGAGGCTTGACACTTCACCTTTGATGGCATTCCCCACACTCTCCGGTGGGCCAGGCCAAGAATTTACAATGATTATCAGCTCAGACAGATAATTCTGGCCCCACTGGTTATTACATTATCCTCATAGTGAATTAGAAGAAATTGAAATTGTATATGTCATTGTTATATTACAAACTTGATGAGACATCACTAAACCATTGTGACCTAATCACCGTGGTGACATCACAAACTCATTGGGATATCACACTGACATTGTGCCACCATGATCACATTGTGACATCCCAAACCTATTATGACCTCAGAAGCTTTGAAAGAAAGCATGGCCTTTGGGAAATCACAGGCCTTTTGGTATCCATACCCTTATTTTGAGCTAATGACAATTGAGATGAGACATGTCATTTTAACATCGCAAAACCTTTATGACATCATCACCAGTGTAATATCACAATGTCATTATGACAACATCAGCCCATCATGACATCATAAAACAATGACATCATAGCATTATGATATCACATGGTCATTGTGATGCCACAGACACATTGGAATGCCGATTCTGTGATTTCATTCTATTTCAAAAGTGGCAGGTTTGTTGATATCAGAAATACATTGTGACCACATAATGCTTATGACATCACAATACCTTGATGACACCATATTGCAATTATGATATCACTAACCCACTGTGACATCACAAACTCTTATTCTCATAAATTTTTGACATGCTTCCAGTGTGATCCCTTTGGCCTCTCTGAGTTCATAAATTGTTTAACTCATGATACTTCAGGTATGACATGTGATATCAGAAATCCACTGTGACATCATGACCACTGAGTCACATTTTGACATCACAAACCTGTTAAGACTCATGACACTTGTGCCAACATATGCCTTTGGATACATCATTAACCCTCTTGAACTTATATATTCATTGTCAATTAGAGATCTGGCATGAGATTTTGACATCACCATCTCATTGGAAAATCACAAACCTATGTGACCTCATCACCTGTATGGCATCACCAACAATTTGTGACTTCAAAACAATACTATCCCATGTAATGGTAACATCACATTACCAATGGGATTTTCACCATTGCATTTTCACCAACCAATTATTTCCTCATAATATTTTACAAAATTTATGGCCTTTCTGACTTGAAGCTCCTTATGTGAACTTGTATCTTCATTGTGATCTAGTAGAATGAAATTGGACATGTAATGGTGATATTACAAATTCATTGTGACACCATTATCCAAGTGTGACCTTATCACCACTGTGACATCACAAACCCATTGTGACATCACATTGCCACAGTGATATCTCGGTCACCTTGTGACATCCCAAATCTGTTGTGACCTCTTAGCACTTTTGAAAAAGCACATGGTACTTGTGACATCACAGTCCCTTTGGGTAACCATATCCTCATTGTGAACAAAGGACAACTGACATCAGACATGCCATTGTAACATTACAAACACTTTGTCACATCATCTCCAGAGTGAGATCACATTGTTGTTATGATACCATCAAATCATTGTGACATCCCAAAATGACAATGACGTCATATCATTATGACATCACATTTTCATTGTTAGGTCATAGAGACAATGTGATTGCCTATTCTGTGGTTTCATTATATCTCTAATGTGACATATAGGTTGATTTCAGAAACCCATTGTGACCACATCACCATTGTGATATTACAATCCCTTTGTGACCTCATATTGACATTGTGATATTATTAATGCAATGTAACATCACAAACCTCTCGTCCTCATAAATTTTGTAACAAGTGTCTACCTTGACCTGGGCTAGATGCCCACAGCTAAATTCAGCTTCAACCATGAACCCTCAGACCTCCAAAGAGCAGCAAAACCATTTGTTATCTGGCCTGCAAATAAGCAACCCCAAAAATGATCTCCAAAGCTCCAAACTTCAAAGGACAAGGTTTTTTTCTTTCTATTCATCCTCCTTCTCTACAGACCTGTCCTACCTTTCAGGTCTTTTCATTTTTTTCCTTTCACCATTCCCTTCTTTTCTTCAGGCTTCTCTACTCTTGACAGGCCTGCCTTGCCCTGTCCAGGTGGCCAGTTGCCATCCTTCACCTCTTGGTCTCCCTCAATTTCCTCTCCTCCCAGGTTTTTACCCTCCTGCAGTCTCTTTACTTCTTTCCTTCCAGGCATTTCCCTTTTTTCTCTCCCCTTCTGTTGCTCTGAACATGCAGCCTATGTATAGGCTGTACCCTTCCCCCACTGCAGTATGTTTCCTGCATAACAGTTTTCAATCATCACTTCCCAAATGTCCATGCCCAATCACTTCATGGCAGCTCACAATGTGGGGCTTGACAACCTATCTCCTTCAGCAGCATGTGCTGCTCCTTTCAGCTGCATGCACCCGCCTCTCCTGTGGTCCAGACCAGGAGGCCATGATGACTATCTGTTCCCATGGATGATAGGGTCACTGCTGGTTATTAAGTGTATCATGGTGATCTAGGAGAAATTGAAATTGGACAAATTTGTGATATTACAAACTCATGATATAACTAACCCATTGTGACCTCACCAACACTGTGACATCACAAACACATTGTAACATCACATTGCTGTTTTTGACACCAGGATCACATTGTGACATCCCAAACCTATTATGACCTCTTATAACCTTTGAAAAAAATACATAGTTTTGTGACATCACAGTCCCTTTGTGTACCCAAATCCCCACCATGAAATATTGACAATTGAGAATCAAACATGACATTTTAACATCAAAAAGTTTGTGAGATCATCACAATTGTGACATCACATTGTAGTTTTGACACCATCTGCTCATTCTGAAATCACAAAAGTAAAATAATATGATAGAATTATAACTTCACATTGTCATTGTGACATGATAGACACATTATGAATGCCTTTTCTGTGATTTCATTGCATTTCCAATGTGGCCTGTAGGTTGATATCATAAACAAATCTTGAATTCATAACCATTGTGACATCACAACCCCTTTGTACATCACATTGTCATTGTGATATCACTAACCTACCATGACATCACAAACCTATCCTGTCATCATAAATGTTGTGACATGCTGCAATTTTTTTAAGCCTTTTTGTCCTCATGATCTGTTGTGGACCTCATTAGATTTCACATATGACGTTTGATATCACAAATTCCCAGTGACATCATGACCATGGTAACATCACACTGCCAGATGTCATAACCATTGCGTCAAATTCTGACATCACAAACCTTTTTGGATTTCAATATATTTGTGACAACACATACTTTTGGAAAAACTACAGTCCTGTGAACTCAGATACTCATTGTAAGTTAAAGACAATTGAGAAACATTATGTCATTTTGACATGCCTCACACATTGTGACATCACCAATCTTTTGTGACCTCATCACCAATGTGGCATCATCAACTAATTGTGACACCAAAATAATATTTTGACATGATGCAGTGAGTTGACATTGCCATGGTGATATTAATGTCCCATTGTGTATTCACAAACCTAATATGGCCTCATAACATTTTTAAAAATTCATGTCCATTAGGACTTCAAGCTCCTTCTGTGAACTTGTATGCACATTGTGAAAAAGCAATTGAAATTGGACATGTGTTTAAGATATTACAAAATCATCATGACATCAAAAACCTATTGTGAACTCATCACAACTGTGTATCATGAAGCTATCATGGCCCCTAAGTACTTTTGAAAACACACATGACATTTGTGACATTTCAGTCCCTTTGTATACCCATAACCTCATTGTGAACACATGACAATTGTATTCATATATGCCATTGTAACATCACAAACCTTTGTTACCCCATCATCAGAGTGACACCATTATCTCCTTGCAACATCACCAATTTACAATGACCTCATAGCATTATGACATTATATTATCATTGTGATGTCATAGATACCTTGTAAATGTCTATTCTATTTCATTCTCTTTCAAATGATGTGGCCTGTGGGTTGATATCAGAAAACCATTGTGATCTCATAAATGTATGGCATCACAATCACTTTGTGTTATCACAGTGCCATGGTGGTATCACTAACACACTGACATCACAAACTTGACCTGTCCTCATAAGTCTTGTGATGTTCTGCAATTGTGATGTCTTAGGCCCTTTATGAGTTCATAATCTATTTTCAACCTTATAATATTTCAGTTATGATATGTGATATCAGAAATCCACTGTGACATCATGATCATTGTGACATCATACTGACAGACATCATAAATATTGTGTCACACTGTGACATCACAATCCTCCTAGGACTTCATCACATTTGTGACAACACATGCCTTTGGAGATAGCACAGTCTGTTTTGGAACTCATATTCTCTGTGATTTCATGATAAATGAGATCCTTTATGCCATTTGGATATCACCAACCAACTGTGACATCATAGACCTACTCTGACCCCTTACCTGTAGATCATCATCAATTAATTGTGACATCAATACCTTTTGTGATGCCACAATGTGACACTATGATCATTACATCTTTCAGTGTGATGTCACAATGGTCATGATGTCACAGTGGATTTCTGGTATCTAATGTCATACATGAAATATGAGGTTGAAAACAAATTATGAGGGCAAAAAGTCTGATATCACAATGTCAGCATGTCACAAATGTTAGGAGGAGAGGAGAAGTTTGTGCTGTCACATTGTGCTAGTGACATCACAATGGCACTGTGATGGCACAAAGTGATTATGATGTCAAAATGGTTATTTAGGCACAAAGATGCGTTTCTGATAGCAACTCTCATGCCACATATGAAATACAATGAAATCACAGAATAGGAATTCACAATATGTCTATGATGTCAAAATGAGAATTGTTGTCATAATACGATTATGTCATTGAGTTTGATTATGTCACAATGAGGTGATGCGCTTATAATGAAAATGTGATGTCATACTGTTGAGGATGTCACAAACACTTTTTGATGTTATAATGGCATGTCTGCTTTCCATTGTCATTAGTTAACAACAAGGATATGGGTACACAAAGGGACTGATGTTGAAAAGGGCATGTGATTTTTCAAAGAAGCTAAGAGATCATAATAGGTTTGAGATGTCACAAGGGAATCATGTTGTCACAATGACAATGTTGTCACCATGGGTTTGTGATGTCATGGTGGTGATGATGTCAACATGTGTTTGTGATGTCACAACGAATTTGTAATATCACAATCAAATTTCCAATTTCAATTGCTACTAGTTCACAAGGAGGATACTGTAATAATCAGCAGGGCCCCGATAATCTACAGGCTTAGATAACCAGTGTGGCCCCATCTCCTGGCCAGCTGGAGAGGATGAAGTATGCCACCAAAGACGGTGGGGCATTCTGTGGGAGGGGCTGGAGCATTAATCATCACGTGCTGAGCTGTGGAGAAGTAATTTGACTGTGGGCAGTTTGGGATTTGACAGTTGAAAACTGTTAGGCAGTTGGAGTGAAGAAGGGGTACAGACGTTATATAGGCTTCTGGTTCAGAGCAATAGAAGGAGAGAGAAAAAGGGAAAAGTCCTGTAAGGAAGGAAGTGGTTTGATAGCAGAAGGAGAAAGACCTGGGAGGAGAAGAAGTTGAGGGAGGGCAGGAGGTAAAGGATGGCAACTGACGACCCATTCAAAGCAGTTCAGGCCTGTGGAGAGTGAAGAGGCCTGAAGAGAAGAAGGAACTGGTAGAAGGGAGATAGGGAAAGACCTTGAAGGAAGTATAGTTCTGTAGTGGAAAGACAAAAGAAAGGGTAAAAAAGGCTGGCCCTTTGATGTTTGGAGTTTTGGATTTCATAATTTTGGGGGTTGGTGGTTAGGAGAACATTTATGATATTAAATGTGTCTCTATGGATTCTCTTGAACTATAGAGGTCTTAATTTTTGGAGACCCCCATCGAGATAATCCATTTGGATGGCATCAGGCCTTGGCCTCAGGGAAAAATCCCCATAGGTGAGAGTGTCAGCACTCAGGGTTGAGAGTCTACCTCAAGTGTTTGTCTCCGGAGGATAATCATGGACAAAAAGTCATTTAGGGTCCTCTAGGGGTGTGTGGGCAAGCTTGCCAGCCTGATTGGGGATCCCCTCTGGAGGTCATCTGTTGGTTCCTTGGGAAGCCGTCTGGGAACTCCTTGAGAGGTCATGCAGGGCTTCTTTGGGAAGCCATCCGGAACCTCCTTGAGAGGTTATGTAGCCCTTCCTTGGGAAGCCATCTGGAACCTCATCAAGAGTACATCTGCAACTTCCTTGGGAAGCCATCTGAGACCTACCCTGGAGGTCATCTGGAGCCTTCTCCTGGGGCCATCTTGGACTTTCTCCAGAGGTCATTTGGGGCTTCCTCAGGAGGTCATCTGAGACCTCTATAAAAGTAGTGATTGGGAAATAAGGGAAACCATGGACCTAAGTTTCTTTGGGCCTGGCTTACTTCACTTAATATAATTTTTTCCAAGTCTTTCCATTTCCTAACAAATGGGGCAAAGTCATTCTTTTTGGTGGAGGCATAAAATTCCATTGTGTATATATACTACATTTTCTTGATCCATTCATCTACTGAGGGGCATCTGGGTTGGGGCTTCCTTAAGAGGCAATCTAGGACCACCTCCTGAGGTCATCTGGAGCTTCTTTTGGAGGTCATCTCAGGTTACCTTGATAAGAAATATATGGCTGTCTTTGGACATCATCTGGAACTTCCTTGAGAAGCCATATAGGATGTCATCTGTGGCTTTCTCAAGAGAGTTATCTTGAACCTTCTCTGGAGTTCATATGTGGCCTCCTTGAGTGGCCATCTGGAAGCTACTGGTGAGGTAATCTCAGCCTCATTGAGAGGACATCTGGGACCTCCTTTGGAAGTCATCTGACACTTCCTTGGGAAGCCATTTGGAACATCCATGAGAGGTCATCTAGGGCTTCCTAAGGAGGACATATGTGACATCCTCCAGAGGTCATCTGCGACCTCCTCAAGAGGCAATCTGGAATGTCCTCTCTATCATCTGGGACCTCCTATAGAGGTCAACATTGAGAGGTTTGGGGCATGTGGGTTAAGTGTCTGTGGCTATTGTTCTGTGTGTGCATGCTGATAGTTCTGTGTCCTGTATGACCCTCTGTTTACTCCTTTTCTCAGGATGGGAGAACAAGGCCTAAATTTGTCATATCCAAAAAATATTCTCCCCCAGGGATACAGAATCCCTCAGAGGAAGATGCACTGATGTACTCTTTCTCCTATTCTTTGTCATCAGCACCTCTAATGTTAAGTCCTCCCATGAGAAAATTGGTTACTTGTACCATCCTGAGGTGGTACAAGTATGTTACCCTTATTACCCTTGAGACGGGAACATGGAGCAGATGGTAGGCAGGTCCCCTTTTTAATATATGGTCCCTTTACAACTAGTGACCTGTATTACTGGAAACAGCAAAATCCATCCTTTTCAGAAAAAACAACAACCAGGGCTCATTACCTCATTAGAGACAGTAATTTTCATACACACGCACAACTGGGATGAGTGCCAGCAAACTTTACAGATGATTTTCACCTGGTAGAAAAGGGAGTGAATACTGCTCAGTAACTTGAATGTGGTCCCTGGACCGGACAGTAGCTCCACTATTGAACCAGACCATTTGGATCAAGTCTTTCCCCAGATTTATCCAAGCTGAGACTAACAGCAATTGAGGTATGGAGGTGCTTACCAATTATTGCCAGGTTTGGTTAGCAGTGATACAGCAGAGGCTGGAAAGCCAGAAAGGTAAGTGAGATGGGAGAGTTCCCCAGTGAGTACCCTAATGCTTTTCTGAAACTTCTCCCAGAAGCCTATAGGACCTATAGGCCTATAGATCTTGAAGCCTTGGAGAATCAAAGAGCCCTAAATATGGCTTTTGTTAGTCAGCCCCATATCTTAGAAGAAAGCTTCAAAAGTTATAAAGTTTTGAGGGAAAGGTGTATTTTGAGTTGGAAGTGGTTGCCCAGTGGGTGTTTGACAACAGAGGTACCCTGGGAAAAAAAAGAGTAAGAAGGGAGTTTGAGTTTTGGTAGGAGCACCAGAATAGGGATCAAGAAACCCTTGGCAAAGACAGTACAATTCATTTGCAAATGGCAGTAGGGAACCTCTAGGACTAGATCAGTGTGCTTATTGCAAGAAAAATGGACATTAGAAAAAGGAATGTCCAAGGGGGAGAAAGATTGAAAATGACAGGTTATGTAATCCCATTAACACCTGGAAAATGTGATTGTATCTCTGGAGAAACATGCAAAGGAGCTTGAGGCTCTGAATTCCAACTGTGTTGAATTTAAAAACAGCCCTATAAAATTAAGAAGAAATGTGGCAAAGAAAAAATTCACACACTTCTATCTCAAAACACAGTTTATAAAATACTGAATCTCCAATATGTGCTAAACAAAACCCACTAAGAGGTTAAAAGCAAATAGAAGAGTACACTGGAGAACCCAGAGAATTATTGACGTGAATAAAAGCTTTGAAAATATAAATTACGAACTTGTGAGAGTCAAAAATGTGAAGAAAATCCTCAAAGGGAACCTAGAAAACAGTCAGAATTAAATGAAATTCAAGTACATTAGCCTGGGTGAGCATGAGGCAAGTTAGGGGACCATAGGTCAGAGGCCAACAGAAGCACAAGACAGCAATGCTACCATCCTTGCTAACCACAAGTGAGGCCAAGAAGAGATACTGATGCTTCATTAAGAAACAGTGGACATAATAAAAGAGCTGGACCTGATATAAGAATGTATTAGGCTGAAGTACATGTTGATTATAAGCTTTGAAGAGTGTCACCAGATATTCAAAACAACAGAGAAAAAAGATAAGAATAGTTATACAGAAAGACGAGGAAGTGCTATGTCATAGAAGATGAGGCCAAGAAAAGTGAACAGGAAATATCAGGCTCAAGAAAGAGATTGTTACTCTTCAGTAAGAGTTAAAGGACCACATGGTCTGATAAAGAATGCCGGGGAAAGGAAAAGAGCATTGGGAAGAAAAACAGAAGAGCTAAACAAACAGTTGAAAGATCTGTCACAAAAATACAGTGAAGTGGAAAACTAGAAAGAGAAACTACTAGAGTAAAAAGCCAAAAAGACTGCTGAGATCTTCACCATAAATGTAATGCAGAAATATCATGTCCCAATGGAACAGGTGGAGGTGGGAAAATTTACCTCTCAATAGCACCTTTGTGAACTTAAGGAAGGAGCTGAAGAGCAAGCAAAGGGGTTGTGAGAAGGAACAGCAGTTGGCCAGTCAAAGGAACTCTCATGTGACCCTGCCAAAACATTTGCAGGTTAAGGAGCACATTGAGAAGGAGAGTGGGATCATGAAAGCAAGTTTGAGAGAAAAGGAGGAGAATAAAATGGAAGAAGTATCCAAGGTTCAGAGTACTATACAGGAGTTAAAGAAACTAGAGACCCTAAGATACAGAGAAACATCTGAGCTGGTTAGGTAGCTTGGGAGACCACTCTAAAACCAACGGGGTCTCTAGAGCTACTAGTTCTTAAGATTAAAGGAAGAAGCAAAAACAGTGGTAATAAGTGTGCAAATTTTGAAACTAAACTTGGGAAAAATGCATACAGGCTTAAGCTGTCAGTTTATATGTAGATATTTGCACCAAGGTAAATTGCCCGAGGCTACTGCCTAAGACTGTTCTGAAAACCAGTGGGGCCTCAGCCTGACAATCCTTTGTAATGTGTGTAGGTAATTTCCAACAGGTAAAAGCTGAAAAGCTGGAACATATGGAAAGAATTCATATGTGAGGAACCTCAGCTGGTGAATTGGGCAAGTGGACTTCACAGAGGTAAAGCCTGGAAAGTATGGGTATTGGTATCTATTATAATAGTGGACACTTTTTCAGGCTGAGCTGAGGCATGTAATAATTCCTTGATTTGACTTACCCTTAGGTGTGGGGTCCGAAGTTGGCACTGCATTCATGGCCTAAGTTCTCAATTATTAACTAATGCCCTAGGAATAAATTGGAAGTTACAATCCATATATAGACCTCAGAGTTCAAGGCACTAGAAAGAATGAGTATGACCTTAAAGGAAACTTTAACTAAATTAAATACAGAGACTGGCCTTGGCTACGTAAGTCTCCTTCACTTTGCTCTTCTTCAAGCAAGATGTAGCCATTATGTTAAAGAATTTAATCCCTTTGAAATACTTTAGGATAGACCACCCGCTTTGTTCCCTAATCTTGTGAAGGCTATATTAACAGAAATGTCTAACTACAAATTGCTGGCTTTACAACATATTCTTTTATGTACCTATCCTTTGGTAACCAAGGCCCACTTGCCGCCTAAGAAAAATTCCACCTGACAAGGAGGGGCCAAGATGGCAATGGAACAGCAGGGAAACACCACAGCTCTCTCCAACCAAAAACAGTGTTTGGCTTTCAATGCTCTGTTTCACCAAGTGACACCCTCCCCCCCCCCAAAAAAAAATGCAATTGCTCAGAGAGATATAGGAAGTGATAAAAGAAAAGGGAAAAATCTACACAGACAGTAAAGTGGGAAGACACTTCCCCCACCCCTTGTTGGTGATGGGGCTCTGTGCTGAGCAGCTTAAGTTGTGGGGATTCGTGCCAGGCTGCTTAAGTATCCTGGCTCTGGACCCTCCATAGACCACGCACAGGCAAGCATCCCAAGGCTCCCAGAAGACTCCCAAGGTACAGTGCCAACCCAGAGAATACAAACAGAAATCTCAAATGCAGAGCCGGCATGAAGACTTCCCTCAGTGGCCCTGGCATGGCGCCTCTGCCTGGTTGGTGCAAGCAGCCCAATCCAGTCTGGAACAGCAGCAGCTTTCAGCAGTGGTGAATGACCCTAGACTCACACTGTGGTATTTCTGTCCTGCTGGTGTAAACAGCCTAGCCTAACCTGGAGCAGGAGCAGCAGCAACTGGCAGTGGCAGCAAACCACCAAGACTCCGGGCACGATGCCTCTTGGCACTAGCCCACAGGAACAGCCCAGACCAGCCAAGGGCGGCAGCGGTGGCTAAGGTGGCAACAGCTGCAGTGAACAACTCCAGACCCCTGGTGGTTTGTGCCTCTCCATATTGACCCACATAAGCGGCCCAGCCAAGCCAGAGGCAGAGCAGTGTCTAACACCTGACTCGTGGTGGAGTGTCTGGCTTGCATATGTGGCCCAGCTGATCCTGGGGCAGTGGCAGCAGCTCAAGCAGTGCATCAGTTGTGGCAGCAGCAGTGGCATCGACAGCGGCTGTGAACAACTACAGACGTGCAGTGGGGTGCAGCATCTCTCCATACTGGCTTGCATAAGCAGCTCAGCCCAGCCCATGCTGGCAAAGGTGGTGAACAGCCACAGAATTGAGGCAGGGTGTGGTGCTGAACTACCCCAGAAAATCCTCATGAACATTCTTGCCTGGGATGGCTTTAAAACTGAATACTCAGATGTGAGCCTCCTGAGTAGCTAGAATTACAGGCATTCCCACCAGCAGGGTCTTATTCTTGCAAACTCCCTAACTTTTTCTCAAATAGATCATTTGTTAGTTCATACAAGGAATTTAAGCAAATACAAGAGGATCGACATAGTACCCTGTATTCTATCTGACCATACTGGAATCAAACTGGTTCTCAATAACAAGGCATAAAGTAGATAAAACTTAAACATATGGGAATTAAACAACATTCTTGGAACAATACATGGGTTACAGAAGAAATTAAAGAAAAAATTAAAAAGTTCCTACAATTCAATGAAAATGAAAATACATCAGAAAGAAACCTATGGGACCCAGTGAAAGGAGTCCTGAGGGGCAAATTTATTGCTCTCAGCATGCATATCAAGATCAATAGAAAGCCTACGGATTGGGAGAAGATCTTCACTAGCCATACAACGGACAAGGGTCTCACATTTAAAATATACTTGGAACTCAAAAAATTAAATAACCCAATAACAAATCCTCAAAGAAACAACTGCCCAATAAATAAGTGAGCTAAAGACTTAAACAGAAACTTCTCTGAAGAGGAAAGATGGATGGCCAATAGACACATGAAGAAATGCTCAACCTCCCTAGCCATAAAAGAAATGCAAATCAAAACAACATTGAGATACCACCTCACCCCAGTTAGAATGGCTAAAATCAAGAACTATAATAATAACAGATGCTGGAGGGGATGTGGACAGAAGGAAACCTTACTTCATTGTTGGTGGGAGTGTAAACTTGTTCAACCAGTTTGGAAGGTAGTATGGAGGTTCCTCAAAAGACTCCACATAGAGCTCCCCTATGACCCAGCAATCCCAATTCTGGGTGTTTACCCAAATGATCACAGACAAGACCACACTAAAGCTACCAGCACGACTATGATTATTGCAGCATTATTTACCATAGCTAAGATATGGAACCAACCCAGATGCCCCTCAGTAGATGAATGGATCAAGAAAATGTGGTATATATACACAATGGAAGTCTATGCTCCATCAGAAAGAATGACATTGCTCCATTTGTTAGGAAATGGAAACACTTGGAAAAAATTATGTTACGTGAATTAAGCCAGGCCCAAAGAAACATAGGTCCCATGGTTTTCCTTATTTGCAATATCTAGTATATGTCTGAGTCAAGCAGAAAAGGTCAGATAAGGTGATGTTAGGGAAATGAACCCTAAGATATGTATTCAAATGGTTTTTTTTTCTTTCATGCGATTGTTTCTAACACATTTATAAGAATATTTCTTTGTTGCTTTGTATGTCCCTCCCCCACAGTATAACCCCTGCTTTTACTGTATTTGATGTCGGTACAATTTGTGGAGGGGAAGGAGAAAAACAAATTATTTAAGTAAGGATACAGGTGGACCCATTGCAACAATGAGATATACAAGTCGTTATGTCGAAAACTAACTTTACAACTTTGGTGGGGGAAGAGGGGGAGCAGGGGGGATTGGGTGGGGGGGCAGGGGGAGGATGGTAAGGGATGTGAAGGGGAAACAAAGGAGGAGGCTACAATGCTTGATAAGAAATGTACTCACCATCTTGCTCATGTAATTGTAACCCCTCAGTACAGTATTTTCACAATAAAAATAAATTAAAAAATTAAAAAAAGGAAACATAGACCAGGTAAACAATGTTATGATGCAACTAAAACTGCTAGAGGAACAAGAAAAATTGAACCTAAAGTTGCTAGAGAGAAAAAGATAACTGAAATAATAGCTGAAATTAATGAGATACAAAGAAAATTATTAATAAAATTAATAAAACAAAAAGCTGTTTAAAAAATCTCAATAAAGCTGACAGACCACTGGCAAGAGTAATGAACAAAAGAGAGGAGACCCAAATCAATAATATCAGAGATACCACAGGAAAAATTACAATAATCATCCACTAAAAGCACTAGCTTTGAGCATAAAAGCTTAGGGACTCTGTCTAGACTCTTACTCAAGACCCAGGAATGGCACCAAATAAAGATAGAATATTTTTACTGCAAATATATAATGATAACACTGCAAATACCTCATCACAGAGCAAGCCAGGAGTCTGTTGCTGACAGCTGCCATCTAACCTGACTTAGCCAGAGGTAAATGGCTCCACAGAACCAGATGCCACTGGCTCATTAACCCCTGTCATCCAAGATACGTGGGGACTGAGATCTGACCCTGATGGGTTTAAAATCCAGCCCTGGCAGGAAGTCAGCAAAACTCTGAGCTGTGGCTCAAAGTGGTAGAGCTCTAGCCTTGAGCAAAAGATCGTAGGACAGTACCCCCAAACTTTCAATACAATCCCTGTGGCTGACTCCACCTCCTCCAAAAAAAACCCCACCCCTCAAAATCATTAGATGTGAACTTTGTATGGTTTGTGATGTGATTCTGAAAGAATGGTGATTCTGATGAAAGCACTCTAATTCTAATGACAGTGTGTGGGATACAGCTATTTGATGAGTCCTTTATGATGTGTTGTGTGCTGAGTCCTTTACACGGTGCATTTTTTTCATCTGGTTCTTATAAGAGTTCCACAAGTAAGATGATTGTGCAGATGAGAAATTTGAGGCTCAGATATATCCCCATATCAAGGCCAAAATTATGTATTTCCTAACTCTAGTGAGTTGTCTCCTACAGACAATTGTTTGGGTTTATTTTTCTCAGTCATGAACTTTGAACTCAGGGCCTAGCCACTGACCCTTCCCTGTTGGGCTCATCGATAGCTCCCTATCACGTGGAGCCAAGAACCCCCTTGCAACAGAGTGTTACAGTCTAGGATCTGCAGCTTAGGTCTGTCATCCTGCCTACTGAGGAAGCTGAGACCTGACGATCTGGGTTCCAAACTATCCCAGACACAAAAGGTCCTAAGAGACTACTATCTCCTATTCACCACTTAGAAACACGAAATGGAAGCTGGGCGCCAGTGATTTGGACCTGTCATCCTAGCTACTCAGGAGCCTGAGAGCTGATGATCACAGCCCAAAACCAGGCTGGGCAGGAAATTCCTTGAAAGGTTTCTCTCCACTGAACTACCAAAAACCTGCAGGGGTGCTGTAGCTCAAGTGATAGATCACTTGGCTTTAGCTGAAGAGCTCAAGGACAGCACCCAGGCCTAGACATCAATTCCTCCAACTTCCAAGAGAAGAAAGAAATAAACCTGAATTTGAGGGCTGGGAATGTGTCTTAGGGGTAGAGTGCATGTATGAATCCCTGGGTTTGATTCCTTAGTACCACATCACTAGAAAAAAGTCTGAAGTGCCTGTGTGGCTTAAGTGGTAGAGTGCTATCCTTGTACTGGAGAAACTCAGGTACAGTGTTCAGGTCTTGATTTCAAGCTCCAGGACAAGTGTATGCGCAAACACACACACACACACACACACACACACACACACACACAGATACCAGAAGTGAAGCTGTGAAACCAACTGTTAAAGCACTGAGCTCCAGTTCTGAGCTCATGGTCAGCACCCAGGCCCTGTGTTCAACCCTGAAACCTAGCCACCCAGAGCCTAACTAGGAGAGGTCAAATGTTTCAAAACCTGATGAGCTTCACCAGCCCTAAATGACAGGAAGCATTGTGATATTAAACATGTGCTTTGATTTAGCAAGCTTCCAGAAACCTAGCAATACACCATTGCAAATAATGAAGCATTTTATTAGGTTCAGCTCCCTTGTTGTCTACCAGAAGGACGCTTGTATTAATTGTAGCAGGTTATTTCAGCACTGGAACATAGTCTAACAAAAAGACAGGATGAGTGCAGGGAACTTGGCCTGCCATGGGAGGTGGCACAAATGAAGGCTTCTTGTGAAAACAGCACTGGGGAGAAGAGATGGCTTGGGGTACAAAGAGGCCTTTTTCTCCTGGCCTTCAGAGCCCGACCACACTCCTCCTCACTAATCGGCCTTGATGGAGTTGCATGTTACACAACTGTACAAGAGTGAGGCCTTTTGTCTGCCTGTTCCAACAATGAGGCAGAGTTCCTCCAGCAGTCCCTGGTGCCGAGAAAACCTCAGGCTACAATGGGAACAGTGAGGGGAGACCCGGAACATGCACTGTCTTGAAAGCACTGTCTCTGCTATGAAATCATTCTATTCAAAGCAAATTTCCTAGCTGGGTGCCTTTCATCTTAGGGACTCTGGACCTTCACCGATAAAATTACATCCATACATACATGGGGAGACAAGGAGTCACTTGATTTTTTTGTTTGTTTCTTTTTAGGCAGGTCCGGGGGTTGTATTAGGAGCCTAGGCACTGTGCCTGAGCTCCTTTTGCTCAAGGGTAGAGCTCTGCCCTTGAGCCACAGCTCCATTCATGGAGATTTTTTATTCCTTTGATAACTTCGAATAAGAGTGCTGTGGACTTCCTGTCCAGGCTGAATTCAAACTGGCATTCTCTACCTCACAGATTCCTGAAGAGCTAGGATTAAAGGCAGGAGTAATTAACACCTGGCTTTCGTTTATTCTTGTTCTTTTTTTCATTGTGACAAACTGAAATCTTCACAGTGTCATGCTAATGGTTTGCATTTCGAAGTAAACTACCCAGGCCTGGAATTTGATTGCCAGGACTGCCACCTACAAATGGAGGGAGATCTTGAGAAAATCTTTCCTATTCATGTGAATGCTTAATGGATTGTTATAAAAGTAACAAATAAATTTGCAATTAGTTCATGATTCTCTTATAGAATGCCACACGAAAAATATTTTAGTATGTCTTCCATTCTAGCTCCTTTGTATGATTCTCCCAATTAAAAAATACTGACTACTTTTACATTAATGCTACTTCATTAAATGGAGGCATAATTTAATAATAATTCATAAAATGTATAATTTAATATCCTCACATTTTCTCTCTCATATATATTGCAAACTACACATCTATCTATCTATCTATCTATTTATCTATCTATCTATCTATCTATCTATCTCTCACTCTCTCTCTCTGTCTGTCTATATATCTATATCCACATCTTTATCTATATCTATCAGCCATTACTATGGCTTGTTCCACAGAACTGGCTGGCAGCTCAGTTTGCCAAAGGCTTTTGTAGTACAACTGACCCTTTCATGAATTGGGCATTGTGAGCTGTGAATTAAAATCTCAGCATTGCCAGAAGTTTATATGTGGAGTCAGAAGACAATTTTGACACATGTTTTTCCTTCTCTGTGAAAGTCCTGGGTCTCAGTATGATCTATAATCCTTATGCAAATACATCCATGTGATAAAATGTAATAAATGAAATAAATATTATATATGTAATAATACTAAATAAAATAAAAAACAAGGGTAATAAATATCATATGGAATAAACCCATGTACGTAAATAGATCTCATATACGAATATTTTTTTTTCAATGCTGGGGCTTGAATTCGGGCCCTGGAAACTGGGCTGAAATTCTTGTCTTCAACGACGGTAAGCTTACTCTCCCCAACAGTGCCACAGAGTTACCCAGACCTTGAGTTCAAATCCCAGGCCTGCAAGAAAAATGGTGCAAATTCCAAGCCAGAGCCTTGATTTTTTTGGCCAGGACTGGGGTTTGAACTCAGCTTGTGACAACTCTGCGTCAGCTTCGATCATCCTAGGCTGGGGTGCAGACTCTGGACACACAGCCCATCCTGAGATCCTACGACCAGAGTTCAAATCTTTGGACTGGCAAAAAAGGAGAAGTGCTGGGAAAGAAGCTCAGTAATAGAGTGATTGCCTTGCATGCATAAAGCCCAGGGTTCGATTCCTCAACACCACATAAGCAGAAAAAAGCCAGAAGTAGCGCTATGACTTAAGTGGTAGAGTGATAGCCTTGAGCTGAAGAGTTGAGGTACAACACCAGAGCCAGAGTTCTGGCCCCTAAACCGAAAAAAAAGAAAAAAAAATGCAGAGGGGGAAAAAAAGGAGAAGTACAAAACTGGGAAGTTCCAGAAGGTGGTATTACATTGTTTTATCCTTTGCATTGCAACCATCCTGGGTCTAAATGACAGGGCCCAGATAGTGTACATGACATTGCACTGCTGAAGTTTGGTGGGCTATCAGGGAAGCCATAGCCCAAACCAACAACCTAGGCCTGGGGTGCGAATCCCGGGACTGCCACCTATGAATGGAAGGAGATCCTAAGAAACACATTCCAATATACATCCATACGAATGGAATGTTGTAAAGTAATAATTACATTAGTAGTTAGTTTATGATTAAATTATACACAATAATTATAGTACGTTGACTAATTTTCAATTAATACTTTGTTATGTATTTAACCGTAATATTTAAATAAATGAAGGAATAACTTATCAATAATTGGTAGTAATATAGTATATAAAATTAGATAATATACAGACATCTGTGTCTTGTTTTATACATATATATATGTGCTTACATACATATATATATATATATATATGTAACAATCTACATATGTATTTCTACATTTGTCATTCCTGGGCTCAGTGGTAAAGGGTTTGCCTCATATATATGAAGCCTTGGGTTCAATTCTACACTATCACATGCACAGAAAAATCTGGAAGTCTCATGGCTGCTTGTTTTAAAACAAATACACATTAAAACTTTTAAAATCATATGGAATTTATTCTTAATGCAAGAATTACAATCACAATTCACCACACAACAGAGCACCCAAAATTATGCAAGAAACACTATTTTCCCCCAAATCCCAATATCTCCAAAGACTTGAATTGTTGGGGACGTTAACACATCACTTTCCCCACTAGATAGATAAACTCAGAAAAACTCAACAGAGAAATTGGAGATCTAAAAAACTGCATAGATCAACCAGATTTAACAGACATCTATGGAATATTCCACCCAGCAGCATCAGAATATACGTTTTTCTCAGCAGCACAAGGAATATTTTCCAAAATAGACCACACTTTAGGCCACAAAGCAAACTTGTCCAAATTCAGAAACAGTGAAGTTATACCTTGCATTCTCTCACACCACAAGGGAATAAAATTAGAACTCAACACCAAAAGCCACCAAAGAAAATCCTGTAACACATGGAGGATGAACAACACACTGCTGATTCACGAGTGGGTCATGGAAGAGATGAGAAAGGAAATTCAAATGTTCATGATATTCAACAACAATGAACATGCAAATTACCAGCTTCTCTGGGTCACAGCAAAGGCAATACTCAGGGGCAAGTTTATAGCTCTGAGTTCCTACATCAACAAATTGGAGAGATCTGAAACCAACAATTTAATGAGACATCTGAGCTTTCTTGACAAAGAGGAGCAAGATAAACCCCAATCCAGTAGATGGAAAGAAATAATTAAAATTAAATCAGAATTAAATGAATTAGAATCCAAAAAATATAGAAAGAATCAACAAACCAAAGAGTTGATTCTTCAAAAAATTTAATAAAATTGACAGACCCTTTAGCAAATCTTATCAGAAAAAGAAGAGAACGCACCCAAATAAATAAACGCAGAGATAAGAATGGAAACATCACCACAGGAACAACCAAGATACAGAACATTATAAGGGAATACTTCTCAAAATTTTATGCTAATAAGTTTGAAAACTTGGCAGAAATGGGACTTTTCCTAGCAAATACTGACATGCCAAAAATGAACCAAGATGAGTTAAACCATTTTAACAGGCCCATATCAAGGATTGACATAGAAACAGCAATAAGAGACTTCCCATCTAAGAAAAGCCCAGGACCAGATGGTTTTTTAGTGGAATTCTACAAGGCCTTCAAAACAGAGCCGACACCAATATTTCTCCAACTCTTAAATAAAATTGAAAGAGAAAGTTCACTACTGAACTCATTCTATGAAGCTATGATAACCCTCATCCAAAAACCAGGCAGGGACTCATTAAAGAGAGAGGACTGTAGACCCATTACTTTGATGAACATTGATGCAAAACTTCTCAACAAAATTTTGGCCAGTCGTCTTAAACAACGCATCCAGAAAATCATACACCACGATCAAACAGGATTCATTTCAGGGATGCAAAGCTGGGTCAATATTTGCAAATCAATTAATATAATTCATCACATAAGCAAGAGCAAGGATAAGAACCACATGATTATCTCAATATATGCAAAAAAAAAAAGCATTTGACAAGATCCAACACCCCTTTATGATGAAGGTTCTGGAAAAATTAGGAATCCATGGAACATTCCTCAATACAATAATGGCTATATATGACAAACCTACAGCCAGCATTATACTTAATGGTGAAAAACTAAAATCATTTCCTCTTAACTCAGGAACAAGACAAGGATGTCCACTATCACCACTTCTCTTCAATCTAGTATTAGAATTCTTATCTACAGCAATAAGACAAGATGCAAACATAAAGGTGATCCAAATAGGGAAAAAAGAAATAAAACTCTTCCTCTTTGCAGATGACATGATCTTGTATTTAAAGAATCCCATAGACTCCACTCCCAAATTACTCAAGTTGATTTAAAACTTTGGCAAAGTAGCAGGGTATAAAGTTAACCCCCCAAAATCAATGGTTTTTCTGTATGCCAACAATGGGTAAAGTGTTGTGAAATTAGGAAAGCAACTCCATTTGTAATAGCCCCACAAAAAAATTAAATACCTAGGAATTAACTTAACCAAAGAAGTGAAGGACCTCAATGATGAAAACTTTAAAAACGAAAAAGGAAATCAAAACAGAACTTAGAAGTGGCAAAAACTCCCATGCTCCTGGATTGGAAAGATCATCATCATGAAAATGGCAATACTTCCCAAGGCTATCTACAAATTCAATGCAACACCTATCGAAATTCCCATCTCATTCTTCAAAGAAATAGAAGAGGCAATCCAAAAAGTCATATGGAACAATAAAAGAACCCGAGTAGCTAAAACTATCCTCAACAGAAAGAACAGTGCTGGAGGAATATCAATACCAAATTTCAAACTCGACTATAAAGCCATAGTAATCAAAACAGCTTGCTACTGGCACAAGAACAGACCTCAGAAGCAATGAAATAGAATTGAAAACCCAGAAATGAACCTACAGACCTATAGCCATTTAATCTTCAATAAAGGGGCTAAAAAAATAGAATGGAAGAAAGACAGCCTCTTCAGTAAATGGTGCTGGCTTGGTTAACTACTTGTAGAAAACTAAAGCTAGATGCTTATATATCATGCTGCATGAGAATCAAGTCCAAATGGATCAAAGACATCAGAGTCAAAGCAGACATTGAAAACATTACAGGATGGAATAGGAGAAACCCTTTGTCTCCTTGGCACAGGCTGAAATTTTCTTAATAGAGACCCAGAAAGACAACAAATTAAAGAAAGGTTGGACAAAATGGGATTGCATGAAATTGTAGAGCTTCTGCATGGCAAAGGACATAGCTTGCAAGATCAATAGAAAGCCCACGGATTGGGGGAAGATCTTCACTAGCCATACAACAACGGACAAGGGTCTCATATTTAAAACATACCTGGAACTCAAAAAAATTAAATCCCCCAACAACAAATCTTCAAAGAAACAATTGCCCAATAAATAAGTGGGCTAAATACTTAAAGAGAAACTTTCTCTGAAGAGGAATGAAAAAGGGCCAATACATACTTTAAGAAATGCTCAACCTCCCTAGCCATAAAAGAAATGCAAATCAAAACAACATTGAGATACCACCTCGTCCCAGGTAGAATGGCTATAATCAAGAACTCTAATAAGAACAGATGCTGGAGGAGATGAGGACAGAAGTAAACCCTACTGCACTGTTGGTGGGAGTGTAAACTTGTTCAACCTCTTTGCAAAGGAGTATGGAAGTTCCTCAAAAGACTCCACATAGAGCGCACCTATGACCCAGCAATCCAACTTTTGGGCATTTACACAAATGTTCACAAACAAGACCACACTAAAGGTACCAGCACGATATGTTTATTGCAGCATTATTTACCATAGCTAAGATATGGAATCAACCCTGATGCCCCTCAGTAGATGAATGGATCAAGAAAATGTGACACACACACACACACACACACACACACACACACACACACACACACACACAATGGAATTCTATGCGTCCATCATAAAGAATGACATTGCCCCATTTGTTAGTACATGGAAAGACTTGGAAAAAATTATATTAAGTGAAGTAAGCCAGGCCCAAAGAAATATAGGTCCCATGGTTTTCCTTATTTCCAATAAATAGTATATGTCTGAATCAAGCAGAAAAGCTCAGATAAATTTATGTTAGGGAAATGAACCCTAAATATGTACTCAAATGCTGTTTTCTTTCATGCGATTGTTTCTAACACATTTATAAGATGATATCTTTGTTGCTTTGTATGTCCCTCCCCCATTGTATAACCCCTGCTTTCACTGTATTTGATGTTAGTATAATTTGTGGAGGGTAAGGGAAAAAACGAATCGTTTAAATAGGGATACAGGTGGAAATATTGCAACAATGAGATGTACAAGTCGTTATGTCGAAAACGAACTTTACAACTTTGGTTGTAAAGTTTGTGGGGGGTGATTGGAGGCTTGAATGGGGGGATAGGGGAAGGATGGGATGGGAAGGGGAAACAAAGGAGGATCCTACAATACTTGATAAGAAATGTACTCATTATCTTGCCCATGTAATTGTTTTTTTTTTTAATTTAATTTAATTTTATTTGTGAACATACTGTACAGAGGAGTTACAGTTACATGGGCAGGATAATGCGTACATTTCTTACCAAGCATTGCAGCCTCCTCCTTTGTTTACCCTTCACATCCCTTCCCAGCCTCCCCCCTCCCCCCCTAATCCCAATCCTTCTCCTTCCCCCCCTCCGCCCCCCCCCACACACCAACGTTGTAAAGCTCGTTTTGGACATGACAACTTGTACTTCTCATTGTTGAAACAGGTCCACCTGTATCCTTAAACAACTGGTTTTTCCCCATCTCCTCCACAAGTTATACTGACATCAAATATAGTGAAAGCAGGGGTTATACTGTGGGGGAGGGACATACAAAGCAACAAAGAGATAATCTTATAAATGTGTTAGAAACACATGCATGAAAGAAAAAAAACATTAAAATACACATTTAAGGGTTCATTTTCCTGACATCATATTATCTGACCTTTTCTGCTTGACTCATACATATACTAGATATTACAAATAAGGGAAACCATGGGACCTAAATTTCTTTGGGCCTGGCTTACTTCACTTAATATAATTTTTTCCAAGTTTTTCCATTTCCTAACAAATGGGGCAATGTCATTCTTTCTGATGGAGGCATAGAATTCCATTTTGTATATATACCACATTTTCCTGATCCATTCACGTACTGAGGGGCATCTGGGTTGGTTCCATATCTTAGCTATGGTAAATAATGCTGCAATAAACATAGTTGTGCTGGTAGCTTTAGTGTGGTCTTGTTCGTAAACATTAGGGTAAATGCCCAAAAGTGGGATTGCTGGGTCATAGGGGAGCTCTATGTGAAGTCTTTTGAGGAACCTCCATACTGCTTTCCAAAGTGGTTGAACAAGTTTACATTCCCACCAACAATGAAGTAAGGTTCCTTTCTGTCCACATCCCCTCCAGCATCTGTTGTTGTTAGAGTTCTTGATTTTTGCCATTCTAACTGGAGTGAGGTGATATCTCAATGTTGTTTTGATTTGCATTTCTTTTATGGCTAGGGATGTTGAACATTTCTTCATGTGTCTATTGGCCATCCTTCTTTCTTCTTCAGAGAAATTTCTCTTTAAGTCTTTCGCCCACTTATTTATTGGGCAGTTGTTTCTTTGAGGATTTGTTGTTGGGGGGTTTAATTTTTTGAGTTCCAAGTATATTTTAGATATGAGACCCTTGTCCGTTGTATGGCTAGTAACGATCTTCTCCCAATCCGTGTGCTTTCTATTGATCTTGCTAGCTATGTCATTTGCCCTGCAGAAGCTCTGCAACTTTATGCAATCACATTTGTCCAACCTTTCTTTGATTTGTTGTGTTTCTGGGTCTCTATTCAGAAAATTTCGGCCTGAGCCAAGGAGACCTAGGGTTTCTCCTATTCCATCCTGTAATGTTTTCAGAGTGTCTGCTTTGACTTCAAGGTCTTTGATCCATTTGGAGTTGATTCTGGTGCAGGGTGATATATAAGGATCTAGCTTAAGTTTTCTACGTGTAGTTAACCAATTTTGCCAGCACCATTTACTGAAGAGGTTGTCTTTCTTCCATTCTATTGTTTTAGCTCCCTTATCGAAGATTAGATGGCTATAGGTCTGTAGGTTCATTTCTGGGTTTTCAATTCTATTCCATTGGTCCTGAGGTCTGTTCTTATGCCAATACCAAGCTGTTTTGATTACTATGGCTTTATAGTAGAGTTTGAAGTTTGGTATTGATATTCCTCCAGCAGTGTTCTTTACATTCAGGAGCGTTTTTGCTATTCAGTTGCCCATGTAATTGTAACCCCTTTGTACAGTATTTTCACAATAAAAACAAATAATAATCTAGAAAAAAAATAATTACAATCACCATTACTATGCCAAGAAGCTAGGCTTAATACCTTTATAACTTTTAAAAACATCCTAATTGTAGAACATCATTGAAAGCAAGTTACATTATACAAATAAACTTTTTAACCCTCTTTTTGAAGGCCATTTTAATTTTAATTTTAACACATACAAGGGGTAGTTTTAGCAATACTAATCAGATCATCACATCACTCATTTTAACCATCACGTTTTCAGGGTCTATCTGCAGGGAAAAGGGACAGAACAAAGATGGGCAACTCAGCCCCTCCTATGGAATGTGCCTGCACCCAATCTGACTCTTTAAGGTTAGATGAACTGCGTTTGTGCCAGCTTGCCCTCTTTTACCATGTGTGGACTCCTCCCAGCGCCAGTCCCACCATCTATGAAGCACCCCCCCCCCGGGTCGGTCCCACCACGCATGACCAGCTTAACTACACTTCTGCCTATTCAGCCTCACCCCTAAATATAGATCTTAGGTAGTCTTCTAAATTTTCCCTTTTTTGGGGGGTAGGGAGGTTTGAATAAAATACAGTTTTAGACAGACAGAACATGTCATGTTTTGTAACAGTGCTAAATTGACCTTTCCATTTAAATTTTTAATATTTATCCTGAAATTTTAGCCAAGGGAACTAAATCCCAAACTGCCAAAGCATTTAGAAATATTAAAATTTAAAATAACAGATTTTCTAATTTTTACGTTAAAGAATCCTTAAAAAGCCATTTAAAACAATGTGAAATTTTTTTAAATTTTTAGTAATGTCTAAACCTCTTAACCTTTTACATTTTAAACTTAAATTCACCCACTTTTTACAGCATGTTGACAATTTTTATCTTGAACATGTTTACAAACACATAGAAAACACACAGATCTTAAAGCGTGCATAAATCAAAATCAGTTTTACATAGATTTTTTCAAAGTTTTTTTAACAAAAATTTAAGACAGTATTTTTTTAAACTAAGTACCTTTGTTAAGCTTCATTTTCCCAGGGCTCGCTTGTTTAGCAAGGCAATTCATCAACGGATCTTTTGAATCCCACCTGTTAGAGAAGGGCTGGTTGAAGGGGTCACCTAAAACTAAACTGGCCTGAATTTTATCCAATTTTAGACAAGAGCACTTTACAAATTGTTACATTGTCAGGACTCGCTGAAAAATCCAAACCAGGTACATAGCCTTCCACACTCTCTGCTCAGGCAGCCTCCACAAGGAGAAAATTCAGCCCAACACCTGAAAGGAACCAGACTAGTCCAGCAACCTTACATACCTCACAGTGACGTGAGCCTAGCAGGTCTGTGGCTGAGCCCAGCCAGAGGCTAGAACTTTTATTTCCTCAGAATGTTCAAATAAATAACAAAAATATAAATAAACACAAAAACCAAGAATCCACACTTAAAACAGGTACCAATTCTAAAACAGAACTAGACAACAGCCAAAAGCTGAGTTGGGGACTAATGGGCCCTCAGTTCATTCCTACTAGAACTGCGCCATTCTCAATCAGCAAGCTGAATTCAGAATCTGCTGAGTGAGCTGGCCACCCTCACCCTGAATTTCCCCACCTCAAAAATAGAACAGAAACGACACCAAAGTAAACAAGACAGACAAGTGGCCACAAAGACAAAATCAGATCTCCATGAATTGGGCAACATCTTACCACCAGAGGATTTCTTTTTTTCTTTATTTTTTTTAGATTCCTGCAAATGTTGATCCAGAGGCCTTCCAAGGTGGAGGAGAATTCTCAGTCATCTTGGGGCAAGGGAAAAAAGACCCTGGAAGCCATCCCCTCAGACTGACAGTCTCCCCCCCCCATACTCAGACCCTCTGGGCCAAGGCCCGAGGCTAAGATCTTGCTGGTGGCACTTGGTGGTCAGTGGCAGATTCATCTGGCTTAGAGTTTTCCCTGCAGGCCCCTTTCAAAGTTATTGCTAGATCCTGCAGGTTCTCCCTTCCCCCACTGCCTCCTCTTCTAGAGAATAAGTCAACCTTTGATGTCATCCTAAAATTCCAAAAGTATTAAAATGGGAGAGCGGCTGAGGTGAAAGGAGCGTCTGGCCACCCCATTCGGGGGGCTCCAGGATGCCCGCTGATCCGAAAATGAAAGTTAAATGAAAAAGGAAAGGAAAGAAAGAGAGGCGCTGAATTAAAATGGCAACTACAAATGAGACAAAGAGAGCATGCATGTTGATCTCGAGCTCGAATCCACCCCTAAGCCACGGTTGTGGAGGCCAGATGAGTTCCTGTCCCATAGGATGGCAGAGGCCGATGAGTCCCTACCCGGGAGGTGGATAATCTACCCTTAACCCAGAGTAGCAGAGGCCGGACAAGTCATGGTCCAAAAGACGACAGAGTGAAGCGAGACTCCACTGGGGAAGGCTTCCCCAAGGGCCCAGGGAATTTCTTCAACTCGCCTGCTGGCTACCTTGTAGCACATCTACCAACGTTTCTTGCCAGCTCTAAAACCCTACTTGCAAATCAAACACATAACACGCAACATAAAGCAGCTGCACCCCCTCTTACCGGCTAGCTGGACGACTCGCTGATCAGGTATCTGTGTGGCTTATGGGGGGGCTATCCCGGACAAGCTCCCACATAAAGTGCTCAGATTTCGTACACCCCCTCTCAGACCACCAGAGACCATGATCAATGCAAACAGCAAAGAGTCATTTATTGCAAGCTGGAGCTTGGTCCTATGTGTACTTGGTAACTGGTGATGCTAAGAGGCCCCAAGCATAAAATTGACACAGCTTTTATAGTATCAAACAAACAAGTTTAGGGGGTTTCCACACAAGCAAGTTCACAAGTTCAGGGGGTTTATGTCCACCCTGATCACACTTCCCTTTTTCAGCTGGAACACCTGGGCAACTGTTCTGTTCTTTAAAGGTGGGCAGGGTTGGTGGCAACCTGCGGTTTTTCTGAGAACTATTTTTCTCTTTGGCAGCACAGCTCTCTTTGGGGGTTACTTTGAGGGCAGCACAGATCAGGGGGCTTGATCTTAAAATGGAATTACTTTAGCTCTTCAGTTAGGTCCTGAGTTCAAACACCAGGAATGGTGTATGCACACACACACACACACATACACACACACACACACACACACACACACACACACACACACACACACACACACCACATGGAGGCACCTTTGCCAATAATATATCATTCCATTATGTTCAGCTCCCTAATTGTCTGCCAGAAGGACTCTTGAATTAATTGTAGCAGTTTGTTTCAACACGGAAATATAGTCTTACAAAGACAGGATGAGTGCAGGGAACTTGGCCTGCCACAGAAGGTGGCACAAATGAAGGTTTCCTATCAAAACAGACCACTGGAGAGAGAGATAGCTTGGGGTACAAACAGGCCTTTTTCTCCTGACCTTCAGAACCTGCGCACATTCATCCTCATTAATTTGCCCGGATGAATTGTTTGTTATGCAGCTTTACAGAAGTGAAACTTTTTGTCTGCCTGTTCCAAAAATGAAGCCGACTTCCTCCGGCAGCCTGGGGTATGGAGACCCCTCAGGCTACACTGGGAACATTGAGGGAGCCCCGAAACATGGATTGTCTTGAAAGTACTCTGTGCTATGAAATCATTCTATTCAAAGCAAATTTCCTAGCTGGGTGCCGTTCTTCATAGCAACTCTGGATCTTCACTGACACAAATGCATGCATACATACACAGACACATGGAGTTACTGGCTCTTTTTTTTGTGGCAGGTCCTGGGCTTGAACTGTGAGCCTAGACATTTTCCCTGAGGTCCTTTTGCTCAAGGAAACATTTTATTGTGTCTTAAACCATGATTACCCTAGGCTGTGGTGCAACTTTTACACCCACAGATGATCCAGGGATCCTAGGACCAGAGTTCAACTCCCAGCACTGGCAAAAATACATTAAACCAACAAAAATGGAGGAGGAAAAACCAGGAAATGTTACACAACAGTTTTTACTTTTGTTTCCTTAGCACTGTGACCCTCCTGAGTCTCAATGACTTGGCTTGAAAATTGTATGTGACCTTGCATGGATGATGGCTGAGGGGCTGTCAGTGAAGCCTGAGCCAAACCAGACACCTAGGCCCTGAGATCGCTCCTAGAACTGCCACCTACACACAGCTGAAGATCCTAGGAAACTCATTCCTATCAATAGGAACATTAATAGAATATTTGAAATTTATTAATTGAATTACTAACTAGCTAGTCATTCCAGTATAAGATTGTATGCAATAAATATAGGTCATTGATTAATTAATACTTTGTTAATTCTTCTACCATGATAATTGGAAGCATAATTTTATACCAAATAATTGGTAGTAATAGAATATATAAAAATAAGGTACAGACAACACTCTTTATATTGGGTTATACACTAGATTCTACATAAATGTCTATCTGTCTCTCTCAGTATATATTTATAGATGCATATACATATGTAAATACACACACACATGCACGCACACACACAAACAAACACACACACACACTGCAATCTAAACATCTACCTGTTTATATATTGGCCATTCCTAGGGCTTGATCTCAGGTCCTCAAATTGTCCTGCCAACTTCACTTGCATCAGACTGGTGTCCAACATTTAACCATTCATGAAGTGGGCCTGCTAGCCCCTGAGTTCAAGTCAGAGAATTGCCAAAAACTTAATCCTGTTCGAAAAGCCAATTGTTCCACTTGTTTTCTGTATCGATGAAAGTCCTGGGTCTCAGGAATGATGTAGAATACATAGGCAAAGCTATGTCTTATGTAATAGGATGCAAAATGTTATATGTGTAATCATGCTCACTCTCAAATACATAAGAAATAAAACACAAAATAAAACGAATACACTAACTGCAATATGCAATAAACATGTGTATGTAAATATGAATCATGTATTTCAAATATATACGAATATTATTTTTTCAAGTCTAGGATTTGAATTCAGGCCATGGGAACAGGCCTGACTTTCTTGTCTTCCAGCCCGGTGATCTTTCCATCCCCCACAGTGCTACAGATTTACCCACATCCTGAGTTCAAATCCCAGGCCTGGCAAAAACAATGGCCTGAATTCCAGGCCAAGGAGCCTCATAATATTTTAAATATTAAAATATTTTAAATATGTATGTATGCATGTATTTTTTTTTTCTCAAGCACAGGGCTTGATCTCAGGTAGTGGCAATTTTGCCTCAGCATTGATCACTCTAGGCTGGGGTGCAACCACTGGACCGAAAGCCAAACCTGGGTTCCTGGGCCTCAAATGCTGACAGGAAAACAATAATAAATAATGCGACACAGAAAAATAAAAACTGGCAACTTACCAGTTTTACATTTGTTTTCTTTGCAAAGTGACCATTCTGGGACTGAATGACACGGCTGCAAAATGTTGGTAACCTGGCATTGCTGAAGGCTGGTGGGCCACCAGGGAAGCCTTAGGCCAACACAGCAACATAGGCCATGTGTTTGAAGCACAGTCCTGAACCCTACCAATGGAGGGAGATACTAAGAGTCTCGTTCCTATTCATAGGATTACCGATGAAAGATTATGAATGGCAAAGTTGAATTAGTTGTTTCTGAATACTACTATACAATTAGATGGAGTGATTTTAGGTGACCAATGGATTTTAATGAATATTTTTGACACATTCAAAGAATAGTATTAATTACATGGATGCAATAGTTTTGGGACAGTTGTTGCTTTATTAATAATTCATTAAGGATGAAAACAAGAATACTAATTACATGGAGGCATAATAAATACCCAAGAATTGGTAGGAATGCAGTCTATATACAGGAATAATGTATAGACATCACTGGCACTCTATAAAGATCTATATTTACTTGTGTACTACCATCTGCATGTCAATCTGTTCTTATTTTGTCAACCCCTGGGGCTCAATCTCAGGTGCTAGAAATGCTTGTTAGCTCAATATGCCCCAGGCTGGCGTGCTGACACTCACCCATTCATGAATTGGGACTTATAGGCTTTGAGTTCTAATGCCAGCACTCACAAAAATTGAATCGTGGAGTAAGAATCCCATGGTGACACATGTTTTCTGATTCTTTGAAAGTCCTGGGTGTAAGGTATGAAGTTTCATACATAGGCAAATCTATATCTTATGTAATATATGGGGTAAATATTTCATGTGTAATAACAGTCAATAAAATAAATAGTAAATAAATTAATAAAAAAATAAAACGAATAACTACACTAAGTGCAATATGTGGTCAACATATGGGGCTCGATCTCAGGGCCTGGGAACTGTCTGGCCGATGAATTGGCTGGAGGCTTCTGTGCTGACTGTCACCCATTCATGAATTGAGCCTTCTAGGACCTGAATTTAGATCCCAGTACTGCCAAAAATGTAATCGAGGAGGAAGAAGCCGAGCGTGACACATGTTTTCTTTTCTTTTAAAGTGCTCAGTGACAGGATGTATAATTCAGATGCAAATATATATGCTATGTAATAGGATGCCATAAATGTAAAAAATGTCATTGGTGGAAGAATTGTCACTACAATAAATGAAAAACAGATTGAATTAGTAGTGAATCATTCTAGGATAAAATTAGACACACTAATTATAGGACATGGATTAAGTTTAATATTTTGTTAAGCATTAATAGAAAGAAAATTGCATGGAAACATAAATACCTAATAATTGATAGTAACACATGATGCATAATTTAATTATATAGACATCTGTCGCATTCTATAAAATATGTAATTTATGTACAGATGTATGTACTTATAATTTTAATTAATGCTTTATTAATTGTTAACTGAGACACATGATTAAATGGAGACATAATACCTAAAAATTGGTAGTAATATTATCTATAAATTAATAATGTACAGACATCTTTTGTGTATAGAAAATTATGCATAGCAACCTCTATCTATTTATAACTCTTTCACTCCTGGGGCTTGTTGGTTAAGTGCTTGACTAGTAAGCACGAAACCCTGGGTTCGAACCCTCAGTGCCACATAAAAAGTAAATCTAGAAGTTCTGCTGTCTTTCAATCAACTGAGTGCTAGCCTTGAGCACAAACACTTAGGGCAGTGTCAAAGCCCTTACTCAAGTCCCAGGACTGCCAAAAGATAAAAAAAAAAAAAGGTAGAATATACTCACTGCAACTATAGAAGGATAGGACATCAAATACCTCATCACAGAGAAAGCTAGGAGTCTGGTGCTGACAGCTGTCACCTAACCTGACTTAGCCAGATGTAAACTGCTGTAACCCAGCTCCATGGGTTACCCCCATCATTTTGGCTTACCCTGGCTTACCCCAGACATCTTGGCTGCTTGGGGGCTTTAAATCCTGGCAGGAAGTCTGCTAGAATCTTTGAAATATGGCTTGAAATGGTAGAGCACTAGCCTTGAGCAAATGTTATTAGAATAGTATCCCCGTGTTTTGAGCTCAAGCGCCATAACTAACCTCCCCCAAAATAAAAACACCCCACTAAACCAATAGATACGAAATGATCCTCGAAGAATGTGAAACCACCTTAATTCTAATTATAGCTTGTGGAACAGAGCTTTGTGCTGAGTCCTCCATAGGGTGATCTGGGCTGAGTCCTGCACATGCCATGGTGCTATATGCTGAGTCCATCACAAGGTGGAGTATGCTGCGTCCTGCATTGGGTGCTGGGTGCTGAGACTCTCACAGGATGCTGTGTGCTGAGTCATGCAAAGGGTGCCATGTGCAGTGTCTTTCACAGGGTACATTCTTTCAACTTGTCCTTGTAAGAGCTCCATAACTGAGATGATTATGCAGACAAGAATATTGAGGCTCAGATAGGTCCCCATGGCAGGAACAAAATTATTTATTACTGAAGACTAGTGAGTTGTCTCCTGCGGACAATTGTTTTGTTTTGTATTTTCTCAGTCATGAACCTTGAACTAGGGGCCTAGGCACTGACCCTTACCTCTTCGGCTCATGGCTAACACTCCACCATGTGGAGCCAAGGAACCCCTTGCACCAGAAGCCATGGCCTAGTGGTCTATAGCTGAGGTCTGTCAGCCTTCCTTCTCAGGATGCTGAGATCAGAGGATCTGGGTTCCAAACTATCCCAGGCAAAAAGGTACCATGAGACTATCTCCAATTCGCCACTAAGAAACCTGAAGTGGAAGCTGAGTGCTTGACGCTCATGTTTGTCATCCTAGCAACTCAGGAGGATGAGATCTGAGGGTCATGGTTCAAAGCTAGCCTGGGCAGGAAAGTCCTTGAGACACTTTGCTCCAATGGACCACCAGAAAAGCTGAAATGGCGCTTTGGCTCAAGTAGTAGAGCACAAGACTTGAGCTGAATAGCTCAAGGACAGCACCCATGCCTAGATATCAACTACTACAACAATAAAATTGATAGAAAGAAACTAACAAACCTGAAATAGTGGGCTGGGAATGTGCCTTAGGGGTAGAGTGCTTTGCATATATGAAACTCTGGGTTTGATTTCTCAGGACCACATCAATAAAAAAAAAAAAAGCCTGAAGTGGTTCTGTGGCTCAAGTAAGAGAGGACTATCTTTGTACAAGAGAATCTAGGTACAGTGCTCAGGTCCTGAGTTCAACTTCCAAGAATGGTGAATGGGCCCACATGCATGCACACGCGCGTATACACACACACACACACACACACACACACAGATTATGAGTGATGCTGTTACACAAAATGGTAAGGTACCAGGCTTCTTCACTGAGATCATGGTCAACACCTTAGCCCAGTGTCCCCAAGAGCTAGCCACCCAGGGCCCAACTAGGAGAGGTCAAAAGTTTCAAAACCTGATGAGATTCACCAGCCCTAGAAGACAGGAAGCTTTGCGATATCAGATATGTGCTTGGATTTCCCAAGCTTGCAAAAACCTAGGAAAGGCATCGTAGGCCCAACATTGCCATCAATGAAACATTTCATGAGCTTCAGTGCCCTAGTTGTCTGCCAGAAGGACTTTTGAATTAAATTGAGAACTGTATCTGAACATTGGTATATAGTCTCACAAAGGCAGGATAAGTTCACAGTATTTGGCTTGCCATGGGAGGTGGCACAAATGAAAGCTTCCTGTCAAAACAGAGCACTGTGGAGAGAGATAGTTGCGAGTACATAGTGACCTTTCTCTCCTGACCTTCGGAGCCCGCCTGCAATGCTTCTCACTATCTGACCCGGATGCAGTTGTTTGTTACACAACAGTACAGGAATGAGGCCTTTTTTCTGCCTGTCCAGGAAATGAGAGAGATTTCGTCCACAAGGCCTGGGATGCAGAGAAACCACAGGTTTACTGGGACCAGTGAAGGGAGCCCTGGAACATGCAGTGTCATGAAAGCAGTCTCTGTTATGAAATCATTTTATTGAATACAAATTTCCTAGCTTGGTGCCGTTCATCATAGCTACTCTGGAGCTTCACCTATAGGAATACGTCCATACATACACAAAGATATGCAGGTACAGGCTCCTTGATGGGGCAGTTCCTGGGGTTGAACTATGAGTCTAGGCATTGTCCCTGAGCTCCTTTTGCTCAAGGATAGTGCATTAACCTTGAATCACAGCCCCACTTTGGTTTTTTCTGTGATCTCTTAGAAATAACAGTGTCATGGACTTTCCTATGCTGGCTGGATTCAAACTAAGATTCTCTACATCTCAGCCTCCTAAGGAGCTGGGATTACAGTCAGCAGCCACTGGTACCTTCTTTCTTCTTCATTTTTTAATCTGGACAATCTGACTTCTTAACAGGGTCATTCCAATGTCTTGAATTTATAAGTTAACTACCCAATGATCTTTATGGCTGTTTTCACTGAGAAGGATTTTCTCGCCTCATCTTCCCCTCTGGTCACAGGTTTGAATCCAAAAGTGAGAAATGAGTGTCACAGGAATTGGGAGAAAATATCAGCAGGACATGCCAGTTCTGTCACTTAGCATTGAGTTGCAGTGAATTTACTGTCTCAGGATGAGAGGACTGAAAGCTGCAATGATTCTCATAATGTCTGCATTGTTCCTTTTGCCAATAAAATGATCTAATAATTATGAGTGTTTTGTGTCTCCAACCTTAAGTATCTAGAACACCCTAGAAGCATCTTCATGTATCTCTTTTCCTCTAGTGCCTCTTGAGATTTACAATAAGGTTTTGTGTGGAACAGCTCCTCTGTGTATCCTTGAGAAAAGCTGCTTGAAGCCTCTTCAGGAAATCGCCATTCAAAGTCAGCCTGAGCAGGAAGTCTGTGAGACTCTTATCTCAAATAAACTACCAGAAAACTAGAAGTGGAGCCGTGGTCCAGAGGGAAGAGTTCCAGCTTTGAGAGAGAAAGCCAAGCAGGAAACACAGGCTAGAACTGGCAGGAAAGCCTGAGAGGTGCTTATGTCCAATTAATGACCAGATGGCTGGAAGTGGAGCTGTGGTGGTGGTAACACCTCATCCTTGGGAAAAACTGCCAAGGAACGCATCGGGCCCTGAGTTTCAGCCCTGGGATGACCACAAAAAATTTTCAAAAGAGAAGGCCAAGTTTATTTATCAATGCCCTACCTACTAATGTGTGTATATTACCTCCATGAGTACAAACAGACTGTATGCAATGCTTTTTCTTTTATTTATTCATTCATTTTTTCAAATATGCTCCTAGTGCATACTGCACCATTTTCTGCATTTCAGACCCATGGCTTTTCTCTTCCAGGTTTCCAGTCCTGTGTCATTATATGATGCACACAGCAGCTCTTAGCAGCCTTTATTTACATTAATTATGAGGCCAATGCAGGACCAGTCACAAATCAGGCAGGGGAAAAGAATATCAGGTTTTGTAGAAGTAACCAGTATTCAGAAAATTAACCTAGGGGACTTAAAATGGTAGCATACTTATGTTTAAAAACTTCCATTAAGGAAAATATGAAGGGGCTGGGAATGTGGATTAGTGAGAGAGTGCTTGCCTAGCATGCAAGAAGTCCTGGGTATGATTCCTCGGTATCACATACAGAGAAAATCCAGAATTAGTGCTGTGGCTTAAGCAGTAGAGTGCTACAGACAGTGCCCAGACCTTGATTTCAACCCAAAAACTGGCAAAGAGATACCTAAGTAGGTAGGTAGGTAGATCAGATAGATAGATAGATAGATAGATAGATAGATAGATAGATAGATAGATAGATAGATAGATAGATAGATAGATAGATAGATAGATAGATAGATTAGATAGATAAAGTTGATAGAAAAATCTGGTCTTGGATATCAGGAGGAAAGAAGGGAACACTTCCCATTCATGAGGCCTTCTGCAGTGTACTAGGCCACCAGCATCACCTTCACACAATTACAGAGCAGGAACACTGTCTCTTTCCCACTTCTAAGGTAGCCAAAGGTCCCAGAGCCAAGAAGGCAGAGCTAGGTTCTAATTCAGGGGCTTGGAGACAGAAGAGAAACAGCCCTGCCTCTAGTTGGTCTGGGGATTTGCATTAAGTGGAGAATGAAGTAAGGAGAATAGACTGGCAGAGGTAGAAGAAGGGCTTCAAATCTGACAGATGGAGAGTCAAAAACCAACTCCCTTAGACGAGAGAGCAGGGTTTTTCTACTCTGTTCCTCCCCTCTCTCCCACTAAACTGGCTCTCTATTGGTAACCTAAAGATAGCCTGAGGCTCCCTTCATCTGAGGAAGGAAGGTTAATTAGTCATTGTTTGAAGAGGCTGAGAAAAGCCTGACCCTGGTGTAACTCTAACAAATATTTCAAGTTTCCCTTCATTGCTGGTTGTTCCTGGAATGAATGAAGTGGTTTTGCAGCTCACTTCCCTGTTTAGTGTGTACATTCTGCCTCCTAATCCTGCAGGCCTAGGTCTCTGCACCTAGCCTGGCTTTTGCAACTGTTTTCTGTCCTTCAGATACAGTGTTACACTGGAGTTCATCCTGCTAACAGGGCTAGAGCTTGGATCCTGAGAACTTCATTTGAACCCCAGATGGGTCATTGATGTTTCTTTCCTTCTTCTAAAGCTCAGGAACTCTAAGAACATTTAGAGTGCAAGTAAATTCTCATCACCAAGGGAAACACAAGAAGCTCTTGAACATCTGACCTTTCAGAAGTGGAAGTCAGAGTGTCATAGACTTCCCTGCCCTGATTGGCTTCACCCTGTGTTCCTGAGACCTCAGCCTCTGGAGCTAGGGTGATGGGCATGAGCTACTGGTGCTCTGGTAGGTTCAGAACTGTAATGACATTGACAATGGAAGTCAAATGCTTATCGCAAAGTGTTTGGCGAGCATATTATGCCTTTCAACAATGGACCGTTCAGAACCCTGTAGGACACAAGGTTACAATGCTGGAGTCTGAGAGGCTGGGTATATGGATCTGCTACACTTGAACCTGGAGCTCTAACTCCAATTCTGGTGTACATCAGTGTTCATTTTCCAGAGAATGTTCTCCTAATTAGTAATTAGGAAAAGTACTTTGATAAACCCTCATTTTTTTTTCCAGGTGTATTTCTCGAACTCAAGCCTGGGCACTATCCCTGATCCCTTCAGCTCAAGGCTAACACTCTATCACCTTAGCCACAGCACCACACGGGATCTTTTGGTGGTTCACTGGAGATAAGAGTCTAACAGGCTTTTCCTTGCCTAGGTTGTCTTTAAACTTTGGTCTTCAGCTCTCAGTCTACTGAGAAACTAGGGTTCCAGGTGTGAGCCACTGTCATCTGGCCTATTGTTTTAGACACTTCTGGGGCTTTATCTTAGGGCCTGGGTACTGTCCCTGAGCTTCTTTTTCTCAAGTCTAGCCATTTGAGCCACTCCACAGCTTCTGGCTTTTTCTGAGTATGTGGCACTGAGGATTCAAACCCAGTCATTCATACATGTTCAGCAAGCTCTTTATCACTAAGCCACCCTTCCAATTTTATCCCTCACCTGCCTATCCTCAAGAAAAGGTTTCTGACTATAAACGTTCTAAAGAAATCCCAATGGGAAGATGTCCAAAGATAAGACAAAGCTCATACTTGGAGCAGACTCTAAACATGTGAAGACTGTGACAAATGCTTCCATTTAATTATGTACTGTGTTTCAACACTTAATAAAATATTAATGAAAAATGAGTCAATATCCTAAATTATTGTTTAATATTATAATATATGTGCAAAATGTAAAAAACAATATGTATATAATAATACTAAATACAATAATCAATAAATGAATCAAAGAAAAATAAAATACAAAATCAATAATAAAAATCATAATATGAAATTAACATACAAATGTAAATATATATCATATATTACATATGTATAGAAATATTTTTTCTCTTGCAGGACCTTCATTCAGGACATGGCAATTCTAGCCTGAATTTCTTTTCCTCAAGGACAGTGAGCTCTGCCTTCACCCATGCTGCAAAAGAGTTACCTAGATGGTGAGCTGAAATCCTAGCAATGGCAGAAATACTGGCCCCAGTTCCAAGATAGTGATTTAATTTTTATTAATGGAAGCAGTTATGTTTTTTCAGTTCCATACTGAACATTTAAAAAAAAAGCAGTGTAGAATTTTGTACAGCTATTCAGACATCCTTCCCTGAGTGCTTCTCTGAGAATTACATTGTTTCCCTTTTTTAAATACGTTTTTTATTGTAAAAATGTTGTACAGATAGGTTACAGTTACAGGAGCAAGGTAATGAGTATATTTTCTATTGAGCATTGTTGACTCCTGCTTTGTTTTCCCCATACTATCCTTTCTTTCCCATCTCCATAACTACCTCCCCCTGCCAAGGTCAGTGACTTAGTTTTCCATTTTTGGTTGGCACAGGCTTTGAACTCATGTAGTGGCAACTCTTCCCTCACATTGCTAAAGATTTACCAAGACCCTGATTCTAAATCCCAGGCTAGGAAAGAAAACTGCCAGAAATTACAAACCAGGGAGCTTTATTTTTTAAAATTTAGTTAAATGATTAATTAATTAATTAATTTTTGGCCAAACATGGGGCTTGAAGTCAGGTCGTGGAAACTGCCTCAGCTTGGATCTCCCTAGGCTGGGATGCAGTCTCCAGACCCATAGCCGATCCTGAGATCCTAGGCCCAGAGGGATTTTAGGAAGAAAAAAAAGCTGGAAAGCACAAAAAGTGGCGAGGTGCAGAGTGCTGGCGTTTTACTTGTTTTTTTCTTTGCATGTTGACCATCCTAGGTCTGAATGATATGGCTGCAAAGTATACTTGACCTGTCATTGCTGATGGCTGGTGGGATATCAAGGAAGCCATAGGCCAACCTGTCAACATGGCCCTGGATTCAAATCCCAGTCCTGACACCAATGGCAGGAGATTACAAGAGACTCATTCCTATTCATAGGAATACTGACTGAAAGTGTAGTTCATGCACCGGTCTAGTCTAAAATTGGATGCAATAATCATAGAATGCTGATTGATCTTAATTAATAGTTTATTAAGCATGAAAAGAATAATATTCCTTCAATGGCGGTATAATAAATATCTAAGATTTGGTAGGAAAGTTGTAGGTGCCATTTAATCATAGATAGACAGCCCTGACACTCTTTACCAATATATAATTATTTGTATACCACCATCTGCCTATCCATGTATCACTGTTTTGGTCAAACCTAGGGGTTGATCTGGGAACCACCTGACAGCCTTATTGGCTAGAGGCTGCCATGCTCAAACTCACTCATTCTTGAATTGAGCCTGCTAGGCACTGAGTTCAGATCCTAGCACTGCCAGGCTTGATGGAGAACACATCTAAAATCAAGATGCTTTGTGATGGGATGTAAACAATGTAATAAATGGTACATGTATCATCAGAGTCAATAAAATAAATGGTAAATAAATGAGTAAAACAAGAAATAAAATGAATAACCACAGCAAACACAATATGGACTGAACATCTGTACGGAATTACAAATCCTAACTTTAAAATGTATGTAAGATGAACTTTTCCAGGTCTGAGGCTTGAAGTCAGCCCCCCCCCACAAGGAGGGATTTGTGGGAGACCCTGAGATACTATTTTGTGAACCTATGAGGAGTCATGGAAAGCAATCGATCTCATCCCTGAATGAGTAGTTCCTGCATGATGCGAGTAGGAAATGATAGGCAAGACTCATGGAGTATTGATTATTTGTAGAGAAGAGCTGATGAAGCATGATAATTATCATCACAGTCATGAAATGGAGGCATCCAGAAAGATCCAAGAAACGGTAGTCACACAGAATGGATTCCATTACAAGTCACCATCTCTCCTACTCTACACAAATATGTACTTATTTGCATACTACCTTCAGCTTATGAGTGGGTGACTATTATCCTCCCCAGTTTCCCCCTGCCGGGAGCCTCAATCTCAGGTCCTGGGAATGGCCTAGGTCCTTCGTGGCTCACAGGCTGGTGTGCTCATGTGGACCCATTCACCAATTGGGCCTGCTAGGTCCCGAGTTCAGATCCCAGGCCTGCCGAAAGATTCATCTTGATGTCAAAAGCCAATTGTTGCACCTGTTTTTCTTTCCTGTGCAAGTCATGGGTCTCAGCTAGGATGGAGAATAAATGGGCCACCTTGTGGCTATGGGAATAAGTTGTTATCCATGTCAGTGAAGGTATACTTGTCATTATATACTCAAGAAAATACACAATATATCCACGAATAGCATGCAAAATAAAGAGAATAACTACACTCAATGCACGATGAAGTCCACACACAGATGTGAATATACATCCCTTGTCTCAATGATGCATTGAGGACTATTGAGGCCTCTCTGGGGCTCGAACTCAGTTCCAGGGAATGACACAGCTCCTTAGTGGCTCACAGTCTGGTGTGATCATGTGAACCCATTGGGAAGTTGGGCCTCGTAGGCTCTGAGTTCGAATCCCAGCACTGCCAAAAGTTCACCCTGATGTGAGAGGCCAGTTGTTGCATCTGTTTTCCTAGGCTGTGCAAGTTCTGTGTCTCAGCTAGGATGGAGAATGTATAGGCAAGTCAATACTCATGGGAATAGGTTGTCATCCAGTTCACCAAAGTTATATCTGTCATCCTATACTCAAGAAAATACACAATACATCAATGAATAAGACACAAAATAAAGAGAATGACTACACCGAACACAAGATGCCGCCCACCAATGTTTAGAAATATAGATCCTCTGTTTAATTATGAATTTATGGCTATATTGGCCCCCACCAGGGCTGGATCTCAGATCCTGGGAATGGCCTAGCTCCTTAGTGGCTCACAGGTTGGTGTTCTCAACATGTCCCTTTCACTGATTGGGCCTGCTGGCCCTTGAGTTCAAATCCCCAGCACTGACAAAATATTCAACCTGATGTGAGAATCCAATTGATCCACCTTTTTTCCTGTCCTGCGAAAGTCCTGGGTCTCAGCACAGATGGAGAATGCTATAGAGGCAACTCTATAGCCATGGAAATAGGTTGTCATCCATGTCAGCACAGTTATATCTGTCACCATACTCAATAAAATACACAATACATCCATGAATAAGACACAAATTAAAAAGAATAACTACAATGAACTCAAGATGCATACCTCTCCTGTAGGTAAAGAGAGATCTTATGTTTAAAAAAGGTGGGCTTATTATTTTGTCCAGTGCTGAGCCTTCAAATCAGGCCCTGGACCATGCCTGACATTCTAGTCTTCAAGGATGGCGAACTTCAATTCTCCCACAGTGCAAAAGAGCTACCCAGACCTGAGTTCAAATCCCAGCACTGACAAAAGATTCATTCTGATGTCAGAAGCCAGTTGTTGCACACGTTTTCCTCTCCTGTGAAAGAAGAGGATGGAGAATGCATAGGCAACCCTATAACCATGGGAACAGGTTGTCGTCCATGTCAGCACAGTTATACCTGTCACCATTCTTAGTAAAATAAACAATACCTCCATGAATTAGAGACAAAATAAGGAGAAGTGGACCAAACACAAGATGCTGTCCACACATGTATGTCAATGTTGATCCTATGCTTAAATTATGAACTTATGAAATTATGAACTTATACTGGACCACCCTGGGGATCAATGTCAGATCCTGGGAATGACCTAGCTCCTTGGTTGCTCACAGGTTGGTGTGTTCACCTTGATTTATTGGCCAACTGTTCCTTCTAGGACCTGAGTGCAGATCCCAGCAATATTAACAAGTGGATCGTCGAGTAAGAAGCTGAGTGTGAAACTTGTTTTCCTTTTCTCTGAGAATTCTAGGTGTCAAGCATGATGGAGTACATTTCTCCAAACCTAGTGCTCTGTGATAGGATGTCATCAATGTAATAAACAAAATGGGTTTCATATAGTAAAATCAATGGTAAATAAATGAATAAAACAAAAAATACAAGGAACAACCACACCAAACATGTATGGACTGAACATCTATAGGTAAGTATAAATCCTATCTTTACAATGTATATAAATAGTATGTTTTCCAGGGATGGGGCTTGAATTCAGGACTAGTGAACAGGCTTGACTTTCTTTTCTTCAAGTACGGTGATCTTCCCCTTCATCCACATTGCTGCAGATTTACCCTGATCCTTAGTTCAAATCCAACACCTGGCAGAATAAATAGCTGGAATTGCAAGCCAGGGAGCTAATTTTTTTAAAACTTTTTCTCAGCACGGGGTTTGAACTCAGGTCGTGGTAACTCTGCCTCAGCTTCGATCACCCTAGGCTGGGGTGCAGCCACTGGACTCACAGCTGTTCCTGGGATCCTCGACCCCCAGGCCTTGCAGGGAAAACAATGTACAGAAAAACTGTGGCCTTTTTAGGTTTTCTTCCTTTGCACGTGACCCTCCTGAGTCTGAATTACACTGTTGCAAAGAGTACTTCACCTTGCATTGCTGAAGGCTAGCAGACTATTGGGGATGCTTAAGGCCCACGTGGCAATATAGGCCCTGACCATCCAATGGCAGGAGATACTAAGAAACAGGTTTCCAACCATAGGAATAACAATGGAATGTTTCAGTGTCACAGAATGAGTTGTTCGTGAATAGTGCTCCTATAAAATTAGACAGCATGATTTCAGAAGGCTGATTGATTTTAATATATATGAAGCATTAAAAGATTATTATTACTTACAGGAACACAATAATTTCAGGACACTGATTTCTTTTAAGAAAGAAAACAATTACATTACTTACATGGACACATAATAAATACCCAAGAATTGGTAGGAATGTAGTCTATATAACTAAATAATGTATAGACATCTCTGGCACTCTATAAAGATATATATTTATTAGCTTACTGCCATCTGCATGTCAATCTGTTCCTATTTTGTTAACTCCTGGGCTCAATCTCAAGTCCTGTGAACAGTCTGTCAGCTCAATTTGCCCCAGGAGGGCATGCTGACACGCACCCATTCATGAATTTGGCCTTGTAGGCCATGAGTTCAGATGCCAGTAAGAAGCTGATGGTAACACATGTTTTCCTTTTCTGTGAATGTCCTGGGTATCAGGTATGAAGTGGAATATATATGCAGACCTATATCCTTATGTAATCAATGTTCTATGTGCCATAATAGTCAATAAAATAAATGGTCAATACATGAACAAAACAAAAAAATAAAATAACTACACTGAGTGCAATATAGTCAACATATGTATGTAAATATATATCATATATGTAAATTGTACATGAATAGGATGTTTTCTAGTGCTGAGGATCGCTATCAGGCCTAAGGAACAGACTTGAATTTCTTGACATCAAGGAGGCAAACTTCCACTTCCCACACAGTGCAACATAGTTACCAGACCATGAGTTCAAATCCCAGTCCTGGCAGAAAAATAATGGAACCTTTATAGTATGTGTGGCCCAATTCTTAGGTATTTCATTATGTCACCATTTTATGAATTTGATTGTTTAAATGCTTAATAAAGTATTAACTAAAATTGACTAGTGTCCTATAATATAATTGTGTATAATTTTATCATAGAAGCATTCAAGAACTGCCCATTCAATCATGACATACATAATATTCCATTGGGTATCATATAGATAGGAACAAGTTTCTTAGGATCTCCTGCCATTTGGAGGTGGCAGGATCAGGATTCAAACTGTGGGCCCCAGCTCCCACCACTTCACCACGAGAATAGGGTACTCACCAGTCTGTCCAAGAACATCAGCAAGACCAATGATTAGGCAGGCACCAGTGGCTCTCAGCAGTCCTCCTTGATACTTACAAGACTGTGAAAGGAGGATCATGGTCAAAGTCACCCAAGCCCAGAAAGTCCTTGAGACCCCTTTCCAACTTCAGTGCCAACATATCAAGTGTGGAGGGCCAGCCTTGAGCAAAAGCAGCTCTCAGACTGTGTCCAGATCTTGAGTTCATGGTCCAGGACTGGCAACAAACAGGCATACACAACAATCTGTGCAGCCATCCAGCTAAAGCAGGTTACCCTTTTGTCCCCAACTGCATTGGACAGAGTTCCCTGGGGAAAAGGCTAGGGGAGCCGCTGTCATCTTGCTCTGCCCATACTGCTTGCATCACTGGATTCCAGCCACACCCCCATTCTTTCATGTTCCTTTCTGACCAATGGGATACAAGAATGGTGACCACGCCCACATTCCATGATGCTGGGGAGCACCAGGATTCCCTCTGTTTGTTTACAACACTACCAGAAGTTGAGGAAGGTAGAGGTTGTTGAGTGATCAGCAAGAGACTCGAGGAGAGATGGAGTATAGTAGGAAATTGATGCTCCCACCAGCGCCCCAGCTCCCTCCCCGCTTCTTGCGGTGCTGGGTTTCAAACCTCAGGCAATGGAGCACTGCCAGCAGTCATAAGGCCCCAACCAGGTCTCTGCCCCTGGTCTTCTGCTCTGTGCCCATGTGTCCACAATGCCATCTCCATCACTGCTCTTCCCACCTGGAACAGCTGCCAACAGCTTCTCTGAGCAGCACAGGTGAGTGGCAGACCCAACACTACCCCTGTGGCTGGTCAGACACTCTGCTGGGGTCCCCATGACCCCCTGCTTGTTTCCTCTCTCTGGCTCTGAGAAGCCACCTTTCTGTCTTGGACATTTCTGAGAAAGAGACTCAATACTCAGGCTATGCTGGATCGGGATCCTCCTATCTGGGACAGGTATGCTCCACCAAGCATGGTCCTCTCTAGTTGGGATGGTAGACATGTAGTGCCATGCTCAGTTATTGGTTTAGATAGATTATCCCAAACTTTTAGTCCATGCCAGCAGATTCTTGACCACAGCTGAAGTTCTGGATAGTGCCGACACCATCAGACCTCAGTCTCCTCAGAGGGCAGTTGTGAGGAAACAAGGGATTTATACAGAGGGTTCTGTGGAGCATGGCTAGGCAGAGAGGGAGCATACCTCAGATAAGGTTCTCGGCAATTCTGTGTGCATATGACAGGAAGATACCCAGAAAGGGCTCAGGTGGGGTCTGTTATTAATTGTGCAACAGGTGTGGGATTATGAAACAAAACATGGCTCTCATCATTACCCTATCCCCATGAGGAAGGGGATCCTTCACTCTGTTGAGTTTTGCAGCTGAGAAACAGATGCATTGAGAAGCTGGGTGACCTACTCAAGGTCACAGGAAGCTCAGCCTAACTTCTCTACCATGCTCCTTGGGACAATGGGTGCTATTCAGTCCACTTCATGTGAGAATCCACTTCTTGTCAGTTGTGGGTCTTGAACTCTAGGCCTGGGCGCCGTTCCTGAGCTCTTCAGCTCAAGGCTAGTGCTCTACCACTTGAGCGCACTTCCGGTTTTCTGGTGGTTGTTTGAAGATAAGAGTCTCACAGACGTTTCTGCCCGGACTGGCTATGAACCATGATCCTCATATCTCAGCCTCCTGTGTAGCTAGAATTAGAGTTCTGAGCCACTGGCACCCAACTTAAGCATAATTCTGATTTTCTTTCTTCGTCTCTCGCATAGTAACTGGTTGAATGTTTTCTGGATGAGGTGGCCCAGTGTCCCTATGTGCCTGGAACCCAAGGTAGCCTTCTCATTCAGGAGGTGGGCTGTGGGTCAGGAGCTGTCTAGCTCAGACTATTGAAACAGTTCCATGACGTAAGCCCCTCTGTGCCCTGGGTAGACCATGACGGTTATTCATTTTCCATCCAACCTTCCTGAACTTATTGTATCGTATTGTTTTTACATCATTTCTAGCACCTGTCCAAAATTATGATATAGTTATGGAATGAAAATATAATGCCATCTTAAGAAAGTCATTTAGGGCTTTGTGAATGTGGCTTCATGGTTAGGTGATTGCCTAGCATGCATGGCATGTTCTTCAATAACCAAAATTGTTTTCTAGAACAATTTCTGGTATACCCTAGTTACTATCATTTATTCCTTCCATCTGGAGTTATTTTTTCTCTTGTGTCACAACTGTTAATTAGCCTCTGCCTTTTGTTGCAGTCATTGACCATAAAGGTTTCCAAATGTCACTTAGATTACCCTTCTCTTTGTGATTAGCAGTGACCACACAAAATCCTGGAATCTTTGAATTTCCAGAATTAATCTTCACCTGACATCTAAGCACATTACTGGTATTAATTGCTGTGACCTAATGAACAAAACATTTTTTTCAGCACAGTATTATAAGTAAAATACATGAATTAGGGACTATTGTCAGGTTTCAGTTTGGAAGGAGCAATTATATATTCAAAGTAGGGATTCTTTATTTTGCATTTACTAATTTTTTTCTTTTTATATTGTGAAAATACTGTACAGAATGGTTACAATTACAGGGGCAAGATGAGTACATTTCTTATCAAGCATTGTATCCTCCTCCTTTGGTTCCCCTTCTGACCCCCTCCCATCCTCCACCTGCCCCCAGACCCAATCCTCCTTCCCAACCCCCGCACCAAAGTTGTAAAGTTCGTTTTTGACATAACGACTTGCATATCTCATTGATGCAATGGGTCCACCTGTATCCTTATTTAAATGACGTGTTTTTTCACTTCCCCTCCACAAATTATAACATTATCAATTACAGTGAAAGCAAGGGTTATACTCTGGGTGAGGGGCATACAAAACAACAAAGAAATAATTTTATAAATGTGTTAGAAAGAATCACAGGGAAAAAAAAAAACATTTAAATACATATCTTAGGGTTCATTTCCCTAACAGCAACTTATCTGATCTTTTCTGCTTGACTCAGACATACACTAGTTATTGCAAATAAGGGAAACCCAGGGCTTTCTTCCTTCCTTCCTTCCTTCCTTCCTTCCTTCCTTTCTTTCTTTCTCTCTTTTTCTTTCTTTCTTTCTTTCTTTCTTTCTTTCTTTCTTTCTTTCTTTCTTTCTTTCTTTCTTTCTTTCTTTCTTTCTCTCTTTTTCTTTCTTTCTGTCTTTCTGTCTTTCTTTCTGTCTTTCTTTTTTTGCTCAAGGCTAGCATTCTACAACTTGAGGCACAACACCACTTCCAGTGTCTTTTTGTTTATGTGGTGCTGTGCCTCAAGTTGTAGGCTAGTTCTTAATCTTTGTGTGATAAATGTATCTCTCTCTATGCTGTTCTTTCATACTCCATATCCTTTGCTTTCTAAAAATCTGTCTTTCTATATTTTCCTATGAACATTTCCTGATACTAAATACACCTATACAGACGGTAGAGGATGCTAATGGAGGGATCCCATAGCTAATGAGTCATATTATGAGGACATATTATTGCTACCTCAAATTTTCTGAAAAGCTGCAATGGCATCATTTGATTCAAATTTCCATTGTTTGTCTACATAGTGTCATTCAGAGCACATAAATGCAAATATGAGCCAGGTGCTGGTGGTTCACGCCTGTAATACTAGCTACTCAGGATGTTGAGACCAGAGGATTGTGGTTGAAAGCCAGCCTGGTCAGGAAAGCCTATGAGACCCTTATCTTCAATTAAGCACAGGAAACCCGGAAGTGGTGCTGCAGAAAAAGTAGTAGAGCACTCAACTTGACCTGAAGAGCTGAGGGACAGCACCCAGGATCAGAGTTCAAGCCCCATGATAAACAAATAAAGTGAAATATGACTTTGTTTCCCCCAAAGGAACGACAAGATTAATAATCTTCCCAAGCATTAAAATAAATTCCAAAATGATTCAGTGCACCTACTTTTGCTGAATTATTTACTTTATGGCTTCTTTGCTGGACATATTCTCTACTTTTAAAAATAGTCAAATATTACCTTTACAAAAAATTTCATCAAATATTAGTTGTTTCAAAAGAGAAGTCTATTCAGTTGATGTCACTTAGCTTTCTTACTATCTTAGTTCACAGCTAACACAGGCAGGTTAGTCTGTCAAACTCATTTCTAATTAAACACCAAAAAAGCACAAGTAGAGTTTTGGCTCAAGTAGTTGAGTACTAGTTTTGGGGACAGGTGGGCAGGAAAGAAAATTGTTCAGGGACAGGGTCCAGCATCTGGGTTCAAGCCCCAGAACCAGCACAAACTAAACAAACAAGCAAACAAAATAACCCAGATATTTCTTTGGGACTCTCCTTAAAGGAGTACTCATTTGACAAGAGGTTCCTTTGGTGATCATACTCACTGGATCCTGCTTTTTTGGAATCTGTATTGCTCTGGAGAACTCAGGACCAGACTAAAGGAATTGATAACTGACTCCTGCAAATAGAGATTCCTCTCAGGGGTGAAATAACCATCCATAAGGCACTTTAAACCTCCGTGTCTTCGTTTCTTTGCAGTAGAACACTTTTAAAACAACGTTATTTCCTTTTGTTCTATGATGGCTTTCAAATGGCACATTATTTCTTTTTGTAATACTCTCAACTAGAACTTTACAGAAAAGTTTTATATGAGTAAAGAACATACTCGAAAAAGTCCAGGACAGAGTTTTCTTCAAGCCTTGGGATTCTTTTCTTGTACAGTAAAAAGGAAAGCACAAGTTAACTTGAACTTTGTCATTCCTCTATTTTCCATTCCTCTCCTGGGATCAGTTTTCACATCCAGTTACCGTTACTTCCAGTAACAATCGATGGTGTTGTTTGAGGTATAATAAATGTTTTCTGGCTTCACTGAAATAACACAAGGACACCTTTGGACATGAGGTAACACGTGTTTCAGAAAAAACTTAGTAAAGAGAAAATATGAAATTTATATTGCTTATAAATATATTATCCATGAGTATATTGAGTTCAAACTTTTTATGGTCTCTGTAAATTAAAGTGAATTGTAAATGGGAAGAAGGTTCTCAGATCATTTTTTTTGTGAGTGTATGTACAGCACATTATTTCCCAAGTGTATATGAGTTAACAGTAAGGGAAACTATAGCACTAATAGGAGAAAGAGACGTTCTGTGTTAAAGTATATGGTTTCAGTACACTATAGAAGACTCTACAAATAAGACAACATTGAAACAATAAAGCCAATTCCAGTGTGTAGATTTATGGGAGTGATATAGAGAAAGCATTACTCCTAGGTGGAACACGAAGTATGAGGCCACTCCTCTTCTAAATCACACTTGCTAATGACACAACTCTGTAGAAAGTAGAATGGAAGTATAATTCTGGTTCCAATGCACGTCAGATATAAGAGCATGGACTTAACTGGAAAAAAATCCATCTTGAGAGAACAGGGCTTATACTAGCAATGAACTGCTGGCTAAGATGATATTTCTTTTTCTTTCCTTATATATTTATTGTTGTTGGTGGTGGTCTTGGCACTTGAACTCTGGGCCTGAGCACTGTTCCTCTGCTATTCAGCTCAAGGCTAATGCTCTACCACTTGATCCACAGTGCCACTTCCAGTTTTCTTGTAGTTAATTGCAGAAAAGTGTCTCCGGAACTTTCTTACCCTGGCTGTCTTTGAACCCCAATCCTCAGATCTCACCACCACTCAGCTTACGATCACATTTCTAACAGTGTACATTCAGGATATGTAATGGGTATATTAATCTGTCTTTATTTGAATTCTTGAGTTAAAAACCTGGGCTACAGCATAGACTTTACACTCACAAAAATGTTTATAGCTTAAAAGTTGATACTCCTGGAGAAATAAAACCTAAGAATGTAAAGGAGTCTGGGAAGTTCAGTTTGCAACCAGCTAGGGTAGAACAGTCTTTGCAACAGTACCTATAATTGAGGAGCCAAAAGCTGGGTTGGAAGAATGGCTCAGGTGATGGAATACCAGTCATGAGCAAGATTGATGAATAAGAGCTTGAGGCTTTTACGTACATATATACAAACATACACATACACACAGAGGCACTTATATGTGCATACACAAATACACAAATGAAACGACTCTCATAATATGTAAAAAAATTACAAAACAATAGAAAATATGTCCTGAGTAAGACTAGAATCATGTGATAATTTTTAATATTAGAAAGTCCTAAAGTTACTTTTTTCAAAAGTGTTTGAGAATATTACATAGGTAGGGACCAGAGATAGTAAGAGAGTCAAGTAATCATTATTAAAGGTATCATATCCATTGAGGAATGAATCAGAGACCCCGCAGGTGCATCTGAAAATGTTCATATCCTGTGTCAAATGTTAGAAAATGTTTGAAAATAGTACAGGAACAGTCTGAGCAGTGTAGTGGGTAATATCACTGGAGAAATTCAGAATTGCTAATCTGTATCTAGATTAAATAAAATAAGAAACTATGGCAGGGCAATGTGATATAAGCCTAGAATTCTAGCACTCAGACTAAAACAGAAGATTAGAGAGTGGAATTACATAGTGATACCTTCCCTGGAGCAGGTAGTATAATTTTGTCTTAATAAAACAAACCAAACAAGAAAGGAATACACAGTTGGAAGGCTGGGCTAATTTTGTCATTTTTTGAGAAGTCAAGTTTCTTATTGAAATGCAACACATATATAATTCTCACTTGTGTTTTAAATTCTCTCTCCATTACAGAACATTCCTAGATGCAAAATGACTCATGATTACCTTCCAAAATTTGAGGAAGTAAGTAAACATCATTCTATTGAATTCCAAAGAAATGATGAAGGATTACAAAAGCTTAAGACTGGAGAAATAGCAAAGTTTGTCTAATGTAGGACTTTGTAAATGTTGCTAAATTAGAACTCTGTGTCTGGACACTGTCTCTGAGCTTGTTTATGCTCAAGGCTTGTTCCCTACCACTTCAATCTCAGTGCCACTTGTGTCTGGCTTTTGCTGAGAAGTTTATTGGAGATAAGCATCTAAGGAACCTTCCTGCCTGGGCTTGCTTTGAACTGTAACATTTCGCTCTTAGCATCCTGAGTATCTATGATAGTTAAAAAAGTATTAATATAAGTAATATTTGCAAATGGTCTGATCTAAAGAATACTAGGGGGGGGGAAATGATGCAACCCAGTTTATTGTGGTGTTCTTTCCAGAACATGGAGGGCATCACATTAGCAGACATGTAGTATTTTTTTCACAACAAAGATAAGCTATTCGTGTTGTTAATTAAGGGAACTTTGAGGTGCACCCTACACCTTGGAAACTGTTGGGCTAGGATGACTTTATGGCATAAGTCTTCGGATTGATGGTCACAGAAATAATAGCTTACTCTGATAAATAATTGCTTACTCTTGAAGAATTAATTATTACAGATGCTTCATAGTTTTATGCTTTACCGGAATGTGGCTATTTTTCTGTTTACTTCTCAATCTGTAGCAACCCATTGGAATAGGAATCTATTGCAGAATTACATAATATGCAAACAGGTATTCTTTTGAAGCTCTCAGGTAGGAATGTTCAGAATTTGAAAATGAGTAGTTATTAGTCATAGGAATTTTGAAGAACACATATATTCTGTCCTCTTAACAACTTATTTACTTTTAAAAGTTATGGGTTTCCATTGAATGAAACTGTTTACTGTTTTAGTATGAGAAAGTTTAAATTTATTCTTTTTTCAAAATATTGGCAAGTATATTGTGAAAATATTGTCTAGTTGGATAACATTCAAGTTGATGGCCCTCTGATTAAAAAGGGGTAATTAATTCAAATTGAATGCCAAATAGTATTGATTTTTAAAAGTTACTAAAAATAATAATATTTACTATGCCAATATAGTGAAATTTTATTTCATGTAGCTTATTTATTTAATTTAATTTTCTTGTCAAAGCTATATACAGTGGAGTTACAGTAATTGTAAGGTAGTGAATACATAATGTTTCAAACTTGTTATCACCTTTCTTATTTTTCTCACAGTTTTCCTTCACCACAATACCCCTCGCAAGTTGTAATGTACATTTTCATCATATTGTCTTGTGAGCATTGCTATTGCATTGGTTTGCCCTTTGTCCTGTTTCTCACCATTTTGTTCTTCCTATTCCCTTCCCTAATTAAGGTAAATGTATACCAATACACAGGGTATCACAATCAAATACAGCAGGGAATAAACCACAGGGAAAAATGTCAAAAGAAAATAGAAATCACATAGCACATTAAAAACAACAACCGCAAATAAAAATCTCTGTTTCCATATCTTGGATTTCATTTTGCTTAGCATCAGCATATATGGTCATATATATAACATAACAAAGGCCCTGGAAAATAATAGTTGCATGGACATGATATCATGAAAACAACATGTTAACTGTTTAATATGGTAAAGATGGAATTAGGATTGGTGAATTCGTGATTCTGTTAAAGGAATTTCAAAAGAGTTTTAAAGTTATGACAGGTAAATTTTAATTGTTCAATCTTTTTAAAAACTTAGCCTATTTAAAAAAATTTTAAATTGCCTGGGAGAATAGGCTTTCATGCAAAGAAATCCATGGAGACTTAGCTGAGAGGGAGCAATGTGGGTGAAGATGGCTCTTTTTCACACTAAAAAAAACAAACCTCACAAACCTTGCTATAAATCCTGTAGGTTACCTTGAGAATTGTCCTTACCCAAAAAATATACTCTTACTGTGTGAAACAAAGTTGTAGTGGAATTTAAATTCAAAGTTCTTTTAAAAAAAGATATCAAAATTGTGATTTGACCTTTACTTACTAAACAGTAATTCTCTGAAAAAGATAATTGGGGTCAAACTATTTAGGGCGAAAGTGCCCTCCACAATGAAAGAAGATATTGGATTTACGCTTTTCTGCTTATAATACTTTCCACAATGTCTTTGCACGTAAAGCACTGAAACACAGAAAAAATCTGATTGGATACTTCAAACGAATTATTTCACATTTCTAAGTGGCTCAAAAATATAATATCATTATTAACAAGAGACTGTGAAGACTTCTCTTATTACATAAGCCAAAAAGTTTTGGGATCAGAAAAGAAGAGCAAATGGAAAACGTAATAAAACAGTGTTCTTAAAAGCCCTAGCTAAGCATATTAGCTTCAGCAGTGGAGGGAGGCCAAAACTTTTTAAAATAGATTGTCCTAATATTTTTGCTACATAAAGTGGTTTTACAGAGCCTATGTGGCTCACTTCAATGCACACTAGATCGAATGAAGACATAAAAATAAGTTCCACATCCAAATAAAATAGTTTTAAAAGAGAAACCATGAAGACGTAGCAGTGGGGGAGGCCTTACAGTCCTTCCACTTCACTAGACTTTAACCCAAGAAGCTGTGATTAATTGGAAATCAGGTAAGAGCTAAGAGGAGGACATAGAAATAGGACATAGAAGTATTGTCCTTTGTAACAGACACTGTCATCCAAGGTATCGGTGATTTAACTCTATTCTTCCCCATACATCTTGTTAAGCAAATGCAAGACCAAGAGAAAAATAATCTATTGAAGTAAATTTGCAAAGAATAACTTCACTGTTCCTGATATGGTATCTAACGAGAGTCTTAAGTGAGAAGATAAAAGTGGAGTATTCTTCGGTTTCCTCTAAGCATCTTGTTAGCAAACTATATCTTTGAGGTTAGAAGTAATTGAAACAAAAAGTGGTGGAGTACTTATTTTTGTGGGCACTTTAGACATAAGAAGACTTTCAAGATAAAAGAAAAAAAAGTATAGCTAAATATTTGTGATCACAGCTTCTTGGACTGGTTCTTTGGAGACAACGTTTTACATGAGAGTTTGTTCTCATTATCATAGATGTTGGGTTTTCATGGCAACCAAATGCAAGAGGGAAGTTTAATGGATTCGCTTGGACAAGTAAACAGCGTAATAGAAAAAATGGCAAATAATCTTTAGTGAATTACTTTGACCGATTACTTTGCCAGAACAAAGAAGGAAAGATATAATTCAAAATCACTTGACTGAAAAGTATGAAAAAGAGTAGTAAAGAGAGAAGAGAGAAAACATAGAGGACTGTTTTCTCTCCAACGGAGTAATGAGTTTTGATCTTGTTTCTTCCATTCTATATTCACCAGCTATCAAATGTATCTCAGGACTGGAATATCCAGTTCAGACAAAGAGATCTCCCATTAGAAAATATTTGCTGCAGATGTAAGTGATTTATAACCTTAGACAATCTATTTAAATCTGTTCAAAATTCTCCCCTACCCCAAACTGCCCTCTTTGAACAGTTGGTTTGCTTTTCCCATACTGCCCTTGATTAACTATTTAAAATTTTGAGAGGTCATATTCATACTCTCTAGAGGTTGCTGTTTGGTTGTGATTTTTGTGTGTTTGGTTTTTGTTGTGTTTTTAACTAAATTTCAAAATGTTGTGCAATTGTGTTACAATTAAATATGTCCATGTAATTGTCCAATGCTCCTGGATCAGAGTCACTCCTTCTATCATTCTCAACCAATCCCTTCTCCAAGATTTATTTCAGATTTACCACTTCCTTTGTCACATGTGTACATTGAGTATTCTAGTTGTACTTGCCACTTTTTCATTTTTCATTCATTCTATGTTTTTACTAATATTCTTCTCTGGTCTCAACTTTTTGATAGTCATTCTGTTAAACTGTCTGTTTATACTTTGACAGGTTTATATACATTCTATGGCATTTCTATCCTGCATATACTTGAACTGATATCAGCTTATATTTCCATAATTAATTCATCTGCAATAACAATTTGCAAGACTGAAGTCGTGAAGCACCTATACATGATTTTATTCTCATCCATTTGGAAGATTAATATTTAGTCAACAAGAAAGTTTAAAAATGGCTTAGAATGTTTTCCTAACTACCAGTTTTTATAAATGGCTTTGTACAATGGTTTGTGATTATTTTATTTTACATGGGATAATATTCTCTACTATGTATAACTTTTGGGAAAAGAAGAAAACTAAAATTTATTACTCTGGAGGAATATGATAGAAATAGAAGACAGATTTTATGTTTGTCACATCTCTGATGAGTACCCATATTCAAGACTTAAAGTCATATTTCTTAAGGAAAACATCAAACAACATGATAAGGCAACTATTCGTGATCTTTTAAAATGTACCTTATTATTTGATGAAATTTACTTTATTAGCTAAAGTTTAGGCTTGAAATATGGAAGGCTGATCTATATAACACATTTCTGGAAGGCATCTACTGAACAACACAAATGGTGGGGGCTACTATTTCTATAATTTAAGGAATAGTTGAACCTGTTTGGTGTTAGTGCTGGATAATAAATCAACTCTATTTTAACTTGCTCCTTCCACTTGAAAAACTTGTAATGTTACTAAGTATCATCTAATCGTCAAATGTTATTTTGGTGAATGTGCCTTTAGAAAGTTTATTTGAGGCGCTGGGAAGGTGGCTCTGTGGTAAAGCACTTGCTTGCATGCATGAGGTCCTGTGTTCAATTCCCCAGCATCACATGACCAAAAAGAAAAAAATCTGGAAGTGTGCTGTGGCTCAAGTGGTAGAGTGCTAGTCTTAAGCTGAAGAGCTGAGGGACAGCGCCCAGGCTCAGAGATCAGGCCCCACGCCCGGACCCCCTAAAAAATTATTTGAATAGGAATATATTTTCAGGAGATTAAATATAGGTTACCATTGGTTTGAGAATGACAACCCTTTTATACTACATAACCAAGTTTTACTGAAGTACCAGTGTTTTGAAGCACTAAGGATCTTCTCAATTAATGTTTTTCTGAATTATATTTGACTTCTAAGTCAAGTTTTCCTAGCCTTAGTAGAAAAATTATGGATCTATCCTTCCAGGAACTATTTTTTGGCCTACTTATACTGGACTGAAATCTTTCATTAATCATTAGGAGAGGGGTATTAAAAATATTCTTGTGACATTTGTGATCTTGTTCACTAATATGGGCTGGTCATCTGTAAATTGAAAGTGTGAATTACAGAAGTTTCTCTCAGATTTTGTGATCTCATCTTTCATTTTAAGTTGCCTTGCATTTCACAATTGCTTACTGCTAAATCCTATGTAATTGGGGCCCTGCATTATTATAGGAAATGAGAAGTTGAGATGAGTCTTCAATTACTTTCTGTTGGCATGTGGCATGGGCCTAGGTATGAGGACTTGCCCTTGTTATCTGATGATACAGATAACTGGGACCTGGGATCCTAGGACGCGTGGGTCCTGTAGAAGAATAATACCTTTTGGACATCATATCAGCAAAATTTGGGTATGATCAGAAATATGGAGAAAACCATTCTGGGTCCAGCGATTTAAAACAATATACAGAGCAGCAGAGTAAAATCCCTTACATATTAAAGGAAAACAACATTTTTTTTGCCATGTGAATTCAGGAGTCTAAGAACACTTAGAAGGTATAACAAGTTTATATCGAAGACACTGCATTGATACTTCTTATATTCTAATATATATTCTAAACTTAATTATTTATATTCCAATCTATTTATTGTAATAAATATCAATTTATTTGTCAAATTATCGATTAATCTAGTAAGTTTCATTGTGCGAAACATAAAATTAGCACATATAAATATAAAATATATAACTATATGTAATATAAGGAATGTTTTTCATTGTTCTGTTGTGGTTAGGGTATCAAAGGCAACTCTGTTTTACAGTATTATTCCATTATCTCTACCTCAGAGTTTGGTAGAGTTAGACCTAAAGCTTTACCATTTGTAGATTTACAGCCTAGAGGCAAGAGGAAACACTGAGATTAAAACATTACCAATTTAAGGCCTAATATCAAGGAAAAAATATGGACTTCTCCTGGAGCTATGGAAATATTTGGTGATAGAAATTCAGTAGTGTAAGTTCCTGCCTGGTTGGATGGTAGACAGGTCAGGACATTAGGTAATCATGCATAAGAACAATTTTTTCACCTTTTTGGCTTTAGCTACTTTTGAAATGGTAGGTATAATAAACAATTATATTTTGATAAAATACTTTCTAGTCAGAACTGTTTATTTCCCATGATCCCTTGTAACTAAGATTAGTTTTTTTCCAGTAAGATAATCTTTGCTGTCAGGGTAAGATATTCTGGTTGGTCTGTTACTACATGGAAGAAGGGTAAAGGGCCAGTAGACATTTGTGCCAGTAAGACCTCATTTGGGAAATTTTAAGCTGCAAAATTTTAGAAGTAGCTCTTCAGCAAGGCTTACTTTGAATCCATTAGCTCCACAAAGCTAACTCAGTTGATAAATAAGTACTTGAAAAGCCATATCTTTGAATCTAGCTATAAAGGCTTCAAAGTATGATGAAATTTAAAATGAAAAAGACTTAAAATAGTCATTGGCAAAATAATTGCAAGTGTGAGCAATCTACTGAACAATATATTTTTTCCACTATACACAGAATTTCAGAGAAATAAGATCCATAGCATTGTTAGTAACAATAAGGTTTCCTTGTTACAAATAGGCAACCAAGGATATATGCCTGTATAAAGATTGCATCATTAACTACTTAAATTCACAGGATACTACATGCTTCGGCAGCACGTATACATAAATTACAACAATATAGAGATTAACATGCCACTTGGACAGGGATGATCTGAAAATATGCGAAGTATTCCATATTTTTCATTCTTCAGATGCAAGAAATGAAAAACAGTTATTAAAAAGTTGATTACAAAAATACAAGTGTAACAACACATGCGATTCATATAATTAAAAGTTAGTTTGGCATCAGTGTATTACATCTTCACCTTAGAAAGGTCTTTACATAGCATAACTTTACAAAACTTTGAAATTAGATAACATTTTAATTTTATCCCAAAGAAATAAAATACTATAAGGACCTAGGAGAAAAAAGAATCTTAAACTGTTTTTATATGGAATGCAATCTGTAAGGACACATTTATTAATGAATTTATATAATATATAACAATGTAGTATTCAAAGTATTATATCTAGGAAAGAATGAAATAGATTATGGACATCTTACAAACAAAATACAGAATATGTTAAAATATACTTTCTTCAGACAAGCACCAGAAATATCTTTAGTTTCTGTACTACTCATTTCAACAGATACGTTAAAATTATTTCTGATTTAAAAAATCACAAGCTCTACAGAAATCATAATAGATGTACACAAACAACTCTTGAATATATTTTGAAATCAAAGTCAGGCAATTCATTTGGAAGAATACCATGGAATCCATGAATTTTTAAAGTAAGATATTTCTGTTGCTTTGTATTGTGAAAATATTTTGTACAGAGACAAAGGATGGACTGGCATTTTTGAAATTTAAGTAACTTAACCAAATCATTAAGACGTAGGAGAACAATTTGTACAGCCTTTCACAACTTCAAAGAGGTAGTCATACATACTTATCTTTTGGCAGTATCAAATGCAGTTTCTTCCAAGTTGTTCTTCAGACATGGTTTAATATAATGGTTCAACAGAAGGAGATCAAACGTATCTTTGCTGTTTCTATTCCCAGCAGCAAGATGCAAGGGGGTCAAGAGGCCTTTAGTTTAGACACTGGTATCTGCATCATGATGAAGTAATAAAGAAGCCACACTGGTATTATTCCACGTACAAGCACTGTGCAGGTGTGTCCAGCCATTCACAGTTATTGCATGAATATCTGCTTCGAGCCACCAACTCATGGACAATGTCTCAGTGTCAACTGTAGGCTTCCTGATGAAGAGCGGTATACTCATCTTCATCCCTAGTATTCACACGAGTGGCCTTTTTGGAAAGATTTCTCCACACTGTAGCAAGCCGATTAATTTAGGCAGCCCAAAGAAGAAATTTGCTTGGATCCTTCTCCATTTTTTTTTTTTTTTTTTTTTGCAAATGATACCATTCCTCACTTTTTCATCTTGTTCCTTGTCTTCATCAGAATTGCCTAACCAGAGACTTTGAGTACCAGTTGGAATGAGGTGTCCATGCATTTCCCCAATAGTTCACATTGGTTGAACTAGTCAGGAAAAACTGGTGAATTTTCTGCATCTTTTTTTTCACCATGATTTGTTTTCTCTTTTTCCATTTTTACTATTCTAAATATTCTAACTGGAGAGTAGAGAATTGATAGAAAGCAGAGGAAAGATTTTCCTCCGTATTAAAAGGTACAAACTGAAAATGAGGACCAGTGGTGTCTTCATGTTCAGCTTATTCTAGGAATGAGAAAATAGGAAATAATACCTTCTATGTAAATGATTTGAGAAATGGCAGAGCAGAAAGTGAAATGATGCAGCCAAAAATATAAAAGCAAAATAAATTAGGATAAGTATGGAGCAATCATATTATCTATGAGAACCTTGAAAGAGAGAGAGGAAGAGAGAGACATGTGTAATGCACTAACTAGCCACAATATCCATGCCTCTGATCAATTTATAGAGCAAACAATTTTATTTTTAAAAGAGATGGAAATAGAATTTATAGTGGGTCTCTTTATGATGTGCAAAATTATGTATTGATATACATTGCATTGATCACTTTTCTGTTACTGTGAGGAAAATACCTGCAAAGAACATTTCTGAGGAGGAAACTATTATATTGACTCATGGTTTAAGAGAACACAGTTTAAGAAAAAGTGTCTCCATTGTTTTTAATTATATTTTTATTATCTTAAATAATTGTACAAGGGAATTTCCATTCCACAAATCAGTTTTTATGTACAATGGATCTTTACATAACTTCCCCACACCCTTCCAAATCTCACCCCAGTTTAATTTTTTCTACTTTCATACTATCTGTATTGAATATTATGCCTTCACTTTCTTACTCCATAATTCTTTTTAATCCTTCCCTTTGAATTTTCCTCATAACTTAAGTGATAGTTTCCTGGTATTCATTTTGTTGGATTAAAAATTCAATTTTATAAGAAAATACACCTTTTAAATTCTCCTCTGCAAATAGCATGCTTTGGTTAATATTGCTGTGAAAACTTGTATAAAGTTCTATCTTCCAAATATGAGACAGAACATGGGTCCTTTGTGTGTGTGTCTCTGACTTAGTTTACTTAACATATTTTTAGATCTATCCATTTCTTTGCAAATAATGTAACAATCTTCATAATGGATGGGTGCAATACAATTGTGTATATGTGCCACACTTTCTCTAACCATCCTTCTGCCAAAGGGCATCTGGGCTGTTTCCATCAGTTTTCTACGGTGAATAGTGCAGCAGTGAACATGGTCGTGAAAGTGATTTTACTGTAACCTTTTGGAAGAATTCATCACTATCTTTCTGGGAACAATCTTCTAGTCAGTTTTCCAGAATAAGCACATCCCTCTCTTCATCTCCATTAGAACGTATTGCAAATCCTCAAAAACACACTACCCCCTACAGGTCACAATAAGCTAAAACCACACGGTGCCCATATTTTTTCAATACTTTTTTTCATAATTGTACATATTATTTAGTGAGAAACTTCTATGTACTTTTCTAATGTGGGAATGAGGGACATGACAATAGTGTAAAGGTAAGAAATATGCAATTTAATTAGCTATTATCATATTTAAAATCATTTTCAGCTCTAACTCATAGCCTCACTTACTATTATTTTAATCTTTATTTGATTACTTCATCTATCCTCTAGCTTATAACAGGTGAGTTAAATACAAAGGCAGAAACTGTGGTTTGATTTTGACACTCATGTGTGAGGATGCACAATATGGGTAAATAGATTAATTGGATTTAATAGCTATTATCCATTTTGTTCAAATACAGATGATTTTGCCAAACTGATTCTCACAATTCATATTACATTCAACAACAAGAAACGTGTGACAATTCCCTTTGTTTTGCTCCTTATTAACTTTTGTTTCCATTTTATTTTATTTTTATTTATTTATTTTTCATCTGTCGTGGGGCTTGAACTTGGATCTGGGTGCTTTCCCTCAGCTCTTCAGCTCAAGGCGAGCACTCTACCACTTGGGCCACGGTGCCACTTCCGGTTTTTGAGTGGTTTATTGGAGATAAGAATCTCTCAGACTTCCTTTTCTGTCTGCTTTGACTTGCAATCTTCAGATCTCAGCCTCCTGAGTAGCTAGGATTACAGGCATGAGCCAACGGCACCCGGCTACCATTTTATTTTATAATGTAGGATGATTTCACAAATCTATTGTAGATACAAAAATATGCTAAAATATTTCTATCCGTATGCATTGATATATACATACACACATATATTACACAGGTTATAAAGATAATTTATAACTTCTGTAACTGCACAATTTACTAAATTATTGAAATCATTGATGGCTCATGGCTGGAATCCTGGTTACTCAGGAGGCTGAGATCTGACGATTGTGTTTTGAAGCCATCCTGGGCAGGAAAGTCCATGATCCTCTTGCCTCCAAACAACCAACAGAAAATCAGAATTGGAACTGTGGATGAAAGTGGTAGAGTGGTAGCCTTGAGAGAAAAAGCTCAGGGACATCACCTAGGCTCTTAGCTCAAGAAGTACAATCTACCCCAAAAAATCTATTTAATTTACCCCTGTGTAAGTAGAGTATTTCCATCACCCAAGTGCACATCCATACTCATTTGCAAGGTAGCTGTTTTGTCTGAAGTACCACAAAACATTATCACTTAAGTAGAAAGTATTGCAATGTGGGTTCATTCTATCTCTCTCATGGATTTTTCTCCACTCAAATACTCAAATCTTACAATTATTTAAAATCATAGTTTTTTCTTTAATACCCATAATATTAGAGTTTGAATTGAGTGTCTTGTGCCCTCAAAATGGTTGTTCTTACCACTTTGTCATGTCCTCAGACTTAAATTATTCTGATTATTTTTCAGATAGAATCTGGCTTCCTACTTGTATCTGATTTTGGGCTCAGTACACTTTATGTTATTCTTCCTGGAATTTAAAATAACAGGTGCATGGCATTGTGTACAGATCTTTCTGTCCAGTCTGGGCTTTAAGCACTATCCTTACAACAGTTCACTCCCATGTAGTCAGGATATTCATAAGCTTGTCATAGTTTTTTTTTTTTATATTTGCATTTTCTGCAGGTTCTTCAGTACTGAATTAATTTATGTTTTCTTGGGTTGTTTTGTTTCATTTGAATATATGGATTATTGTTCTTCACTTTTCCTTTTGTTTCTTTCACTCATGTTCTTACCTAAAGTGCTGAGAAACCAATTCTTCTTTCTCAAGATAGTCAAGATGAATATTATTTATTCCAAAGAAATTTCAGTAATATTTAAACACCTCATACCTATGAATAGTATACAAATGCTAAGTTTTGAGAAGGGTCTTTTTATTTGCACAGGAGTCTTTGGCATACACAGACAGATCATGAATTTTATGAAGTTAGTAAAACTACAGATGCTCGCCAGGAGGAGAAAAACCTATTATTGTTTGACAGGGTCTTCCCTTCTCGTGAAAGAAATATGCTGCTTGATGCAGGATTACACAAAATCATATTCCTAGGAGGAACCTAAAAATCATCTAATACAACAGACTTGAGAGAGACGAATTGACTTCCTGAATAATTATTTTTGGGTCAAATAAAAGCAGGCTTCCAAAGCGAGAGTAGACTTTAGAGAAACATGAGTTGTATGTAAATAGGTGCTTAGCTGATTTTGTTAATTTGTAAACTAATACAGGGAAATAAAGTACAGCAAGTTTAAAATTAAAGAACTTCACATTGAAATATTCATTTGTGTGTGTGTGCACGCTCGTGCGAGTACGCGCACACACATGTGCATGTGCTCATGCATACATTCATTATTCTTGAGGCTTGATATTGCGTAGGCATTATTCCTAAGCTTCTGTGCACAAAGGTAGTGGTCTACCACTTGAGCCACTGTTCCACTTCTGGTTTTTTGGAGATAATCGCATGTATTTTAATGATTTGACTAGCTTTGAACAGTGGCCTTCAGATCTCAGACTCTTGAGTAACTACCTAAGCTGATTCAGCCTATGAGTAGCTAGTTAAAATTCTGTCTGTCCTCTATGCTTCACTGCTCTTTTATTCTTATCCTGAGGTAATCACAAGCCTAAGTCATATATGTCACTATGATGGGCTGTGATAGCTCCGTTTTGAGAGGTCATGCAGTGTATATAGGAAGCCACTGTGCTCCAACCTATGTCAGTTTACACATCTAGGAGCTCTTGATTGGTGACACGCTGGACTGACTCAAACAAAATTCATTATTTTTCTGATTTTGGGGGGGTGAGTTGTCGTTTGGTTTTGGTATTTCTTTTTATTTTTTCTGGGTTTCCGTTATTTTATTTAGTTAATTTTAGGTAGACTTGCTACCTGCCATCATAGCAGAAGGATGGAAGAATACAAAGAATCATCCTCCATATTCTTGAATGAAAAGATCATCAATCAATACCAGATGAAAGAGCTCATCGACCATGATACCAATGGACAAGTGAAGCTGGCCATCCACACCTCCCACACATGGAAGTGGCAGTTAAAATACTCCTGAAGGGATGAAAGGTTAAAGTTTGAGGCAGTGACCACTTGTTGCTTGTTTCTGTCTAGCAAAGCAACACGTGGTGGTAATCCAAATACCTGGTTGATTGTGTGCCTTTATAAGACCTGCAAATCCTTTGGTCGGGGCTCTCCTCCTAGGCTCCACTGTGTCAGAGTGTAGGACGAGGCCCAAGCTGCAGCCCGTTTAAATAAAAAAGCTGTAGAGTCTGACTCTCGGTGGTCTTTTTGCTGGGAGGGGGTCCTGCAACCATGGCATTACATATTAGTGGGGTTCGTCTGAGATACCCCCCAAAGGCCCCCGAGACCTCATACTCCAAAGGTAAAACAGCGTTGTCTTTGTTAATTTGTCTTGTCCTCTCATTTGTCTGTTTTACTTTCATTTTCCCTTGTGAGGACATCCCCTCAAATTTGTAAAGGGCTTTCAAAGTGGACCCACTTGCACGACAACCCTGGAGGAACTGAGAGACGTCGCAGATCCTCTTGTGGGGAGGGGGAACCCTGCTGTGTGGAGCAGGGGTCCTTGGAACCCCACCGTGTGGGGTGGGGTCCTTGGAACCCTGTTGTGGGGCGGGGGGGGTCCTTGGAACCTCGGTGTGTGAATTGTGGGGCAATGGTTGGTTTGGTTTGGGGCCTGAACTGACCAAGAGACCCTCCTTACCGAGGCCCAACTCGCCCACTGTGGTTCTACTCCTTCTGCTGTGGGGCATGGGTATGGAACCCCACCATGACAGGAGTCAGCAGACCAACTTGGGAGATCTCCACTTTGTAAGCTTTTTTTTTTTTTGTAACTGTCAGGCTTGCATGTGTTTTGTTTGTACTGTTTATTGTCTTTTGTACTTTATGACTGACAGGACTGGAAACCATGGGCGACACTCCATCTAGCCTCCTCAACTTACAAAAAGAAACTAAGAAAGGGGAAAAGAAAGTGTACCCACTGTTTTTTCAGGGAGATAACTTGGAAGAAGAAATGTTTCCTCACCCATGCTCCCCTTCCCAGGTTTCTTTTGCAGAACCTGAGAATGACCAAGAGGAGGAGGGAGCTATAGAACACTTGGCAACTGCCCTTAAAGTTTCTGAGGGGCCAGTCACTCGACGCCGCAGTAGGATCAACCCCCCATCTAATGCAGCTGTTTTTTCCTTACACGCCGTAGGTACTGTGGATGTGGATGGTCAACAGCAACCCAATAGTGTCCATTTTCTACCAGTCATCTATAAAATTGGCACATCCAAAATGCCCCCTTTTCTGAGAAACCCCAGGATTTAATTCGTTTGCTTGAAACTATTCTCTTTACTCATCAGCCCACTTGAGATGATTGCAGTCAGCTTTTACAGGTTCTTTTTACCACTGAAGAGAGAGACTGTATCTGAGAGACGGGCCAGAAACATATCCGTGGCCCCACAGGAGCGCCCATCACCGATCCTGCCCTGATCACTGCCTATTTTCCTGAGATCCGACCAAAATGGGACTACAATATAGTTGAAGGTAGGGAGCCACTCCTCATCTACCGCCAGGTTCTGTTGGCAGGTCTCAAAGCGGCGGCTTGCTGACCTACTAATATGGCCAAGGTTTATGATGTAAGACAGGGAATAAATGAAAGTCCAACAGCATATCTTGAGCGTCTCATGGAAGCTTTTAATCAATATACCCCATATGAACTTGAGACCCAGGAGTCGACACAGATGATTATGTTTGCCTATATAAATCAAACTGCACCAGACATAAAGTTGCAGGCTCTAGACAGCCTTGGTGAAAAGTCTATTAGGGATCTAGTAGATGTGGCAGAAAAGGTTTACAATAAGAGAAACAGAGGAGCAAAGTCAGGAAAGGAAGGACAGAGAACGTAAAATGGAGCATGAAAAGAGAAACCAGGTCAAGGAAAAGATGACAGATTTGTTGGACTCGCCACTATTGCATGCTGAGCATACCAGGTTCACAGATGGCAGCAGTTTCATTCGAGATGGAAAAAGGTATGAGGGCCCAAAAGTCACCACGGACACTGTGATAGTGTGGGTAGAAGTACTCCACCAGGGAATATCTGCACAAAGAGCAGAGCTAGTGGCAGTAAAAAAAGCCCTACAAATGGGAAAAAGGAAGAGACTAAACATTTACACAGACAGTCGGTATGCTTTTGCCACCGTGCATGTCCATGGAACCATTTACCAAGAGAGGGGGCTGCTGACAGCTGAGGGAAAGACTATTAAAAACAAACAAGAAATTTTAAGCCTCATCTGGGCCTTATGGGAAACAGCAAATATTGCCATTATGCACTGCCTTGGCTATCAAAAGGGAACTGATTCAATAACCAAAGGAAATAACTTGGCTGATCAGGCAGCTAAGGAGGCAGCCCTCCAGCCCAGAGCGGAAGTACTGACTCTAGTAGACCCAGAGCCACGAGCTTTGCCTCCTGAGCCTCAGTATTCCCAAGAAGACTTGGAGTGGATAAAGAAAATTCCCAAGGCCTATAAACCCCCGGGCAGAGAAGGAAATAATGACTGGTGGAAAACTGGTGAGGGGAAACTTACCTTGCCACAAAGATTGGCCAAGGGGATTCTTAAGAGAATCCATCGGGTCTCTCACATGGGAACCTGAAGAATGCAGGACTTGCTCTCACACTCAGAAGTAAAAATTAGGCAAGGGAACCAACTCATTGAGGACATTGTTAAAAATTGTAAAGCCTGTCAGCTCACCAATGCCCCCAATCAGCCGGTTACAAAAGGAGCTCGCCTCAATGGAGTTAGGCCAGGTGTGTATTGGGAAGTAGACTTCACAGAAATTAAAACTGGAAAATTTGGATATAAAAATTTGCTAGTTTTTGTAGACACCTTTTCAGTATGGGTTGAAGCCTACCCAACAAAGCATGAGACCACAAACGTCGTGGCTAAGGAGATCCTGGAAGAAATTCTACCCAGGTATGGCTTCCCATCCCCCAATGGGTCAGACAATGGACCGGCCTTTATCTCAAAAGTAAGTCAGCGAATAGCCATGGCATTTGGGATGGATTGGAAATTGCACTGTTCTTATAGATCCCAGAGTTCAGGGCAGGTAAGAATCGGACTCTAAAAGAGACCTTAATTAAATTGGCCTTGGAGACTGGTGCAGACTGGGTATCGCTCCTTCCTTTTGCCTTGTTTAGAATAAGAAATTCACCCTATTGGCTTGTCTTTAATTGCTTGCTAATTTGGATGATACTAAATTTCTGTGTAAGCTTGACTATTTACAGCTGGTGCATAAGAGTATGTGGCCCCAGCTTAGAACATTATATGATTCTGCTTCTATTCCTACCCCACATTTGTTTAAACCAGGGGACTAGGTGTTTGTTCGAAGGCACAACTTGCGATCTCAGGAACCACGATTGAAGGGTCCTTACATGGTGCTACTGGCTACACCCATTGCCCTTAAGGTGGACGGCGTTGCTGCTTGGATCCACTGCTCCCATGCCAGACCAGCTGACCTCTTTGCCTTGGATGACCATGGGGAAACATGGGAAGTCTCCAAGCATCCTACCCAACCACTCCGCATACGCCACAAGAAAAGAAAAATGGGCTGATGGTTATTGGTATACTCATTCAAGATCAAGAGCTGTTGAAGTTTAGTTTGGGGCCAGAGCCACAAGATTGTGGCTCAGGACCATAAATCAAGGGGGGGAATGAAAGGTTAAAGTTTGATACAGTGACCACTTGTTGCTTGTTTCTGTCTAGCAAAGCAACACGCGGTGGTAATCCAAACACCTGGTTGATTGTGTGCCTTTATAAGACCTGCAAATCCTTAGCTCTGGGCTCTCCTCCTAGGCTCAGCTGTGTCAGAGTGTAGGACGAGGCCCAAGCTGCAGCCCGTTTAAATAAAAAAGCTGTAGAGTCTGACTCTCGGTGGTCTTCTTGCGGGGCGGGGGGGGGGGGGGGGGGGGAATCTTGCAACCATGGCCTAACAGCGAGAGTCCTCCAGTCATCAGTTAAAGAATGAGGTGGACATTTTTAAGAAGGTATGGCACAAACTCACCATCAGGTTGTACCAGGTGATGGAGAAGGAAGAGTATGTATATCTCATCAATGGAACTGGCCAGTAGGAGATACCTTCTGGGGTGGATCTCAAAATCCTGCTGCCTATATGAGGATGAAACCAAGAGGCTCTTCACACAAATTGTAAGTGCTGTTCACTACCCACACCAGAACAGAATCACACACTGAGACCTTAATTCCAACAATATCCTGTTGGATACCAAAGGCAATATCAAAGTCAGTGGTTTTATCTGAGCATCTGGGTCACCCTGGGGCAGTTGCTATCAAATGTGTGTGCTGCTGTGCTATTCCACCCCCCTAAATTTTCCTGCAGGAAAGAAATGATGGCCGGGTGCCAGTGGCTCACTCCTATGATCCTAGCTATTCAAGAGGCTGAGGTCTGAGGATCATGGTTCAAAGCCAGCCCAGGCTGGCTCTATCATCTGACCAGACTCATACTGATACCAAAGACTTATTTGAGGTGGAGATGGCAGTGGATAGAGATGGCTAGCAAATAGTTACAAATCTTCTCAGAATAAGCTGCTGAATGTGGGCCCAGGAACAGAGCAGGTCCAGACAAAGGGGAGAAGAACCCTAAGAGATATCAAAGATAACTTCACTTGAAAGGTAGAAGGCCCTGTTATTGAGATGGGAGAGATTTGTAGGTGGTGTACTAAAAAAAAAAGAGTTGTAAGTGGGATCCACGAATTGAGATCAAAACACTGTTTGCCTAGCAAAACCCTCAGTCCAGCCAAGAATACAATTGCATCAACTGCCTTAGATTTCCTCAGGAGGGATTGCATCCACGGGGCACCTTGTACTGCAGTGTAAACTGAATGTTGTAGTTATCAAAGCATGTAATTTTTGTGCATACAAAAACTACTTTAATTACACTTAAACTACACCCTAGTCATTAAAATTTTTGTTTGATTTATTTTATTCTATGTTATTTAAGATACAGTCTCATTATGTAGCCAAGTCTGATCTTAACTTCATAATTCTACTGCTTAGTCTCCCAAGTGTTGTGATTACAGCTGTGTCTCTCTTTGTTGTCCATCATATTTTATCTGCATGCTTCCTTAACTTTCAATACTTTATTTTATCCCTTGGCAGTACTGCGGTTTTGATTCAGAGTTGGTGCTGGGCAACCTAAAGCTCTACCACTTGACCCCTGCCCCTGGCCTTACTCTTCATTTTACTTTAGATTAGCTCTTATTGTATTATTTTTTGTATTGTATTGTATGTGCTTTGGTCAGAATCAGACTATGACTGTAATGTATTTTCCTGCTGAGAAGCTTTTTTGTCCTTTAATATTTTTTGTAAATATAATTTTTCTTCTTAAAAAAAGAAGGTACACAGAGGTGTAACATTTATATAATTCATTTCAAAATTCAAAACCTTATTTTAGAGGAGTAAAAATGCATATAATCACTAAATTTTATCTCTAGAAAAAATGGCTATTAGATTAAATGTTTTTGGAGGCTAGGTCAGTGGTATTTGGTATTGTTCTCACTTCAGCTCTAGAAAATGCTACATAGCTCCAGGCCTGCATGGCCTAAATAAAAGCAAGTAAAAAGTAAAAAAAAAAAAAAAAAGATTCTTTAGGGCACATCTGTGGAAGATTTGAAATACATTTGAAATACATTTTATTGACCATTTGTACATTTCTGTGCTGATGAAAAGTGATATAGCAATTATGGTACAATATGACACATTCTTCAAACATAAATGAGCATTACCACATTACCCAGCAATTCCATTGCTCATTGCATAACCAAAAGAGCTGAAAAGAAAAAACTAATAGCTCCTATGCCAATAATAACAGCAAAGTTCACAATAGTCAGAAGTTAGAAATTCCTGGAGAGCCTATCAGATAAACAGGTTTACAGAATATGAGGTATGCATTAATGGATTATGACATCCACAAAAATGCTGCAATTAATATATGTCTGTCACGGATGGACACAAAAAGTAATCTACTATTTATGTGAAACATTGACTAAACCATTTTATAAGAGAAAATGGAAGATTAAAATTTCTGGGGCAGGTCATTGGGGTGATTATTACTCAATGATTGTGTGGATTTCATCAGTATCAAAAAGATAGTTCACAAATAGAGGTAATGGTGTGGATATAATTAATGTCACTGAATTTTATACGTGCCTAGCAAGCATGAGGCCCTGCGTCCATCACCAGCACATCCAAAAAATGCTAAATTTTCTTTCTGTTACCTACCTTGAGTGGTAGGTGCTTTTCTAATGTTTTGATTGTATTCCTTAGAAGATCTCTGGTGGATCTCTGATGTTTAGTCATGCTTTACAGATAATCCATTATTTTAATATTAATTTTGAATTTTAAAGGAAACCTCATATATTAAAATGAGGGCAATGCCTGCAGATCTAACTCAAGAGGCTAAAACAGGAAGACCCTTACACAGTCTAGGCTGCATAGAGAGGTCATGTCTAAATTTCCATGGTAGCTGCTGAAACTGGAGGGACAATAATTTGTAAGTAATTGCAAGTGATCGATAAGTTTCTGATCACATTATATTTTGGTCATGTCAGCTTGTATTTAATATTTACATGAATTTTTAAATTTTTCCCTTTTCCCTTACTCTCATCATTTCATTTTGAAACTTAAACTATGTTCTCATTTGCTACATTTAAAAAGAAACATAGTTTTCCTTTGTATCGTATTAAACATAGTTTTTGATTTTTTTTCTATATTATAAAACTACTATTATTTACTTTTGAAAATGTTAGGGAAATGAACCCGAAGATATGTATTCAAATGTTTTTTTTTTTCATGCGATTGTTTCTAACACATTTATAAGATGATTTCTTTGTTGCTTTGTATGTCCCTTCCCCACAGTATAACTCCTGCTTTCACTGTATTTGATGTCTGCATAATTTGTGGAGAGGAAGGGGAAAAACAAATCGTTTAAATAGGGGTACAGGTGGACCCATTGAAACAATGAGATGTACAAGTCGTTATGTCGAAAAATGAACTTTACAACTTTGGTGCGGGAGAAGGGGGGTAGCGGGGAGGATTGGGTGAGGGAGTGGGGGAGGATTGGAAGGGATGGGAAGGGGAAACAAAAGAGGAGACTACAATGCTTGATAAGAAATGTACTCATTATCTTGCCCATGTAATTGTAACCACTCTGTACAGTATGTTCACAATAAAAAAAATTAAAAAAAAAAGAAAATTTTTATGTTTTTTTTTTCTGCATGTAAGGACTGGCCACTGTCTCAGAGATTTTTCTCAGTTCTCCCAATTGAGCCACAGATAAACTTCCAGCTTCATTCTTTTGAAAAGTCTCATGCAAAGCCCAGCACAACTAAGGAGGCTGAAATCTGATCTTGGTCTGAAGCCAGTCAGAGCAGCAAAGTCTGAAATTCTTACCTCCAATTAATCACCAAAAAGCTGTGGGTAGTAGAACTCTATCTAGCCTTGTGTAAAACAGGGCAAGTTCAAGCCCTAGTATTGTAATTACATTAACAAGTCTCATGGACTTTCTTGCTTGGGTTGGATTTGAACTACAACCCTTAGATTTCAGCCTCCTGGATAGTTAGGATTTAAAGGCATGAGCAATCAACCGCAGACATTTTAATTTTTTTTTTTTTTTTTGGTCATTCGTGGGGCTTAAATTCTGGGTTAGGTGCTGTCTCTGTGCTCTTCAGCTCAAGGCAAACAGTCTACCACTTGAGCCATAGAACCACTTCCAGTTTTCTGCTGCTTTATTAGAGATAAGGGTCCCACAGAATTTCCTGCCTGGGCTGGCTTGGAACTGTGCTCCTCAGATCTCAGCCTCCTGAGTAGCTAGGATTACAAGCATGAGCCACTGGTGCCCATCTTATTTTAATATTTTTAACTAGCTCTTTCTTGCCTTCAAACTCAGTACTTTTTTATTTTGTCCAATAGATCTGATCTTTGGGCCACATTGCTGTTTCTTAGTTATTTTGAAGGGAGGTAGGGGTTGAACACACTGTCTTTGTGTTCTTCAACTCAAGGCAAATGCTCTACCAGTTGACCTACAGAGCTACTTCAGGTTATCTGGTGGTTAATTGTAGTACAAGAGTCTCATGAGCTTTCCTGACCAGGCTGGATTTGAACCATGGTCTTTATATCTCAGCCTCCTGAGATTACAGTGTAGAGCCAGCAGTGCCCTTCTGTTTCTTAGCTTTTTGACTCAAGGACGATGTTTTACAAATTCAACCACAGCTTCACTTCTAGCTTTTTTTATTTGACATAAGTTTCTAATGTACTTTTCTGGGTAGTCTGGCTTCAAACCGTGATCCTCAGATTTCAGCTTTCTGAGGTGCTCCAATTACACACATGAACCACAAACTCACTGGTCATTTAAAAATATTAATATGTTTTTTTCCACTTTATCTTGTTATAATTTTCCTTGTTTTTTTTTAACTTTTGTATATGTTCTAGTCCTGGGGCTATATATGAGGGCCCGGATGCAATGCCAGAGCTTTTTTCTTCAAGACTAGTGGCTTCGCACATAAGCCAAAGTATAGCTTGTGGCAATACTTGTTTTGTCTTTGTGCTTGAACTAAAGCCTTGGGTGCTGTACTAGAATGTGACTGCCCAGGTTGCATCTTGGGCAACAGCTCAATTCCAGGTTTTTTTAACTCTTGTTAGTTAATAGCAGATGAGTCTTATGCAAAGCCCAGCATGAATCAGTTGGCTGAAATCTGAGGATCAGGGTTCAAAGCCAACCAAGGCAGGAAATCCCATGAGACTCTCAGCTCCAATTAATCACTGAAAAACTGGGAGTGGTAAAGCTCTATCCTTGAACAAAACAGCATAAATTCAAGCCAAACATAGCACACAGATGCACACACAGAGAAAGCCTCATGGACTTTCTTGCATGGGGTAGTTTTGAACAACGATTCTCAGATTTCAGCCTGTCTTCATCCACTCTCCTTTGAAAATTTTATGGGTCCTGTGGCTTGACCTCTGACTCTGGGGCCTATATCTTAGCTTTTACACTCAAGATTGGTGCTTTACCACCTCAGCCATAGCTCAAGGCTTTATGCTGTGTAGCTGGAGATAAGAATCTCAAGCATGTTCTTTCCTAGACTAACGACTCTGCAATTGTCAGTTGTCAGCCTCTTGTGTAAAAAGGATTACACATATAATCATCAGCATTTGGGTCATTTTAAAACTTTAATATGTGCTTGCTTCCACCTGTTTTTCTTTTTTTTCTTTTTTACTTGTTCTGGGAGTGGAAATTGAAGTTCAGATGTTGTCTCAGGGCATACATGGGACCAACCATAACATTTGGCTTTTGTGGGTTGGTTAATTGGAGAGAAAAGAATCATGTCTAGCTAAGCCAGATTCAGGAGGCTAAAAATTGAGGAGAGTCCATGACACTCTTTTCTCCAATGAACCACTAAAATCTGAGAGTTGTAGATTATTGAGCAAAATAGTGCAAGTTCAAGCACCAGGACTGGTAAACACACACACACACACACACACACACACACACACACATACACACACACACACACACACACGCAAACACACATGTCTTATGAACACCTATACTTGAGCTGAGCTTTAAACAGTATCCTCAAATTTTAGCCTAAGTAGCTAGAATTACAAACATTAGTCCCTAATGAAACTTCTGTTACTTGGTCTTTCTTGTCTTCTTCTACCCTTCTTTTCATTTATTTCATTGTTTTTGTTTGTGTTGGTCCTGGAGCTCGAACTCATGCAAGTATTGGCCTGACTCAGGAGGCTGAAATTTGGCCATCATGGTTTGAAAGCAGCCTGGGCAGGAAAATCAATGAAATTCTTATCTCCAATCAATCAACAAAAACCTATCCCCAGTGTGGCCACCACAAACAAAACAGTCTCCTGGAATTTCTTGATTGGGTTTGCCTTTACATAAGATCTTATATTTCAGCCTCCTGCTTTTCTAGAATTACAGACATGAACCAACAGTTCTGGGTTCTCTACTTCCAACCATTTAATTTTCTTATTGTGATGCTGAGGCTGGATCTCTGAGTCAGGGCATTGTTTCAATTGGTTTTTCATTCAAGGCTGTTGCTTTACAACTACAACCACAGTTTTATTTCTGGCTGTTTTTGCTGGTTAGTTGCAGACTTATGCACTTCCCTGTACAGGCTGGCTATGAACAACAACCTTCAGATTTCAGCCTTCTGACACTAGGATTACACATATTGACCAAAATTTCATGCATTGCTCATTTTGAAACTTCAACTGGATTTTCTCACAACATTTTTATTCTTTTACATAATCCTGAGGCTTGAACTCAGGGCTTGAGCACTGTCCCTGAACTTCTGCTACTCAAGGTGAGAACTCTACTACTTGCGCCACAGTGCCGCTTTCAGTCTTTTTCATTTATGAGGTACTGAGGAAACAAACCTAGGGAATCAAACATGGTAGGCAAGCAGTCTGTTTCTAAGCCACATTCCCCGCCATTCTTAGACCTTTTTATTTGTATTTCTATTTCCTTGTCTATGCTGGTCCTGGTTCGAAAAATCAAGGGCAGTCCCAGAAATTTTTATTCAAGATTAGAACACTAAGACACGAACCACTGCATAACTTGTGGTTATTACTTTTTGTTTTGTTTTAAGTAGCTACATAGATTTGAGTCCATGAATTCTCCTACCAGGGCTGGCTTTCAAATGTGATCCTCAGATTTGAATCTCCCAAGTGGCTACCATCAGAGGTGTGTGCCACTTAAGCTTAGCTCATTTTCATCTCTGAAATTGTCTGTTTCTTATCCTACCTTCTCTACATTTATTTATTTTATACTTTGTGTGTGTGTTTGTGTATATCAAGGTCTGAATGCTTTCCCAGAAATCATTTTCTCATTTCTGCCATTGGAGCCACAGTTCAATCACCAGGTTTTATTTTTCTTCCTTTTGGTGGTTAATTGGAGATAAGAATCTCATGTAAAGCCCAGAAAGACATAGGAGGCTGAAATCTGAGGATTGTAGTTGAAGCCATCCTTGGCAGGAAAATCCATGAGACTATTTTCATCAACTAACTACCAAGACTCTGGGAGTGGTAGTGCTCCTACATGAATTCAAGCACAAGGTTGGCACACACAGATAAAAAGCTCCATAGACTTTCCTGTTTGGACTGGCTTTTAACTGGTATATTCAGACTTCACCCTCCTGAATAGCTAAAATAATAAGCAAGAACCACCAGTCCCAGGCTTAAATTTCAAATGGTAATGTCTTCTCTTCTTTCAGTTTTGCTTTTGGTTGACTTAGGGCTGAATTGGGAATTGTTTCCCAGGTTTTTCATGGAATTTCAGTACTTTACAACTACTATCACACCTTCATTTCCAGATTTTCCTGGGTACTTAGAGATAAAAATTTCAGTCACTGTTGTGCCCAGGCTGGCTTTGAGCTATAATCCTCATATTTCAACATTCTTAGTAGCTAGGAATACACACATAAACCAAAAACACATGGCTCATTTTGAAATTATAATTTTTGCTTTCTCCCATATTTTATAATTTGTGGTCTTTTTTCTTTCTTTTTGTAAGTGAATAACAAGGAATAAACATGAACCAAAGCCCATACTCATTTTGAAACTTTATGTTTCTCTTTACCCATCATTTTAAGTTTCTGCTTTTTTGTTTGTTTTTTTAAATGTGTGTCTCGATTTTCAACTTAGGGCTTAGGTGCTGTTCCAAGCTTTCTGTTTAAGACTACCACCCAACCGCATGAACCAAAGCACAGCTTGTAACTTATTTTTGGTGCAAATTAGATATATGAGTCTCATGGACTCTCCTGCCTGGGCTGGTCATGAACCGTGATCCTTAGATTTCATCCTCCTGACTACCTCGTATAACATGTGTGAACAACAAATGTTTGATTCACTTCAACTACTGTCACTGACTCTTCCTTTTGTACTTCTGTTCTCCTTTTATTTCTTCTGTGTTTGTCCTGTGGCTTGAACTCAGGGTCTGGGTGCTGTCCCGGAAACATTTTCCCAGTTTTGCCAGGAGAACCACAGCTCAATTCCAGTTTATTTTTCTGTTTTGATGGTTAATTAGAAATGATTATCATGTAGAGCCAGACCTAATTCATGAGGATTCAATCAGGATCAAATTTTCTACCAGCATGGGCAGGAAAGTCCATGATATCACCAATTATAACCACTAAAATGCAAAACAGTACAAGTTCAAGCAACAGGTCTCACACAGACACACACACACACACACACACACACACACACACACACACAAACACATCTTATGAACTTTCCTACGTGGTCTGGCCTTTAAATATTATCCTCAGATTTTAGCTTCCTTTGTAACTAGAATTAGAGTTATGAGCTATCAATGATTGGCTGATTGGCTCATTGAAGCCTCGGTTATTGGTTCTTCTCTTCTTCTACCCTTCTTTACATTTATTAATTTCATTATTTTGGGTGTGTTGCTCCTGGAGCAGGAACTCATGCAATTCCTGGACTGTTTCAGGAGGCTGTGGTCTGACCTTCATGGTTCAAAGCCATGTTGAGCAGGAAAGTCTAAGATCCTTACCCCCAATTAATTTCCAAAAACTTGGGAGTAGTACAGTACTATCCCCAGGATGGCCCACAAAAAACTGTCTTCTGGACTTTCCTGCTTGGATTGGCCATTATACTGGATTCCCATATTTCTGCCTCCTGAGGTTTTAGAATTACAGGCATGAGTCACCAGCACCAGGTTCTCTTCTTATGACTATTTTTATGATCCTGAGGCTGGATCTCTGTGCCAGGGCACTGTTTCATAGTTTTCTCACTCAAGACTGGTGCTTTACAACTCCAATCACAGCTTCACTTCTGTTTTCTTGTTTGTTTGTTTTGCTGGTGATTTGATGATAAGACACCATAACCCTCAGATTTCATCTATCTTTGTATCTAGGATTACACACATGAAACAAAAATTCATGCTCATTTTGCAAATTTAGTTGGATTTTCCAACCCATATATTAATTTCTATCTTTTTTATTTCCACATGAATGCTGGGCTTGGGGATATAAATCAGAGTCTACATATTGTCCCAGTAATTTTTTTCTGGTCTATATTTTTTATTTATTTATTTTTCTTTTTATTGTGAAAATGCCGTATAGAGGGCTTACAATTACATGAGCAAGGTAATGAGTACATTTCTTATCAAGCATTGTTGCCTCCTCCTTTGTTTCCCCTTCCCATCCCTAGCCATCTCCCCACCACAACCCCATCGCCCTGAAAACCACCTCCCTGCACCAAAGTTGTAAATTTGTTTTTCAACATAACGTCTTGTACATCTCACTGTTGCAATGGGTCCACCTGTATCCCTATTTTTTTTTTTTGCCCATCATGGGGCCTGAACTCTGGTCCTGGGCACTGTCCTTCAGCTCTCCAGCTTGAGGCTAGAGCCCTACCATTTGTGCTACAGTGCCACTTCTGGCTTTTTCTGCTATGTGTTGCTGAGGAATTGAACCCAGGGCATCATGCATGCAAGGCAAGCACTCGACCAATGAGTCAGTTTCCCAGTTCAGTCCCACTATATTTTTAATGCTAGACCTCTAATATGTGAGTCATAGCACAATTTGGGGCTTTGTTTTTAAACTGTATTTGCCTAATTAGAGTTGAGTCCATGGACTCCCCTGCCTTGGCTGGCCTTGAACACTGATCCTCAAATGTGAGACCCTTGAGTAACTACAAGAACAAGTGTAACCTATTTCAGTTTTGCTCATTTTAACCTCTGAAATTGGCTCTCCTTTTTCTTCTTCCACCTTTCTTTTCATTTATTTATTTTATTCTTGTGTATACTGTTCCTGGAGATTGATCTAAAGGTGTTGGTAATGTCCCAGAAATCATTGTCTCATTTCTGCCATTGGAGCCACATGTCAAGCTCCAGCTGTTTTTTTTTTTCTTCTTTTGGGGGGTTCATTGGAGATAATATCTAATGGAAATAACAGAATGATTCAGGGAGCTGAAATCTGAGGATCAAAGTTTGAAGCCAGCCTGTATAGGAAATTCCATGATACTCTTTATCTCCAATTAGATGATAATGATTCCACTAATGAGATTGATAAAACTCCAGCCTAGAGTAAAGTAGAACAAATTCAACCCCCATGACTAGCACACACAGAAAATGGCCAATGGAATTTCCTGCTTGGGCTTACCTTTAAATGTTATTTTCTGACTTTATCCTCCTATGTAGTTAATACAACATGTGTAGGCCACCAATGATTGATTAATTTAAAACTCTGTCACTCACTATTTCTTCTGTTTTTCTACACTTCTTTATTTCTTTTGTGCTGTTCCTGAAGCTTGAACTCGGGGCCTTTGTGTTTGTCTTTTTATATCTTTTATATAACTTGTTTCAGTTTTGTTGTCCTAAAGTTTCGTTTGTTTATGTTGCTTTGTATATCTTATTTTTATATCTCACAAAAGTAACTTTTAGCTTGGTATTGGTGGCTCATGCCTGTAATCCTACTCAGGAGGCTGACATCGAGGATCAAAGTTGAAGCCAGCACAGGCAGAAAAGTCTGGGAAATTCTTATTTCCACTACACTACCAAATATACAAGAAGTGGAGCTATGACTCAAGTAGTAAATTGTTGGCCTTGAGCAAGAGAACTCAGGGCTCTGAGTGCAAGTTCAAACCCTGGACTGGCACAAAAATAAAACTTTCATTACCTTATATTATATTAGGATTACTGCTGTGTGTCAGAATCCAGTCCTAGTTTTAAGGACCAACTTTTGTAGCAGGTGCCACTTTTGATTTTTTCCCTAGGAAATTTTATGCTTGTTTTATTCCTTGCCTTATATTTACATTCCACTAATGACATTATTATTTTTTTGTTTGGAAGGACATTTCCATAATTCAATGACATATAAAAAAGCATGTCTTGAATTTTTCTTTATTTTAAATAGGAAAGGGAAATGCTGAGTCTGAATCCAGCAGAGAGTGAATGATGGTTTGATTGCAGAGCTGTTAAATCTATTCCTGGATGTGAGAGGCTGCGATTTGCAGTGCTTTGGTGGATGAGTTTTCATGCAGCTTCATAATAATCTTCTATGATGTCACAGTCAACTTTGCCATTACAACAGATAGGTGTCAGCCACTGATCTACCCTTACGTGGACTTTAGATACACAAAGTAGAAAAAAATAATTAGAAGAATTAACTATTAACCACAAGATCACAGCTTGATGAGCTTTCCTGACTGAATTCTGAGATTACATGAGCAGGGCAGTTTCATCTACACAAGGCTACTAAGCACTAAGGACCAGGCAATGTTGTAGGCAACTGGAGAAACAGATGTGAATACAGCTGCAAGTGGCCTGCTCCATGAACCTTTCATGTTGAAGGAGAAAACCAGAAATTACAATGATAATGTCAATATTTCAGAAGGATGGTAATGTGGGGAAACAGCTTTACATTGAGGATGGGAGGAAGGCACATATGATCTAACAGCAGGGGACATCATCCATGTAATTATTGCTTTTCCATGCTGGCTCCAATCTCAATCCCAGATCTCATCCTTCTGAGTAGCAAATTATAGGTATGAGGCACCTGCAATGAGCTCTTTTATATAAATAGCTATAACCAATTTTTGCTAGTTTCTTGGAAGTTTCTTGAGAGGAAGGTTCAAAATTAAATATATTATGTGTCTTAAACATTCTTTTCATTATCTTCTAATTATTTGAATATGAGCTGTCTTCCTCACTTTTGGGAAAAATCAAGGCAATTTTTTTCATTGTTCAAATCCTGGTGAGGGAAGGAAAACCAGAGCTTCTTTGCCAAACTAGAAAAAAAATTGTCATTTCAACTTACCAGTTTTGCCAAATATATGTCATGTCCTTGATGGATTTTTCATCTTCAACAATGTTAGATGAATGAAATGAATCAACCACATAGTAGCAAGTTTATCACAATGACAGATATAAGATCTCCACTTTCTACCGGATAAATCATTGGCCACAAGCATTAAAAATCTTGAATAAAAACTTGGAGATTCTTTCTCTTTATATAAAGTTGGATTTTGGTTTTGTTTTGTTTTGTTTTTGGTTCGAAGTGGGGCTTGATCTCGGGGCCTGGGGGCAGTCCCTCAGCTATTCAGCTCAAGGAAAGCACTCTACCACTTGAGCCACAGCACTACTTCTATTTTTCTGGTGGTTATTTAGACATGAGCCTCACAGAGTTTGCTGCTCAGGCTGACTTTGAACTGCAATCCTCAGATCTCAGCCTCCTGAATAGCTAGAAATACAGACATGAGCCAGAACCTGGCCAAAGTTGTATTTTATCAGTTTTGCTGGCTTGAATGAATACCAAGGAAAAAATAGAAACTAAAATTGTTAGTTTATGCTAAAATTTGCAAAAGTTTTACCATGAAGAATAGTGAAATATTTAGAATTACATATTTTGAGAGTATATAGCTGATAAAATCTTATTGTTGTAAAATAATAAAATATATCTCTTTTTTTGTATACACTGAAGTCTGAGTTCAGAACTTATACTTGTTGGCAGGCACTCTCCTGTGTGAGCCACACCTTCTGATCATTTTTAATTAATCATCTATTAAATAATTTGAAGCTCACAAGTCATCTTTTGCTAAGATTTAGTAAAATAAGCCTGAACTCCTGCCTTTTGAGTAACAGAAGAAATCCCAATATCTAGATGTATAGACTCAAAAAATGAAATACACTAAGAACAATCTTATCAATAAATAGGCAAGTGAATTGACTAGATCATTCCCCAAAACATATATAGGTGTCTAAGGAATACATGAAAATATTCAACATCTTTAGTAATCAAGGAAATGCAAATCAAATCTATGTTGAAGTTTCATGTCTGCCTAAGCAGAATGCCTATTAAAAAAGAAAATAAATATACTCACAAGGAAGTAGAGAAAGATACCTTACACAATGTTGGCAATTAAATGAATCAGTGCAGCCCCAACAGAAACCAGTGTGGAAGTTCCACCCAAGAAATCCTACATATACAGCTGAAGAAATCTAAGTCAGCTTTATAGTAGAGCTATCTGCACACACATATTTTATATTAGGATTCAAATAATCACATTCCAGAATCGGCTTCCACAGGCAGAAAAGTGTGTAAAACTGTTATTTCCAAATAAGAATTAAAAAAAATCTGGGAGTAGAGCTGTGGACCAAGTGGCAGAGTACCAGCCTTAATGGAAAAAATCCAATCAAGAGATTCAAGGTTCAAGCCCCAGGTTCAAGCCTCAGGACTGGCAAACACACACACACACACACACACACACACACACACACACACACACACACACGCACACACACACACACACACAATGCTGCCTATATTTTTAGCTAAGTTTCTTAATACCCTAAGATTCATGTACTTATGACAGAGCTAAATATAATGGGAAACATATTTATAATGATAAACTCCTACTGAAGAACCCAGGTTTTTTTTCTTGTTTTGTTTCGTTTTTGTGCTTATTGGACTTGATCTCATGGCCTAAGTGCTGTCTCTGAGCATTTTTGTTCAAGGTTGGTGCTCTACCACTTAGCTACAGTGCCACTTTCTGGTTTTGTGGTAGTTCGTTGGAGATAAAGTATCTCAAGGACTTTGTCCTCCACACATTGATTTCAAACTGCAATTTTCAGATTTCACATTCCTGAATCGGTAGAATTAGAGGCCTGATCCACCAATGCCAGGCTAGAACCTGAGTATTTTCACCACTGCTCATTAGAAGAGTTCAAATCTTTTTACTCCAGAATACTTACCAAGCACAGTTCTCTCTGAATGGCAATCAAGCAAATACAGAGGTGCCCATAGTTCACACCTGTAAATCCTAGCTACTAAAAAGGCTGAGATCCGAGGATAGTGTTCAAAGCCAGTCCAGACAGGAAAATCTGGGAGAATTTTAGTCTCAATTAACCACAAAAGTGCCATATGTTGAGCTGTGGCTGAAGCAGTAGAGCTCTACCTTAATCAAATATCTCAGAGACACCTCAGACCCTGAGTTCAAAGCCCTAGACCAATGCACAGGCGCACACAAGTGCACAATTTTATAACAGAGTTCTCAAACCTAGCAAGGTGCCATATTAATCCCTTAATGTCATGCTTTACTATGAGAATTGGAAAAGTCTAACCTCTGGCATGGGCTGAAGTGCATGCTGGTAAACAGCATCTGGAGAGAGTAATTACCTCAGAGCCAGTCAGACCGACCCAGACTGGAAGTACGAGTGAGGTGGTGCAGGAACATGGCCCCTACTCCCCTATTCACCCAGACCAAAAGCAGGAGTATGGTGACACAGACACGCAACCCCCACTCACCCAGACCTGAAGCAGGAGTGAGGAAACATAGGCACATGGCCCCCACTCACCCAGAAATTAAGCGTGAGTGAGGTGAAAAGTGGCTTAGCCCCATCTTACCCAGCCAGGAAGCAGTAGTGAGGTGGTGCAGGCACATGGCTCCTACCCACCCAGACCGGAATCAGCAGTTAGGTGACACAGGCACCATGGCCCCTACTCCCCTACTCACACACACCAGAAGCAGGAGTGAGGTGACACAGGCACATGACCCCCCACCCACCTAGACTGGAAGTAGGAGGGAGGTGACACGGGCACACGGCCCCCACCGCAGCCAGACCAGAAGCGAGAGTGAGGTGGTACAGGCACACAGCACCTACCCACCCATACCGGAATCAGGAGTGAAGTGACACAGGCACGCAGCCCCAACTTATCCAGCCAGGAAAGAGAAGTGAGGTGATGGTCTCATGCCACACCAGAAGAGCCTAGCATTCTATGGTGGCCCCCTTCTCTTTCGGCCTTTGTGAAGGGCGGGTGGGTTTCATGATGCACTCCAGATGTCAAGGGTCTGGAGCTAAGGATGCTGCCGCCCTCCCCCAACTGGTACTGCACATGCTGCAGCTATGGTAGCAACTTAATTAATTCTAATTCACAGAACATATACTATGATCTATGAGTTTCTTCAGGTACTGCCAGCCACTTGCTAGTCAATTAATATTATAGTTGCCAATGTCTAAGTGCTCACTGACTTGTAAATATGCTGGAATAGAAATCCTACTATCACTGCTGTCTTTTCATTTTTAGGAATGATTATTTGAAATGGCCCTTCTGAAGAGAAGAAGAGGAGACATGGACCCAACTATTCAATAGCGCCTTTGGGTGACACTATATTGGCCCAAGAATGAGTCGACACAGCTGGTATCCAGGTGTTTTGGGTTAGCCTTTTGGGTCATGCTTTCTGTTTGGCCTTGGAGAGTCTTAGGCTTCTCATTGTAGACACAGAAGCCATTTACTTTCTGCCCTTCTGAGATGGCATTTACTACATAGCTAAAATGGCCTTGAACTTACCAGGCTTCTGCTTAAGCCTCCCAAGTGATGGAATTACAGGCTTACCATACCACACCCAACTATGTGTCATGGGCCATTTGAAATAGAAAATTCCTGACATGTGTGCTGTATCTACTAACAAACTTGTGCAAAGATCAAATAACTTACAACCCAGTTGTTAAGAATATAGACTCAGATTCAACTGAATTTCAAATTCAATTTTGGTTATTTGCCTGCTTTTGGTTAAAGAGGAAGACACTATATTACTGAGCTTTATTCACTTGTATAAAAATGTGGATGTATCCATGGACTGATGGCTCATGCCTATAATCTTACTCAGAAGGTTGAGATGGAAAGATTATGTTTCAAAGCCAGCCAGGGCAGAAAAGTCCCTATGAGATACTTAGGTCCAGTGAATCACTCAAAAACTCTAAGTGGGGGCCTAGGAAGTTGGCTCAGTGGTAGAGTGCTTGCCTTGCAAGCATGAGGATATGGGTTTGATTGCTCAGCACCACATAAGCAGAAAAAGCTGGAAGTGGTGCTAAGGCTCAAGTGGAGTGCTAGCCATAAGCTGAAGAGCTGAGAGACAGAGCCAAGACCCAGATATCAGGCCCCATGAACAACAACAACAACAACAAACCAACACAGAAGTGGGGCTGTAGCTCAAGTGGTAGAGTGCTAGAAAATGGATCAGGGACTGCACCCAGACTCTGAGTTCAAGTACCACAATGAACAAAAAAAATGTGATTGATTAGCAGTATCTTCCATCTCCTAGGTTTATGATTATTCAATAATCAGAATTTACTGAGCATTTCCTATGGAAAAGAGGTATTTTTCCTCACCAGCAAGTGATTTATGATGCTACAGAGCATGCAATGGATACCCTCTACTTCAGTGGAGAATTGAATGTAAATTTTGTGGGTCCTATTAGAATAGCAGGTCAGGAACAAAACTGATAAGGATTCAAGCTCTCTGTTAAACCATACTGTAGCCATTATGATTTTTATTAAAGGAATAATTTATTTAGACATTGGTGGCTCATGACTTTAATCCTCACAACTTAGGAGGCTGAGATCTGAGGAGCATGATTTCAGGCCAGTCCAAGCAGGGAAGTCCATGAGACATGTCTCCAATTAATCAGTGATAAACCCAGAAAAAGAGGTATGGCTTAATAGAGTATTATTCCTAAGGAAAAAGCTCTACTTAAGCTTCCCTAACCCTTCACGTCCTATCTTGGGACATTGCCACCTACAATGCTGCTGGACCATGCCTTCCCTTGGTATGTTTGCCTACAGCCTATAGGCTGTTTAGCTCTTGACTTGATAATGGCATGATCCGTGTATGGAATATACTGCCCAGAAAAAACCAACTATGATATAAGCAATGTTTGACAATGTGTTGAATCCAAAGTTGCAGTGGTAAGGATGTTTTCTGTTTAACTTTTTTCTTCAGTTAATTGCTTTTAAAAGATTATCTGCTTATTTAATTTACTCGAGGAAATCAAAAGTTAATATTTGGGACTCTTGCTGAAATTTGAAACTAGGCAAGTAAGAGCACCCATTGTCCCTAAATTCATCATTTAAAATTATTAAAACTTCATTCATATGTTTCAGTCATCAGAAATTTGAGCCAAGCATGGGAACTCACACTTGTAATGCTATCTGCTGGGACTTGACTAATGCAGAGAGGACTATGATTTGATGTTAGCTCAGGCAAAACATTCACAATATTGGATCTCAGTCAATATCTAAAACCAATGCATTGTGCTTTTTATTTCATCTACTCAGAAAGGGTAAAAAGAAGGATTGTGGTCCATGATGGCCTGGTCATAAACACAAAACCCTACCACAAAAATGTCTCAAGCAGAGCTGGGTGCAGGTGATTCATGCCTGTAGTCTTAGCTACTCAGGAGGCTGAGATCTGTAGATCACAGTTCAAAGCTATCCCAGGCAGGAAAGTCCATGAGATTCATCTCCAATAAACCATTAGAAAACCAGAAGTGGTGCTGTGGCTCAAGCAGTAAAGCATTCGCCTTGAGCTGAAGAGCTCAGGGATAGCGCCAGGCAGAGAGTTTAAGCCACGTGACCAACAAAAACAAAAATGACTAATGCAAAAAAAGCAGGTGTATGGCTCAACTGGTAGAGCACCTACGTAAAGTGCATGAGGTCCTGAGTTTAAGTTCTAGGAAAAAAACGAGGGAAGGATGTGGATATATGGAAGGAAGAAAAGAAGGAAGGGAAGAATTATTCTGTATATTGTGCTTGCCTAGTTATTTCATTAAGGTGGCTTCTCATTCCTTTTTCTTTTTTTTCGATCTGTTGTGGGGCTTGAACTCAGGTCCTGGATCCTGCCCCTGAGCTTTTGTGCTCAAATCTAGTGTTCTACCACATTGAATTACATGATCACTTGTGGGTTTCAGTGGTTAAATGAAAATAAGAATCTCATAGATTTTCCTGACCAAGCTGGTGTTGAACCTTGATCCTTAGAACTCAGCCTTCTGACTAGCTAGACTTACAGGTATGAACCACTGGCTCTGAGCACTCACTTGTTTTCTTTCTTTCTATTTTTTATCAGTCATGGGACTTGAATTCTGGGTGCTGTCCCTGAGCTCTTCAGCTGAAGTGAAGTACTCCACCAGAGTCCACTTATGGTTTTCTGATTGCTAACTGGAGAGAAGAATCTCATTAGAGAGGTTCAGAGGCAGATGGCAGAGGAGAAGCTGGAGGCTAAACAAGCTCCAGCATAGAAAGCAGTTTTAGTGTTCCTAAACACTGTTTAGTGAACAGTCCTAGGCTAGAGAATCACCCCAAGTGTGCCATCACAGTACAGAGAGTTTGGCCAGAGAGGGAAAATCCAGGCAAGGAGGCAGAACTGAGCACTTGCTAGTAGCCAAGGCTACAACGGATGCGGCGGCAGTGACACTGGACATAGCGGCCATAGCTATAACAGAGAGAGATCGGGAAAACAGCACCAGACACAGCGGGTGAGCAGATTCTACTCATCACCAGCAAGAACTGACAAGGAGCGGATATCTTCATCCTGCAGATCACACACCAGAGACGACTCAGGAACCAACACTCTAGCATGTGTAGAACCCTGACATCCTCACTCCTTCTCAGGGAGAAGAGGAGGGAAAGCCATCCCTCCCCAACCACCAGAGATCTCCATCTTCCATACTGATAAAGACCCCCCTGAGCAACTAGCTCCAAGTCAGGCCATGGAAGAAAAGAAATGAGTCATTTAGCAGGTCACAAGAACCTGACCTAACTTTCCAGGCTCAGCTCCATCCAGGGGAAAATCACCCAGCCCAGATAGAGGAAGATCCGCCTCCCACCTCAGGACTTTCTTCACTGTGTAAACAGAACCAGAGGCTGCCCCTCCCTACAGCAGCCTAGAAAATCAATTAAAATTCAGTAAACACAAACCCTGAGAATTGATCCAGGCTGGGCCCTGTGAGTGTCTCTGGAGCAAGCCCCTCAGGGAAAAGCTAGTTTGCTGAAAGGCCTCAACCCTACCCAGAACCTAGCCTCACCACAGCATCTCCAAACTAGAGGAAACAGCCATCTCCCTCTTTTATGATATTCAAAGCAGATCTCCCTCCCATTGAACTAGCCTGGGAAGAGGATCACAAAATCCTGGGTAAAGCAGAGAATTTTTCTGCCTGCTCAAACAAACTGACTTAAGAATCCAATCAAGAAGTTCTGGGAAGATGGCAGAGGAGAAGCTGGAATCTGAACAAGCTCTTGCATAGATAACAGTTTCAGAGTTCCAGTGAACAGTCCCAAGCCAGAGAATCACACCAAGTGTGCCATCACAGGACAGAGAGTTAGTCAAGAGAGGGGAAGCCAAGCAGACACATCTGAGCGCCTGCCAGCAGCTGCTGCTGCGGCGGCACGGTCGCGGCAGGGACCACTGCCATAGGGGCACAACTGAGACACAGTCCGGACGGAGGAGCCAGACGCAGCAGACGAGCGGATTCTACTCAACACCAGCAAGAACCGACACCAGCAAGAACCGACAAGGAGCGGACAACATCATCCTGCACTTTGCAGACCAGAGACGACCCGGGATCCAAGACTAGGCGTGAGTAGAAGCCCGACTTCCTCATTCCTTCTCAGGGAGCAGAGGAGGGAAGGCCACCCCTCCCCCCACCCAGCACCGGTGATCTCCATTTTGGATACCGACAAAGCTCGGAGGAGTGGCTAGCTCCAGCTCAGGCCTTGGAATAAAACGAGTCATTTAGCAGGTCACAAGAACTTAACGGGGAAGTGACCTCACAGACTCAGTTCCATCCAGGGAAATGTCACCCAGCTCAGGCGCCAGCCATTGGAGTGGCTCTCCTCACCGGGTAACCAGAGCCAGAGGCTGCCCCTCCCTCTAGCAGCCACCACAATCAATTGAAAAACAGAAACCCTGAGAATGGCTCCAGGCTGGGTGCTGTGAGCTTTTTTCACAAAATAGCCCCAGGAAAAAGCTACTGTTTGTTGAAAGGCCTCAACTCTACCCAGAACCTAGCCTCATCACTGCATCCCCCTCTTGTGTGATTCTCAAAGCAGATCACCCTCCCAGTAAACTAACCTGGGAGGGGGATCTCAAAATCTTGGGTAAAGCAGAGCATTTTTCTGCCTGTTCCAACAAACTGACTTAAGAAACCAATCAAGCCACAGGACCTCAAGCTGACCAGAGACTCCAACCAGACTCTGGTTACAGACAAAAGGGAGATACATGACTCTTCCCACCCCTCCCCCCCCAAAAAAAAATCAAAGAACTTTTTTTTTTCCTTCTTCTTCTTTTCTTTTTTCTTTTTTTTGTTTTGTTTTTTTTTCGTTTTTTGTTACCTTATATATATAAAAAATTTTTTTTGCTTTTTTAAAACTTTTATTAATCTTTAATTTTTGCCTCTTCTGAAAAAATAATTGTTTTCCATTAACTTTTTTTTTTCTTTTCTCCTCATAATTTTTATTTTAGGAATAAGTGAATGTGTGTTTTCTTTCTTTTCTTGTCTTCTTTCTCTTTTTCTTTCATTCTTAATTGTATTTTTGTTTTTTGTCTAGCTCTACTGAACTTCTGATCTTTTCTTCTCACTTTCCTATCCTTTCCATCTTTTCCTCTTTGTTCTTCTTTATGTGAATTAACTCTTGTCCTGCACATCCTCAGATATACCCGTAGTTAACCAGTAGACCCTATCCCCCATTGTGTACACACTTAATCCACAAACTTATTACTCAATTCAAAACCTCTGAGACTTAAATTCATTAATAGCAGTACTACCTCTTTATACATATATAATATTTTAAGCATTTTTTTAAAGTTTTTCACATCTCCTCTATGTCCCTCCCTTTCTCTCAACATATTCATATTCCTCTATAAATAGATGGTCTTTTAATCTCTAAAATAACATTAATTTTTACGTTTCTATTTTTTTTCTGCAATCTTTTCATTCCCCTTTCCCTTTCTTCTTTTTCTCTCTCTCTACTTGCATCCTACCCAACCTATTTCCTGCATTGTGATTAGGACATAGTTAACTCTCCCTGTGCCTCCCCATACCAATCTATTCCTATTTTTTACCCACATCTCTCCCTAACCCTAATAATTTCTGGTTTTCCAAATTCTTCTCTGCGGTTCAAAGCCCTCTAACATATAGTTGTTTGATGTCAAATAGATGTATCTGTTGAACTAGATTGTATCTGTAGACTATTGACTGTACAAATGCAAACTTTGGTTGATGGTTGCCTTAAGATAGTGTTCTAGCACAAAACTGGTGCTATGTTCATCTCAAATGGGCAGAGTAAGCCGGAAAAAGACAAGAAAAATGGCAAATTCGGGTATCTCAATTCCCAATCTTGATAATCAGGGGTTAGAACAGATAATGAATAATCCAGAGGAGAGTTCCCAAACAGCTCTACAAACACTGCTGGCAAACATGATAAATGAAAAGTTTGACAATGTACAAAGTACTCTGTATGAGCATGAGAGGGAGAGAGAGGAGGGATCCCAGAAGTTTATACAGGAATATCATAAGCATGAGGAAGCTACTCAAAAACTGATACAGGATTTGCGTGAACAACTTGAGAATACTCAAAGAGAAAGGGAGGAATGGCGTGAGCAGGCTGAGAACACTCAAAGAGATCTGTAGGAATCCCACTAACGGGAGGAAGCTAATCAAAGAGTAATACAGGAATTGAGAGACCAGGTAGAGAACACACAAAGATCACTAAAGGCATTCATGGAATCCATTAACAAAGAGCTGAAGGAAGTCAGGGAGACCACAAAGGGAATGCTGAATGGAACCCAACAGAAGGAATGGAAGCCCAAAGAAACCATAACCAATCAACTAAGCGATTTGAGGACAAACACTGAACACCAAATTAAGGAAGTAAAGAAATTCATACAAGACCTAAAACAGAGCTTCAACAAAGAACTTGAAGCCATCAAAGCTGACCAACTAGAAGGAAAAGAGATAAAAAACAAAGTAGAGAGTCTTGACAGCAGGTTAGACCATGCAGAAGATTGAATCTGAGGGATTGAAAACAGCCTAGATATTATAGAGAAAGAACATACAACCATCCAAGACAAGTCCAAGAAATATGATTGATCTATCCAACACCTGGAAGACACCATCAGAAGCCCTAATCTAAGGATAATGGGTGTAGAGGAGCACCTAGAAACAGAAGTTAATGGTCTAGGAAATTTGTTTAACAGGATCCTAGCAGAGAACTTCCCAAACATGCAAAAAGATAGGCCTGTCCAGATACAAGAAGCCTTTAGAACCCCAAATAGACCAAACCAGAATAGGACATCCCACCGCCACATTATAATCCACACAGGATCAACTCAGAACAAGGAAAAGATCCTTAAAGCTGTCAGAGAGAAAAGGGTAATCACCTATAAAGGGAAACCAATTAGAATCACCTCAGATTTCTCAGCAGAGACAATCAAAGCAAGAAGAGCCTGGAATGATGTATGCCATGCCCTAAAAACAAACAACTATCAACCAAGAATACTGTACCCAACTAAACTCTCCTTCATAACTGAAGGCCAAATAAAAACCTTCCATAGCAAAGAAAAATTGAAACAATACATCTCCAACAAACCAGCCCTACAAAAGATTCTTAAAGATGTCCTACACATAGAAAACCAACAAGACCGCAATAAAGGCCAACAAACTACACCCAAACTGAGAATCCAAGAACCTTAGGAAGAACCCAGTTTTCGCAGCCCCCAAGAAGGTAGATAACATGGCAGGAACTCCCAAATACCTCTCAGTCCTATCTCTTAATGTTAACGGACTGAACTCTCCAATTAAGCGACATAGACTGTCTAGTTGGATTAAAAAACAAGACCCTTCTATCTGCTGCCTGCAGGAGTCACATCTTGCCCGTAAAATCAAACACATTTTCAATGTTAAAGGCTGGAACAAAATCTACCAAGCAAAGGGCCCGCAGAAACAGGAGGGAGTTGCAATCCTAATATCAGATAAAATAGTCTTCAAATTAAAATTCGTGAAAAGAGATAAAGAAGGTCGCTACATACTAATTAAAGTATCTCTCCTTCAGGAGGATATTACAATTCTAAATGTCTATTCACCAAACAATGGAGCACCCAAATTTATCAAAGAAACACTACTTTCCCTCAAATCCCATATAGATCCAAAAACATTAATTGTTGGGGATTTTAACACACCACTCTCCCCACTAGATAGATCAACTCGGCAAAAACTCAGAGAAACCGCAGATCTAAACAGCTGCATAGATCAACTAGACTTAACAGACATTTACCGAACATTTCACCCAGCAGCATCAAAATTCACATTTTTCTCAGCAGCACATGGAACGTTTTCTAAAATAGACCACATTTTAGGCCACAAAGCAAACTTGTCTAAATTCAGAAACATTGAGGTTATAACTTGCATTCTCTCTGACCACAAGGGAATAAAATTAGAACTCAACACCAAAAGCCACCAAAGAAAGTCCGGTATCACATGGAGGCTCAAAAACAAACTGCTGAATCATGAGTGGGTCATGGAAGAGATTAGACAGGAAATTCAAATGTTCATGCTATTCAATAAAAATGAACACAAAAAATACCAGCTCCTCTGGGACACAGCAAAGGCAGTATTCAGAGGCAAGTTTATAGCTCTGAGCTCCTACATCAACAAATTGGAGAGATCTGAAACTAGCAATTTAATGACACATCTAAACCTCCTTGAAAAAGAGCAGCAAGATAAACCCCAATCCAGTAGGCGGAAAGAAATAATCAAAATTAAATCAATATTAAATGAATTAGAATCCAAAAAAACTATAGAAAGAATCAACAAAACAAAGACTTGGTTCTTCGAAAAACTTAACAAAATTGACAGACCCTTAGCAAATCGTATCAGAAAAAGAAGAGAACACACCCAAATTAATAAACTCAGAGATGAGAATGGAAACATCACCACGGAAACAACCAAGATTCAGAACATTATAAGGGAATACTTCTCAAAACTTTATGCGAATAAGTTTGAGAACTTGACAGAAATGGACCTCTTCCTAGCAAATATTGACATGCCAAAGCTAAACCAAGATGAGTTAAACTATTTTAACAGGCCCATATCAAGCATTGAAATAGAAACAGCAATAAGAGACCTCCCAGCTAAAAAAAGTCCAGGACCAGATGGTTTTACAGCGGAATTTTACAAGGCCTTCAAAGCAGAGCTCACACCAATTCTCCTCCAACTCTTCAAGTAAATTGAAAGAGAAAGCTCACTACTGAACACATTCTATGAAGCCATCATAACCCTCATCCCAAAACCAGGCAGGGACTCATCAAAGAAAGAGAACTATAGACCCATTTCTTTGATGAACATTGATGCAAAACTTCTCAACAAAATTTTGGCCAACCGACTTCAACAATTCATCCAAAAAATCATACACCACGATCAATCAGGATTCATTTCAGGGATGCAAAGCTGGTTATACGCAAATCAATTAATATTATTCATCACATCAACAGGAGCAAGAATAAGAACCACATAGTTATCTCAATAGACGCAGAAAAAGCATTCGACAAGATCCAACACCCCTTCCTGATGAAGGTTTTGGAAAAATTAGGAATCCATGGGACATTCCTCAATACAATAAAGGCTGTATATGACAAACCTACAGCCAGCATTATACTCAATGGTGAAAAACTAAAGCCATTTCCACTTAACTCAGGAACAAGACAAGGATGCCCACTCTCTCCACTTCTCTTCAATCTAGTATTAGAATGCCTAGCTACAGCAATAAGACAAGATGCAGACATAAAGGGGATCCAAATAGGGAAAGAAGAAATAAAACTCTCCCTCTTTGCAGATGACATGATCTTGTATTTAAAGAATCCCATAGACTCCACTCCCAAATTACTCAAGCTGATTCAAAGCTTTGGCAAAGTAGCAGGTTATAAAATTAACCCCCAAAAATCAATGGCTTTTCTGTATGCCAACAATGAGGAAAGTGTGGCTGAAATTAGGAAAGCAACTCCATTTGTAATAGCCCCACAAAAAATAAAATACCTAGGAATTAACTAAACCAAAGAAGTGAGGGACCTCTATGATGAAAACTTTAAAATCTTGAAAAAGGAAATCAACACAGAACTTAAAAAATGGCAAAACCTCCCATGCTCCTGGATTGGAAAGATTAACATCGTGAAAATGGCAATACTTCCCAAGGCTATCTACAAATTCAACGCAATACCTATCAAAATTCTACCCTCATTCTTCAAGGAAATAGAAGAGGCAATCCAAAAATTCATATGGAACAATAAAAGACCCCGAATAGCAAAAACGCTCCTCAACGGAAAGAACACTGCTGGAGGAATATCAATACCAAATTTCAAACTCTACTATAAAGCCATAGTAATCAAAACAGCTTGGTATTGGCATAAGAACAGACCTCAGGACCAATGGAATAGAATTGAAAACCCAGAAATGAACCTACAGACCTATAGCCATCTAATCTTCGATAAGGGAGCTAAAACAATAGAATGGAAGACAGACAGCCTCTTCAGTAAATGGTGCTGGCAAAACTGGTTAACTACATGTAGAAAACTAAAGCTAGATCCTTATATATCACCCTGCACCAGAATCAACTCCAAATGGATCAAAGACCTTGAAGTCAAAGCAGACACTCTGAAAACATTACAGGATGGAATAGGAGAAACCCTGGGTCTCCTTGGCTCAGGCCAAAATTTTCTGAATAGAGACCCGGAAACACAACAAATCAAAGAAAGGCTGGACAAATGGGATTGTATAAGGTTGCAGAGCTTCTGCAGGGCAAATGACATAGCTAGCAAGATCAATAGAAAGCCCACGGACTGGGAGAAGATCTTTACTAGCCATACAACGGACAAGGGTCTCATATCTAAAATATACTTGGAACTCAAAAAATTAAACCACCCAACAACAAATCCTCAAAGAAACAACTGCCCAATAAGTAAGTGGGCGAAAGACTTAAAGAGAAGCTTCTCTGAAGAAGAAAGAAGGATGGCCAATAGACACATGAAGAAATGTTCAACATCCCTAGCCATAAAAGAAATGCAAATCAAAACAACATTGAGATATCACCTCACTCCAGTTAGAACAGCAAAAATCAAGAACTCTAACAACAACAGATGCTGGAGGGGATGTGGACAGAAAGGAACCTTACTTCATTGTTGGTGGGAATGTAAACTTGTTCAACCACTTTGGAAAGCAGTATGGAGGTTCCTCAAAAGACTACACATAGAACTCCCCTATTACCCAGCAATCCCACTTTTGGGCATTTACCCAAATGTTTACAAACAAGACCACACTAAAGCTACCAGCATAACTATGTTTATTGCAGCATTATTTACCATAGCTAAGATATGGAACCACCCAGATGCCCCTCAGTAGATGAATGGATCAAGAAAATGTGGTATATATACACAATGGAATTCTATGCCTCCATCAGAAAGAATGACATTTCCCCATTTGTTAGGAAATGGAAAGGCTTGGAAAAGATTACGTTAAGTGAAGTAAGCCAGGCCCAAAGAAACATAGGTCCCATGGTTTCCCTTATTTGCAATATCTAATATATGTATGAGTCAAGCGGAAAAGTTCAGATAATGTGATGTTAGGAAAACGAACCCTTGAATACGTATTTTAATGTTTTTTTTTCTTTTATGCATGTGTTTCTAACGCATTTATAAGATTATTTCTTTGTTGATTTGTATGTCCCTCCCCCACAGTGTAACCCCCCTTTCACTATATTTGATGTAAGTGTAACTTGTGGAGGAGATGGGGACAAACAAGTCGTTTAAGGATTCAGGTGGACCTGTTGCAACAATGAGAAGTACAAAATGTCATGTCAAAAACGAGCTTTACAATGTCGGTGTGTGTGGGGGGGGAAAGGATTGGGTGGGGGGGGGGCGGGGGGAGGCTGGGAAGAGAGGTGAAGGGTAAACAAAGGAGGAGGCTGCAATGCTTGGTAAGAAACGTATGCATTATCCTGCCCATGTAATTGTAAACCCTCTGTACAGTATGTTCTCAAATAAAATAAAATAAAATAAAATAAACTGTTGGGAGACTCATTTGCTTTATTTGCTATTCTCTCCTGCTTCTTTGTAGATAGCTTCTCTCTATGAAGAGACAATTGGTCTGGACCTTTCTAGCCTTGTCTCAGTGACAGAAGTATTGGGATTTGGGACATTTGATCCCATTGCTGGCTTTTAGGAAGTTCACAATATAGCAATACCAATACACATAAAGCAACTTCTGTGAGTGATGTGTATTCACTTCCTCAATTGCCAAAATTAAATTCATATGCCAAAACATCAAATTACTTACATTATTATATATTCAATTCAACTGACATCACTAGCACCTCCATAAATCAAATGCAAACTAAAAGATCTACTTCAAAAACCAACATCTAAGGCAGTGTTGGAAATACTAGAAGATAGACAATAAATCTAAAGGAGTGAGATCTTTAACACTGACAATGAGCAGTAATAGCTGAATTTTTAACCAGGCTTGAAAAGTTCAGTTGTCCACTGTCTATGTGATTAGAGTTGCAGAGTTGACCTTGGTATCAATATTGGATTTAAAATTCAAAGACAGCTAAGGTTGCTGCAGTATTGTAGCTCGATATAGTGTGACCCTGCCTGATAATGGTAAGGCACAGAGCAGAATCTAAGTCAGTAAAATGTATAGGAAGGATTCTTCACTGATAATAATTGCAGGAGGTAATCATCACTTTTTCGTTGAAAATGTATAGCCCATCATTCTACATTAAGCTATAGCCTATTTCTGATCTGAAGAACATATAACACATCAATGTGCCACGAGTGCTGAGCAGTGTTAGTGTATATTATTCTAATATATGAAAAAATCCTTGCAAGTATAGAATGGCCTGACACTGACACTTCATTCTGTGTTGTTGAGTTTCATGGAGAAATATTCATAATTAGGCAATTCACACTCATCTAAATCTGAATCAGGCAACTGAGATAAGGCATTAGGGTTATCAATCCAGTGACATGGTCTGTGACCTGTGAAATAAATCACATTATTTCACAATGTATTTGTGTTTCTAAAAATGTATGCAATATCAAATACCATATATACAAAAGGGACAATTATCCATCTCATATTATCAGAAGTAAAGATACTCCTGAATTGTACATTCTTGCTAGAGGATCACTGGGTGACTGCTGATGTTTGGTATCTTTCCAGGTGCTCTTATACATATGTCAATGTTCTTGGAGGAAGTGTTTTCTCATGGTTTGTTTTGAGGTGTTCAGAATATCAGTACTGTCACTTACCACAACCATGGGACAGCAAAGATGATAGGATACCTGGCCAAAGAACTGAGAATTCACAGGAAGTGATAGGAAAGATGACATCAGAGGGTCCAAATTCTCATTGCCAGCTTCTGGATCCCCATATCCTCCTAAACATGTTTTATATTCATTCTACTACAGTGAGGGGGGGGGGGTTAGTGGCTACAGGTATGTTGACAAACTAAGACATCAATCTAGCTTGTGGTTACAACTATTAACATGAGGTATTGTTTGGATACATGGTGATAATTGAATGCCTTTATTTTTAGGGAGCAAAGGAGCAATAGTCATTACAACCATAGCACAGACATCCATCTTGTCTCCAAAGTCTCAATCTTTTAGTGTCCAACAGCTCTAACTTAAATACTCTTGAGGTAATGACTCATACCCCTGTCTTCCCTTGACCGACATTTCCAGAGCACAGCTCTCAGACTTTTGATTGCTGTTTGAGATGGCTTCCCAATCTATCCTTTTCCAAGTCTAACAGCTTGACTCTAGAACCCCTCACAAGTACTGTGACAGATGTATTATTTTGAAAACTATATATTTTCTAGGATAGGTTCAATTTTTAAATTTATTTCAAAAATACTATACAGAGGGGTTACACTTACATGAGTTAGGTACATTCCTTATTGAATATTGTTACCCACACCGTGTTGTTCTTTTATCCCTTCCCACCCCGTACACCTCCTCCCCACCCCAAAGTTGTAAATTTCATTTCTGATATAGTGTCTTGTGAATATCATTGTTGCAATGCGTCACTCTTTGTACTTCTTTCATCACTATATTTTTCCCTTTACTTATACAAATCAGATAAATCTATATACAAGGTGGAAGGTACCAGAATCAAGACAGAGATTGCAAGGGATAAACAATGACAAAAGACAAATCAAATAAAATACGATCTAGACACTCTACCGACATCAAGGTTGACATCTGAAAAAAAAAAAAAACTTTTTTCCATGTCTTGGAGTTCATTTCAATTAACATTATTTTGTAAGGTCAAATGTACATAGCTCTGGAACCAGCAATCCCACTCTTGGGCATTTGTCAAAATGATCTCAAGTTAAACACACTAAATCTACAACTTTGTTTCTGGCAGCATTATTGGAACCAATAAAGATGCCCCTAAATAGATGAATGGATCAAGACAATGTGGTATATATACACAATGGAATTTTATGCTTCTATCAGAAAGAATCACAAAGCCCCTTTCATAAGAAAATGGAAAGACTTGGAAAACAATCATATTACGTGAAGGAAGCCAGACTCAAAGACCATAGGTTCCATGGTTTCCCTCATTTTTATTAATATATGCTTATTATAGTCCTTAAACTCTTAATATTCCCTTTTATCTCTCCCTCTTCTTCTCTCATTCCATTTCTGTGTGTGTGTGTGTGTGCGCGCACGCGCACGCACACGCACATGCGCGCACACACACACAGTAATGAAACTTGACTCAGAGCCTCAAACTCTTGCTTGGTTTTTTCACTCATGAATGACTCAGTCTGTACTATTTGAACCAAGGTTTCACTCTGTCTTTGAATAATTGAACATAAATGTCTCATGGATTGCTACCCCAGCCATCTGTGAACCATGATCTTCCAATCTCAGGCTCGTGACTATATAGGAATAGGGATGAGGCACAAGCATCTAGCTGCCAAGTGTTTTTTATTTTGTTTTGTTTTTGTTTTTTGTTGGTATTGTGCATCCAAAATCTGTAAGGAAAACAAATGATTTATAATCAGGACTATTCACATAAAATGTGTATTGCATAAAGATTACCTTAGTAATGTTATCCTTTTACATCCACATTATGTGATTTGATTTTTTTGAACTCTATTGTTGCAAACAGTCAAATCACGTATATATAATTTGAATCTTCTTGTCTTGGTTTTATACTTTGTTAGGTGTTTCAAAACAGAATTTATCAAGGTTTAACTCTGCACTACTGAAGCAAGACATTTATGATTATTCAATGTCTTGTAAATCATAAGTTCTTCACTTCTCGTGGCACCATATGAGCACAGGTAGTTTTCTATAATACCTCCACGTAGTTTAGACCTCAATGCCATGCACTCTTCTGCCAAATATGCAAGGGAATCTTTTGCAGTTCTCCTTGCATTTTCACTGTTCTTCTCTCTACTCTCCATGCTAAGTCCTATGGTGATCTTGTTGATATTCTCCCCTGTTACATCTATCAATGCATCTTGGGAACTACTGGTACGCACTTCTGTACTTCTGTCCATTCTCCTTGTGCTTTGTCTTGTACACTTCTCACAGCGGAGGGCCAGAGATTGGGGATATTTTATTCACGCCTTAGATCAGACATCTACCTTTACATTCTAGCAATACATTCATTGAATTCCAATGTCCTGAAAATGATTACTGCATTTTCATGACTTTGTTATTTGGCATTAGGGAAGAACACAGGTCAGTAACTCTAACTTATGTAAAAGAAGATTGCAATCATGCCTCATTAGATGTTGTTCATTGGATAATGTTTACTTCAAGGTCTGCCTACCTGCTTCCTTTTCACTGTTTATTTTTCAATGTAGCCTTTTCTTCTGGAAAGTATTTATGGCCCTAGTGAAGATCAATTCCTGCTGTAATTAGTCATTAATTTTATTCCAACATCATTTCATAGATCCTTCTGAGTTTCTTCAGTAGTGCTTCATATTCTTAGATATGTTTTAACATCGATGCATCCAATGATAAAGACACATTGCTTAAGTCACCATTTTGATGATGGAAAAGAAACCATGCTGCAACCTCACTATATGGCAATTTTCTGGTTTTAAATTCTTTTAGATTTGAATTGATACGAAATTCTGCGTACAGTTTTAGATTTTCCTAATTATTTTTAGTACATGTTCCAATATTGTATAAAGTTAAAAACATTACTATTTACTTAGTTTTAGGATTTCTAAAATGGTCAGAGTAAAAGTTCTGTTCATTCACAATTTTAAGACAATATTGTCCATTATGACCAAGTGAGACATTTTAAACTTGTATTTGTGGTCCTTAATGTTGGTGCTGGGGAATGAATTCTAGTCCTTCATGTGTCTTAGTCTCCTGTGTGCCTCTGAGCCTGATGCGTCCTGTAGTTTTATTTTCAATCAACTAGAATAAAGAAAAATTTCACTAGGAAGGATTATTACTTGTTTACTTTCTCCAGCATCTCTTGCATACATAAAAGTAATATAAGTCTACACTGACAGAAAATGGTGTTCTTATATGGTATTTATTCGTGGTAACTGTTCATTTTTTGTAGCCTCACTCTGCACTGTCTTGCCCCTTTCCTATCCCCCCCATCCCATAAAACTTGACTGGATCCACTGGAAACCCACTTCCAGGCAGCTTCCTCCTTAAATAGCCTAATCTAAACTAACCTACCCCTGGTAGACCTGCTATAAACTTTCAAAGGCTTAACTGCAACAAGACGCTTTACTGAAACGCCTTCTCTGCTATAGTAAAATCCCTCTTCCACTCCACCCCTTCCTGGAATCCCTGTTCTGCACCACCAGATACCAGGCCACATCTATATCTCCTTTCATGTCCCAACATACTACACCAAGAACCCGGCCTACATGGGGCTCCTCGCTCGAAGCCCCATCTCATCCACCAGATACCCTGCTCCTAACTACTCTAGTCCCTCTCAGTCCCATTGCTCCCATATTCTATTACCTCCAAGATCCTCCCTTCCCTTTCTTCCCCACCCCCAACCAGCCTTCTCCCTGGAGCTCCTCCTGATTTTATCAGAATCTCTGCCCATAACTAGCCTACTTCTAAGTGGCCTAAATTCTAAAACACAGCCCTGAACCTACCTCTTCCCACAAAGCCCATCCTGCTATATCAAAAACCCTTCACCTCCCTATAACTTCCCTTGAAGCCCCACCTTGCTTGGCCAGAAGCTTCTCACACAGCCCATCTCCTGCCTGGAGAGCCAACCCTGTTCCTCCACAAGACCCTTCACCTCCCACATCTACCTTCTCAATGCCCTGCCTTGCTCCCCAGATAAACCCAACCCCTATTGGCTCTTCCCTAAGATCTACATGATACTCCACCTGATACCCTGCCCATAATTATCCTACACCATTGTAGCCTTTCCACTCCTTCTCAAAGCTCCTCCTTCAACTAGCCCCATGGCTCCAAGCCCTGCCCTGGTCCAGAAAAACTCCACCAGAAAACCCACACTACTCCATCTCTCAACACCCACATTGCTCCACTGGAAAACACTGCACCAGTTGCCCTCCCTCTGGAAGTCTCACCAGGCTCAACTGTAAAACACTCCCTCCATAGTCCCTTTTGAAGGTTGCTTTGCCCTACTGGAAACCCTGTCCAAAGTCCATGTCCTGACTTGCAACACTGAGATCCCCACCCAAACTTCTCTTTTCGAGTTGTGACTGGCTACACCAGAAACCCCATCCTAACTATTCTAGAGCACTGGATACTATCACTGCTCTCACAAAGCTCTGGTCCTGAAAAACTCCTACATACATTGTGACTACATCTTGCTCTGTAGGAAACTCCACCTCCACCCTAACACACTTCCCAAAGGCCTGCCATTCTCCACCAGAAACCCTGCCCCTTACTAGCCCATGTCTTCCTAGTACCACCCTGCCCTCTCAAATCTAGAGCCTGAAAGGCCTCTCCCTCATAACTGCACATTCCTGCACCAGAATCCCCACCTTCTGTCTGCCTCTTGCCTCCATTCCCTGCCCTGCCTTATGGGAAACCTCACCCTACATATCCCACAAGGGCTCACAGTGCTCTACCAGCACCGCTCCTCTAAGTAAGCTCCTCCTTTGTAGCCTTGTTCTTCCTTCCAAAAGTTCTGCCCCAAACAGACTCCTCCCCAGTGAACCCGCCTTCTTCAACTGAAAACCTGTCTCCCTGCCAGCCTCCATCTTAAATCTTGCCTACTCCACAAGAGACCATGTCCCTAACAAGTTTAACCATTCCTGCCCCTTCCCTGCTGTCTCAAAGCCCTACACAGACTGGCTTTCACCTTCAAAGCCCCGCTCTGCTCCACCACAGAGGTTGGCCAATACCAACTCCTCCTTTGAACGAGACAGGACTACACCAGAAACCCCACACCATCTCATCCATGAAGGTCCCATCTAGTAACTTTTATTACAAATATGATTTTATAATGGTCATAGACTTCATACTAATCAATATGAGAAGAAAGAAGTATTGCAAAAAGGCAACAAAAATTAGATATCTATTAGACGTCTTAATCTAGTTTGGTGTTCTGTTACCAGGAAGATACACATTGGGTGAAAATGTCTGAAGGTGATTCTTCTTATTGAAAGTATTCTTTGAAGTATCAGTAAGGCTTCATGAGTGATCATTTTATTTCTAGAAAATTCGTGCACATTACTGCCCATTAACTTAAAAAATATTAGCTATTTAAAATCCTCTGGTTTCGTTGAGGAAAGAGTATCAGTGTGTAAAAAGATGACTTTCAACTCATCTTTCTAATGAATAATTTTGGAGTTGCTTACCTTAATATGTACCAGAAATTATCTACCAGAATCCACTTTGAATTTCCTCCTTCCACTAAAGTGACCTTTGGAAAAGATTGAAGTGAGATTATACAAGTAAAATGTTAGATATGAAAACGTATTTGAGATCATGACAAAATTATGATGAAGACCCCACCCAATTGCTTTTAATTTTCTAACAAAAGGAACTTAAGCCTATTTAACTGCAGACTTTCTGAAGACTAGAAGACAAGAAAATAAGAAATACCCTGTTACACCATGGTTCTGAAAACAAAACCAAAACAAAGAAAGACAACATAATGAGACAGAAGGGAATGAGGAAGTTGCACATGTGATATAGAGTTTAAAAAACACACTGAATCAGGTAAAAATAATTTTGGTCAAAATATTTCATTGTAAATATTGTTCTTTGTTAAGCTGTGATTTAATATATATAGGTCTCAGCAGGGATCTGCCCAGGTAATTGTGTAGTTAGTCAATTTCATCATTATAAGATCATAAGGATGGAAAACTCCACACACCTTAAGACACAACTGCAACATCACTAGACATACACTCTTATTCGTCCAACATTGTAAGACAGACCTGTGTTTTACCAAAGCTTTGTATGTGGTATGCTGTAGTTTATTCAGGCTAAAGAGCTAAAGTAACTCCAATTTGAGATTAATGCCACCATCTTGTGGAGGCTGCCCTCAGATTAACCCCAAGAGAGAGAGAAAAAACACAGGTTTCCAACAACTCTGCCCACCCTTAAGAAAGCAGAACAGTTACCCAAGTGTTCCAGGAACAGAACATATCAATAGTTCATAAAAAGGGCAGTGTACTTACTTAGGGTGGCCTCAAACCAATCATGTAACTGCTTGTGTGGAAATTCCCTAAACTTGTTTGTTCAATACTATAAAAGTTGTGCTGATTTTGTGCTCGGGTCTCTTACTGTCACAGGTTACCGGGTGCATGGAGGAACAAGCTTGAGCTTGCAAATAAAGGACTCTTTGGCTGTTCGCATTGGTCGTGGTCTCTGGTGGTCTTTCGGGGTTCCCAAGTCCATGCAACATTTTTGGGGGCTCATCTGGAATCCCCCTCATGAGACCTTCCAGACGCCCCTCCACAGAGTCCCAAAAAACCCATCTGTTAAGTCAAGGCATTGCTGTTCTGTATAGTTGGTTGCCTGTAGGTTCTGTATCTGTAATTCTGTTTTCCCACGGAGTCTGTATTCTGGGTGGCAAGGAGTCTTGGTGGACGCGCTATAAGACTGCCAACGGGGTCTGTGAGGAGACGTCCCCAGACCCCTCTGGTTAGATTGCTGTTTAGTACAGACATTTTTTGGGGGAAATGTTGCGTTTGTAGTCTCACACTTTCATGCAGACATTTTTTTGGGAAGTTTTCCATCTGTATTGGGAAGTTTTCTGTTTTAGGGGAAACTCTCCATCTATAGTCTGGCACTTTCTGGTTGGTAATTTACAATGCTGCAGCGTGCCTTTGTAAGTTGTGTCTTTGTGTTGAGTGTTCTGTTTGTCATTAGGTATTTATCTTAGCCTTAGGCCTTGGCCCAGGGAGGTGTGAGTATGGGGGAGAATCTACCAGTCAGAGGGGATTTATTTCCCTTGCTACAAAATGATTGGGACTTCCCTTCCACCTTGGAAGGACCCTGGGTAAACAAATGTTGGTGAGATGTCACCCCATTCACTGAGACTTGACTGTTCTCTCTTTTATGTTTCCTGAGATAGGGAAGTTCTGGGTGAGAGTGGCAGGCTCACTCAGAACACTCTGAATACAGTTTGCTGAGTGAGAATGGCACAGAGTTCTGGTAGAGACAAAGGCAGCCTTTGATTGTTGTCTTGTCTAGTTCTGTTTTAGAATTGGTATTAGTTTTAAATGTATGTTTTTGGTTTTGCGTTTTTCTTATTTATTTGAACATCTCTGGGGAAATAAAAGCTCCAGCCTCCAGCTGGCCTGAGTCACAGAGAAGGCTATGTGGCTGGTTTTGACTTTTCAGCTAGCCCCAAAAATGAAAAGTGATTTTATCTAAAATTGATTTAAAAAATCAGGCCAGTTTAGTTTCAGGTGACCCCCGTCACCCCCAGCCTTCCTCCAACAGAAGAGATTCAAAATACCAATTGGTAAAATTCCTTGCTAAACAAGCAAGCCCTGGGAAAATGAAACTCAACAAAGTTACTTAGTTTAAAAGAAATATTGTCTTAATTTTTTGTTTGAAAACTTTAGAATGTCTACAAACAACTGATTTTTATTTTTGCATGCTTAAAGATCTGTGTGAGTGTGTTTTGTATGTGTTAGTGAACATGTTCATGATATAAATAGTCAGCATGCTATAACAATTGGGTGAGTTTAAGTTTAAAATTCAAAAGGTTATAAGGTTTGGACATTACCAAAATCTTTTGAAGAATTTACACATTGTTTTTAATGGCTTTTTAAGGATTCTTTAACTTGAAAATTAGAAAATCTGGTATTTTAGAATGCATAATCAACACTGTAATCAAGATATCTGGCTTAACAAAAAGGAGAAAATTAGAAGCCAACAAAAGACTCACTTTTAGGAGTGAAGGGTGAACAGACACAAGTACAGTTCTGCTGGACATGCATGGTGGAACAGGCCCTGGGAGGAGTCTATGCATGGCGAAAGAGGGCAAGCTGGCACCAACATAGTTCATCTAACCATAAAGAGTTGGACTGGGTGCGTGCCCATTCCACAGGAAGGGTCAAGTGGCCCATCTTTATTCTGTCCCCTTTCCCTGCAGATAGACACTGGAAACCTAATGGTAAAAATGATTGATGTGATGATCTGATTAGCATTGCTAAAACTGCCCCTTGGATGTGTTAAAATTAAAATTAAGGCGGCCCTAAAAAGAGGGTTAAAAAGTTTATTTGTATAATGTGATTTGCTCTCAATGATATTCTGCCATTGGAATTTTTTTTAAGGCATAAAGGTGTTTTATGTCTAGCTTCTTGGTACAGTGATGGTGATTGTAATTTTTGCATTAAGAAAAATTTGTTATTTGAGTTTAAAAGTTTGAATGTGTATCTGTTTTAAAACAAGCATCCAAGAGGAAATGAGTGACACCTAGCATCGAGAGTTCAAGGGATTTTTCATAATGCAACCAAAAACTAAAGTATAGAATATTGAAACAGAGATTAATAGGAGGCTTACAAATTAGGAATTGATTTCTGTATATAAAGTTTAAAAGTAAATTTGTTCTAAACATTTGCCTCAAAGTGCAAAAAGGAAAAATTAGGATTACCAAAATAATTGCTTAATTCCCATTTCAGTTTGCTCTCATAAGTTTTTTGGTAACAGTTCCCATCAGGCCCACAAAAATGAGGGAGGATTCTTGAAAGTTTGTCACATGTAACTTTAGCACTTAATATGTTTCAGGTAACAACATGCTTAAAAGCTACTTCTATGTTGACCACCTTGTTGCTTTTAATTTGAGTAAAGTGGCCTTTAAGAGACTCATTGATCTGCAAACCGGTTCGAAGCCAGCCCGAGTAGAAAAAGGTCCATATGAGAATGTCACCTCTACTCAGCCAGCAGAAAGCTGAAAGAGCAAGCAGTGCTGCTTTAGGATTCAAAAGTGGCAGAGTGCTAGCCTCGAGCTGTAGAGCTGAGAGACAACACTCAGGCCCTGACTTCAAGTCCAGCAACCAACTAAGAGAAATGCCAATCAGGCATTTTTCCCAGTGTGGAGAAGACACTTCTGGGATGAAAGCAATGGAGGAGCATTCAGAGACTGTAAGCCACTGCTTGGATTGCAGAAATAATATCAGAGCCTAGAGTCATTTGTGTGTGGCCCTTCAAAAATTGGTCAGAGCCAGAACGTAATGGAAAGATAGATTGTAAGCATGCCTAATGTCTATGACTATCTACCTTGTAAGCGACAGGAACTTGTCGGTCATCTGTGATAGTAGTAAAAAGGTAAGGTTGTAGAATATGGAGGATAGTTTAGATCCCAACCCCTGTATGTGCCAAAAGCTCTAATTGGCAGTAACTTTTGAGCTGAAACCAGCTACATGAAATTCATCTGCTCAGGAAAAATGTTTGTAAACCTGAGAGTGTGTTTCTATTGATATCTGTCTGAAGGGCTGCATAGTGAACTCTCACATTGTTAGGATTACTAGAGATCACATTCCTAAACCATCCAGAAAGATGCTTTAACAAACCAGAGTGCTAAATAAGCTCCACTCTTGTAGCCAGAACAAAAGGTCTGTGCATTTGTCAAAAGTTAAAATATTGTTCTTAATGACATTTAACCCTGGTAACCTCTTTGTAAAATGGGCTAAGGTTATAGCTTCCTGGCTAGGTACAATCAACAACCCTGAATCAGCTTAAAGAAATGACAGAAGATGAATCTTCGTCCATCTTCCCCGTTGAAGAACAAGGGACCAGAGTCACCTTTTTAAAAATGTGGTAAAATTGACAGAAGGGAAAGGCATGGGAAAAAATAGTACACACCTGAGCCCTCTATTTCTGCCTAGAAAATCCTAGATTTATTAAAAACTGTAGTTTAAACAGTTGTCATCTTGGTAAATTGTCCTGGATTATTGTCTAAACAGTCTTAAAAACTAGTGGAGTCACAGACTGCCAAGCCTGTGCAATGTATCCTTAACCAGTCTGTGTATGAATTTGCAGCCCAGCACAAGGTGTGACAGTCCCTTGCAGCCACGAAGAGACCATGCTACTGCAAGGTAAAGGTCAACAACAGCCTGGCAGTCACCTGGAGGAAATCTCATCATCACCTAGTTCATCTCCACTGTGGTAGATGTCGACTGAACTCCTGCCTGATTCCATCACCTGAGACTGCTTCCCGGTTGAAAGCTGCTAAAACTAAGCTCTTGTGGAACATTCTTTTGGTGATATCCAGTAACCCTCTCTAATCCCCCAGTGGATATTGGGGGCAAGGATATCACTGTCTTGCCTTAGGCACTCCAGGGTCACAGCCTAGTTTGGCTCTCGTATGGTAATAGCCTGCTTCCTCCTATGTGTGTTTTAAAGATAAAGGAGAGATTTTTTTAATCAGTGGAAGTAGTAAGAGGAATGAGACCCAGACCTAATCTTAGCCTTAAAAATCTAGCAAGCTTTTCATCCCACTGGTGCATTGAGGCTTTCTGAGATAACTTGGTTCCACAAGTCAAAGGAAAAATGGGCAGTTTTAAACTCTAGCCACAAAGAAGCTTATGGAATTTTAAAGAACAGAAGGGTAGTAAAGAAAGCCTTAAGAAATGAATTGGGGAAAAATTGGTATCCTCTGGATAAGAAAGGATTTAAAAAGTACTGATCGTCTTAAAATGTTTGTAAAGAAGACAAACCTCAGAAAGTTTAAGTATGTAGCAAATACTATGAGTATGTCTTAAAATTGGAGCTTAGGAGTACAGTTGGTATAAAATTATGTTAGCTGTGACATACGGAGTCAGGATTGCTGGAAGAAAATGTTAGGGCCTTTGATACGGTTAATTTTGTTACTCACAATCGGACCTTGTAGACTGGTGTCCTTTGTAAAAGAGAGAATCAGCACAATCCATCTATTAGCTCTGAGACCCCAATACCAAACTGTATATATAGAAGACTGTGCCAATTATGGGACAATGATTGGTCCCTGATGCTCTAGAAGAGGAGAGAATGAAGAGCCAAAGTAAATCCAATTTGAGATTAACGCCACCATCTTGTGCTAGGCTGTCCTCAGAGTAACCAAGAGAGAGAAAAAAAAAACACAGGTTGCCACCAACCCTGCCCACCCTTAAGAAAGCAGAACAGTTACCCAAGTGTTCCAGGAACAGAACATACCAATAGTTCAGAAAAAAGACATTGCAGTTAGGGTGGCCTCAAACCAATCATGTAACTGCTTGTGTGGAAATTCCCTAAACTTGTTTTTTCAATATTATAAAAGCTGTGCTGGTTTTGTGCTTGGGGTCTCTCACCCTCACCAGTTACCTAGAGCATGGAAGAACAAGCTTGAGCTTGAAAAGAAAGGACTCTTCTGCTTTTCACATTGGTTGTGGTCTCTGGTGGTCTTTCGGGGGTCCC